>NW_026643156.1:3000000-3436346 GCF_028828155.1 Penicillium subrubescens
GGACTCACACCCGCTCACGCAATTTACCACCGGTGATGATGACCAGGCCGAACATGTGGGCGATGACTACTTCTTGAACTCGGGCGACAAGATCCGGTTCTTCTTCGAACCGGACGCGTTCACCACCGAGCCTGATCCGCTCACAGGTCGCCCCGCACTGATCAAACCAAAGCACCTGGCCGTCAACAAGATCGGCCACTCTCTGCACACGCTCTCGCCTCCATTCAAGGCCATCTCTCTGAACGAGCAGAACGCCGCCGTGGCCAAATCTCTCGGCTTCGTCGACCCGCGCGTCCTCCAGAGCATGGTCATCTGCAAGCAGCCCTCCATCGGCGGCGCGGTCCCATCGCACCGCGACTCGGAGTTCCTGTACACGAACCCGCCATCAGCGGTCGGGTGGTGGTATGCCTTGCAGGATTCCGGACCTGGCAATGCGACACTGGGTATGTGGAAGGGTTCTCATAAGGGTCGGAAGGGCGGACACATCGCCCGCCGGTTTGTGAGGAGGGCTGATGATAAGGGGACGGAGTTTGTTGAGAATGATGGGCCTTCTTTGCCGAAGGGTATGGAGGAGGAGAAGGTTGAGGAGCCTTCTGATGAGGATTTGGAGATCTTGACTGTTAAGGCTGGGTCGCTGGTTTTGATTCATGGGAATGTGCTGCATAAGAGTGAGAAGAATACTAGCCCGAAGAGTCGGTATGCGTATACCTTCCATGTTATTGAGGGTGCTGAGGGGTGGGAGTATGATAAGAGGAATTGGTTGCAGCCTCCTGAGGGTGGGTTTTCGAGGTTGAATCAGTCTTAAATTGGGGTTTCTCAATGGGAATACAGCTTTGGGGTTGTAGTTTGAGGATGTATATACAAATATCATCACTTCATACAAATTATGATTGCGTAGACTGAAAGTTGCTTTTCCAGCTTCCTGTAGTATACGGTAGATACGATTAGTGGCCTGTGTAGAGCTATCTAAAGTTTTGCGTGCAGTGGAAGTGGAAGATACCTATGACTGACAAGGAATACATAGTACGTTTGATTTTGTACTCAGAATCAAACGAATATCAAGTTTAAAAAGCTGCTTTGGACACCCCAGAGGATTGGCTATACAGATCTTCACGACCATCACGACCAACGGATGTCATAAGAAGTATGCAAGAGCATAACTACTTTCCATTGATATGATTGGTTAACTGGGTGCTTGATCCGTGCTTCCAGGCGGTGGGAGCTCCAGCGGCAGAAAAAAAGTTCGTGGCCAACCCCGCCGCGGTTGCGTCCTTCATTCCTTTCCGGCCAGCGCCATTCTTTGTTCCTCATCTCTTTTCCTCAGTATCTTACCGGATATTTCCATTCTTAGCCCATCTTCGGTCACTGCTGCGTCGAATTTGGCTATCTGTCCCTCGTTGATTCCCGTCGATCGCGGCTGACACCCGCCTGCGACGATCAAGTCAGCTTTGAGTCACCTTGCCATGTCCTACCCTTGACCACGGCGCAATGCAGCCCCCAGAGAGCTCTCAGATCGACCTGGGCAAGGCCCAGGTCATTGATCGTGTTCCTAAAGTGATCAAAGAACTGAAATTTGGTGTTCTGTATGTGGACCCACTTTTATTCTCGGCTTGAGGTCCAAGCTGTAGTGATTTCGCGTGAGACCGGTCGCTAATTACTATCTCTCTTACAGGACCAACGATGATATTGTCAGTCAAGCTGTGGTCGAAGTTTCGGACCGCAAGTTCTTCGACCTCGATCATGACAGAGCGGTTGTTTCCAATGGTCCGCTTGATGCGCGCATGGGTATTTCCAACAAGACGGCACAGTGCAAGACCTGTGGACACATGTTGAAAGAATGTAACGGTCATTTCGGTCACGTCAGGCTCGTCTTGCCTGCCTTCCACGTCGGTTACTTCAAGCGCGTGATTGGAATCCTCCAAGAAATTTGCAAGGAATGTTCTCGCATCCTACTCCCCGAGACAGAGCGCCGTGCCTTCCTGCGCGAGATGCGCCGCCCGGGATTGGATAACCTCCGACGAATGCAAATCGCTAAGCGTATCAATGAACGTTGCCGGAAAACTCGACAATGCGAACACTGCCAGGCGATCAACGGTGTTGTGAAGAAGGCTGGTTCGAGTGCTTTGAAGATCACCCACGACAAGTTCCGCGCATTCAACTCCTCCACTTCGGTCAAGAAGCAGCCTCCGATCAGCAAAACCATCTTTGATGAGTCCTTCGCCGAAGCTCGAAATGCCAACTCAGAAATCGAGAAGCATTTCAAGAAAGCGCAGGATGATATGAATGCTCTGCGCGTGTTGAAGCTTTTCAAGAGAATCTCCAACACCGATTGTGAACTCTTGGGCTTGGATCCAAAGGAGGCCCGACCGGAGATGTTCCTCTGGCAATTCATACCAGCTCCTCCGGTCTGTATTCGACCGTCTGTGGGCCAAGAAGGTGCCTCGACAGAAGATGACCTCACTGCCAAGCTTGGAGATATTGTGCAGTCGAACATCAATCTGAAGAACGCTCTGCTGAAAGGTGCTCCGGTGCAAACCATCATGGAATGCTGGGATTACATGCAACTGCAAATCGCAGTCTACATCAACAGTGATGTCCCCGGGCTGAACAAGGCTGATCTAGGCAAGCCCATCCGTGGTTTTGTGCAACGACTCAAAGGAAAGCAGGGTCGATTCCGTGGTAATCTGTCAGGAAAACGTGTCGATTTCTCCGGTCGTACAGTCATTTCGCCAGATCCGAACCTGCGAGTCGACGAAGTTGCCGTTCCTGAACTTGTGGCCAAGAACATGACATACCCCGAGGTTGTGACTCGTTACAACAAGGAGAAGCTCCAAGCGCGTGTATTGAATGGATCTAAGAAGTGGCCCGGAGCCAACTATCTTATGAAGAAGGATTCAACCTTCAAGATGATGCTGAAGTATGGTAACCTTAAGCATGTTGCCAATGAACTTCAGGAAGGTGACACAGTCGAGCGTCATATCGAGGACGGTGATATCGTTCTCTTCAATCGACAGCCCTCGCTGCACAAGCTCAGTATTCTTTCCCATTTCGCCAGAGTCCGGCCGCATCGAACTTTCCGATTGAACGAATGTGTCTGTAATCCTTACAACGCTGACTTCGACGGTGACGAGATGAATCTGCACGTCCCTCAGACAGAAGAGGCTCGAGCCGAAGCTATGGAACTGATGGGTGTGAAAAACAACTTGGCAACTCCCAAGAACGGCGAGCCTATCATTTCTGCCATTCAGGATTTCATCAGTGCTGCCTACCTGCTGAGCAGCAAGGACAACTTCTTCGATCGTCGATCATTCACCCAAATTTGTCTCTACATGCTGGGTCATGAAACGAAATTCGACCTCCCGCCGCCCTCCGTTCTCAAGCCCCAGATGCTCTGGACCGGCAAACAGGTCTTCAACATTCTGATGCATCCCAACAAGGAAGATCCTGTGCTTGTCAACTTGGATGCTGCTTGTCGTGAATTCAAGCAACCCAAGGATGGCCGGCCAAAGGATCTGGATCCGAATGATGGCTGGCTAGTGATCCGTAACTCCGAAGTCATGTGTGGTGTCATGGACAAATCCACTATTGGTTCTGGAAAGAAGGACAATGTGTTCTACATTATGCTTCGTGATTATGGCCCACCAGCTGCTGCTGAAGGCATGAATCGTCTGTCAAAGCTCTCCGCCCGTTGGTTCACCAACATCGGCTTTTCCATCGGTATCGGTGATGTTTACCCCAGCGCTCGACTGGTCCAGTCCAAGAATGATCTGGTGGAGACGGCTTATGCTGCTTGTGACGAGGTCATTGCCAAATACAAGGCTGGTACACTGGAGAAGTACCCCGGTTGCGACGAATTGCAGACAATGGAGAATCAGCTGTCCGGTATCCTCAGTAAGGTCCGTCAGCAAGCTGGTGACGAGTGTATTGCCCAGCTTAGCAAGTACAACTCTCCCCTGATCATGGCTACATCCGGTTCCAAGGGTTCCAGTATCAACGTGTCCCAGATGGTTGCACTTGTGGGTCAGCAAATTATCGGTGGTTCGCGTGTCCAGGATGGTTTCCAGGATCGAACGCTGCCTCATTTCCCGAAGAACGCGCGCCAGCCTCCGTCCAAGGGTTTCGTTCGGAACAGTTTCTTCTCTGGTCTTTTGCCTACGGAGTTCATTTTCCACGCCATGTCTGGTCGTGAAGGTCTGGTCGATACTGCTGTCAAGACTGCCGAAACTGGTTACATGTCTCGTCGGTTGATGAAGTCACTTGAGGATTTGTCTACTAGATACGATGATACAGTTCGGAATTCGTCGGCTGCTATTGTGCAGTTCCAGTACGGTGACGACAAGCTGGATCCCGTGGATATGGAGGGCAAAGCCAAGCCAGTCCACTTCGACCGAACCTTCATTCACTCTGAGTCGACTACCTACAACAATGACGAGCGAAGTTTGTTGCCGCAAGAAATCATGGAAGTCTGCGCGGAGATGCTTGAGAAGGAGCGTGCTAAGCTCGTCCGCTTTGATCTGATGGGCAACGAACTGGGATACATGGATCGCAGCGACCATGGTGTCGACCAGTTTGAAAGTGCCCGTGACTTCCTCGACTCTATTGAGCATTACGTCCAGGATAAGGCCGAGAAGCTGATCGCTCATGGTGGCGACTACGATCCCTCCGATGCCAGAAGCCGAAAGGGCTTGGACCATACCGGCAAGTTGACCGAGACCACTCTCCGGGCTTTCATCGCCGCTTGTCTATTGAAGTACAAGAAAGCCCAAGTCGAACCCGGCCATGCCGTCGGTGCAGTCGGTGCCCAGTCCATTGGTGAACCCGGTACTCAGATGACCTTGAAAACTTTCCATTTCGCTGGTGTTGCCGGCATGAGTATCACTCAGGGTGTACCCCGTATCAAGGAAATTATCAACGCCTCCAAGGAAATCAGTACTCCGGTCATTGCCTGCGAGCTGGTCACCAAGGATCAAATTGCTTCGGCTCGCATTGTGAAGGGTCGGATTGAGAAGACGTATCTTCGCGATGTGATTCACTCGATCACAGAAGTTTGGACAGGCAATGAGGCCTACATTACTGCCAAGATCAACCAGAAGACGATTGACGATCTGCAACTTGAAATTACAATGCCCCAAATTCTTGCCGCCATCAAGAGCCACAAGCGATTCAAGGGTGACGACCTCAAGTTCCGTACCACCCGCAACTCCATCACCCTTCTGATCGACCTTGACCCAGCTAGCAAGGCAGGCCTGTCGAAGACCGAGATTGCCGCTACCAGTGCCGATCCCTTCTTGCGTCTCAAGCATCTGAAGCGCATGATGCCCAACATCCAGATCATGGGTCACCCGCAGGCTGCCCGTGCCATCATCCGAACCGATGAGAAGGGAACCACCAACACCCTTCTTGTGGAAGGCTACGGTTTGAGGGATTGTATGACTACTGCTGGTGTGGATGGTCTGCACACTAGAACCAACAACGTCATGGAGGCTCGCGAGGTTCTCGGTATCGAGGCCGCCCGAAGCACAATCATTACTGAAATTAGTGAGGTCATGAAGGACATGGACATTGATCCTCGTCACATGCAGCTCCTCGCCGACGTTATGACCTACAAGGGTGAAGTACTGGGTATTACTCGTTTCGGTCTGGCCAAGATGCGTGACTCCGTTCTCCAGCTGGCCTCGTTCGAGAAGACTGCCGATCACCTCTTCGACGCCGGTGGTGCAGGCCGCACTGATCTCATCGAGGGTGTGTCGGAATGTATTATCATGGGCAAGACAATGGGTCTGGGAACCGGTGCCATGGAAGTCGTCCGCAAACTCAACTTCTACGAGGGACAGATTGGCGCGCGGAAGACTGGCTTCGAGGATGCTTGGACTGAGCTGTGCGAAGCGCCTCAGCCAACCAGAGGCAAGAAGAGAGTCCGGTAGTGGTGATCGCTCCTGCCGTTATCCACTTGCTTCTTGCATCAGCATTGTTTTCCTGGCGTTTCTGAGGGGCCTTGTTTCTATCATCTGCTCGGCTGTCTGTCTTTCTCTCTTCCTGCTGAGGCAGACCCCCATTCTGTACATGTACATCACCCACTAGCGCCCATATTGGCGGCTGTTTTCTGCAACGTTAGCGATAGTGACGATATGGAAATGACGAATTCTCTTTCTCTATGCAAATTGAATTTTAGTAGAATGTAGAACAGTCAGTGGTCGTTTGCTCTTGTAGGTCTTCATGTATTCGTGGGTTAGGAGCAAACTGAGGACTGTCACTCTTCCCTTTCTTCGCGTTGTACTTTTTCGGACCACCCCCGTCAGACGTTTATATCGAACTCGCCGAGGCATCCTTTCATGCCGCGAAACAGCGTTTCGGCTCGTTACATACTTCGCCTACCGATATCTCGTGTTTTATTCTGGCGGTACAATATCATAGACATGCGATACGTCCATTGCAAGCTTGGTTTTGCTTCCAACAGGCCTCTTGCAGATTGGAAGTTCGTCTACGGCCCTTGTGCAGAAAACCGTGAACCGCTGATGCGGACTATCATAATCTTGAATCACGGTTATATTGGTCTTGTATTCAGGCAGAACAGTAAGTTTTGAAACTTTGACGACTCCTTCCAGATTGACCAGATTGATATTAGTATCCAAATTAACCAATCCGAATTAAATAGTGAAATGCAGAGCGAACTCCCCTTGTGAAGTAGTGGATTGGAAAAATTGGGCTACTCCGATCCTTTCCCTTCGAAGACTTGATAAGATGATGGAGGATATCAATGATAGCCCACCCAAGCCACCGAACACTAACGAATCAGACGACGAAAAGGGCTGGATCCTGTATATCGGACCGATATACAACCGCCGAACTGTCAACGACATCCTCATTGATATGTGGCGTGGTGGAGAAGACGAATGGATCACAAATATCGGCGGCGTAGTCCAAAGAACCGCCGATGCAGTCCAAGTAGTTGATTTCTGGTATGTCAACCCAAGCTAAACCTATTTCCGTACATGAGAACCACCTCATAACCTCCACGAAGCTCCCCGATTGGACACACTCCCACTAGCGACTCCTCCTCTAGGTTCGAAATAAGGCGCGAGCAACTATCCCAAGCCTCCCCTGACCCATCCCCCGATAACAAGGGTCTTCAATTCTACCTCTGGGGCCGCCGAGCCCTCTGCTTCGAAAAAGTCTACCGCTCAATCCTCTACCTAGCAATACACCACCACTCCCTCCCATCCTACCACCAAAGCAACACGCAACTCTTCCGCGAAATCTTCAGCCAGGCCCAAAAAGCAATCGACAATTGCGCAGAACTCATCCCGCGCTGGTGGTACCACCACCGCCACGGGTATATCTGGAATATCCTGCGGAGCACGTTCGGCGCCGCGGTGCAGATTATCGCCGCCGTGTTGGGGAGTTTGAATGTTCGCAGGCCCGGGGGTGGATGTTGGAGCCACCGACGAATTGGGCCGCGCTTGTGAGGACGTGATTCGCACGTTTGAGGTATTGGGGTGGGGAGTCGATTGATGTGGATTTTATGAGGGCGACGTTGGAGAGGATGTATCAGGGGACTTGTCGGTTGGCGGGGGTGAGGGCGGATTTTGTGTTTCATTCGTGAGAATAGAGGATATGGGTGTTTATTGGGTTGTATTGGAAGGTGGATGCGAAAAGTGATTTATGAGTGACGACTACATGATAATACGTTAGAGAGTTACAGGTACGAGGTCTTACTGTGTTTGGAAGATATTGGATCGAATGTCCATTGTGAGGCTGTAATTATCTAATGTACAAGGTTATACCCTCCTTCCCCTGAAAGGAAAATCAAAAATGAGAAGAACTATGCGCCGTGATATGACATCCGCAGCTCGCTCCGGCTTACCGCCCTGCTAAGATCTCATCTCCACAACCTAGGATAGGATAAGGAAGGAAGATGCCATCCATGGCAGGGATCAATCAGCCAGGAGAATTGCAGAGGTGGAAAAAACGAAACAAATAAAAACGCCTGGTGCGACCCCCAACCCATCATCCAAGGACAATGGAAAGGGGGTAGCCATGCAAAACGTTGCGGGAAATAACCGAAGCAACGCCCAAGAGGCACCTTAATCCGCCAGAAATGTTTCCACCAACCCGGAAGAGACTAGCTCCATCCTGGGTTAAAATGTTCAGCAGAAAAAACTTCCCTAGGGGGGTTGCCATGCATTGTCGTGATTGGATAGGGTTATGAAATACAAGGTGAAAGGGGTGAAATCGTCATGCTGGGGAAGACGTGGCGTGGGGAACAGGAGGAGGGTATTTATCGAGAGACCAGATTATAGTATCTGGTTGGATCATCGGAAGGTATTTAGGGGTCGTGTCGGAAGGTACAGTTGTCGCCCTTCCGGCACTTGCCTTCCTTCCAGAACCGGCAGGCAACGAGTCCGACCTTGTACTATTTTCCAAATTAGCATTTCGGATTGAGCAAAGCATAATGTGTAATCAAAACTTACAGGCTTGAGATCGTTCGCCTTAGTCCGCTTGCCACGACTCCACTGGTTGTCGTATGGGTCATCATAGTGACCACTGTCACGGACTCGCTTGCGCTCGGGATCCTCGTAACTCTGGGTCGAGTTCGAGGGACCAGCTTGCTGATTCTGTCCGGCGAATTGCGAGAACATAGCGCCCAGATTAGGTTGCATCTGTGGCTGCGACTGCACCGGCTGCTGCTGAGCGAAGCCAGTTCCCTGCTGGAACTGCTGCATCACGCTCATGAGCTGCTGGAAGTCCACACCCCCTGGCACAGCTGGTGGCTGAGCGATAGGCAGTTGTGGAATCTGGGGGACCAGAGGGACCTGAGGCTGACCCTGCTGTTGGCGGAACATGCTGATGGTCCGCTCGAGGTCGGACATGGGCGCCTGCTGGGCAACTGGCGGAGGCGCAGGTTGCTGCTGCGGGGTCCCGGCCTTGATGATTTGCAGTAGGCTTGAAATATCAAATCCAGGGTTTCCCACAGCTGCAGCTGGCGCTGGCACTGGCGCAGAGACAGTGACGGCCGCGGCAGCAGCGGTAGCGGCTGCAGGCTTGGGATTGACATAGTCAAAGTAACGTTCCTGTCGAGCCTATTGCAATGGTTAGTTAGTAATCAGCCAACGTCAAGGTTCTTTTGATTCAAAGGTAAGCCGGACATACCTTGACATTGTCAGGGATTTCGCCAAAGGGAATGACTTCAGAAGCGTTTTCATTCGGATCAGCACCAGGAGGTTCCTTCGGAGTAGGCGGGACATCAGCAGGAGAAGCGTGGAACACCATGAGAGTGGTCGCCTCGCGCTGTTCTTGAGCGGTCTTCTCATTGCTGACAGGAGGTTCATCACCGCCACGCTTAACAAAGTTGGCGCTTTTCATGTCCGCGGACTCAATGAGAATCTCAGATAGCCCATTGTAATCATTAAGAGTAGTCTCCCGGATGCCACCAAGGTCATCTTCCTCAAGTTCCTCCAGATCCTTGTGAAGTTTGAGGACACTACCCTCTCCCTTAACATCGCCCATACCGCGCATAGATCCATCGCCGGGACCAAGCTCTTCGTCCGGATCGTGAGTGAACAGCCGAACTTCAGTCAGTTGATCATCCGGCTTCCACGTAACACGAAGCTTGCGCCGCGCTTCCTTGCGGAGGCGCTTCTGGCGCTCCTCTTCAGTCTCCGGTGGTTTGTCTTCTGCAGGCTTGGCGACAGCCGCCTGCTTGGGCTTGCTAAGGTCCGCCAGGATGTCGCCGAAGGAGAACGCGGGCTTCGGAGCCGGTGCAGTCGGTTTGTCTTTGCTTTCTGGCGGCGGCCTATCGTGAAAGTTAGTACATTCGTGCGTCGATTCAAGTGCAAAGCGGGAAACATGATATAACATACGTTGGCTTCGCAGCCGCTTGAGCTGCTTTTCGTTCCGCGTTGGTAGTGCCCAGTCTCTTGGATGCTGAACTGAGTGCCCCAAAGATGACAGTCGGCTTGGGGGCCGCGATTGGCGGCTTTGGGCGAGGAGCAGCCGGCACAGGAGCAGACTTACCGTTCTGGATGCCCTCTGAAGTACGTTTGATAGGACCGTTTGACGCAGAGGTCGGCTTAAGAGTGTCCTTCAGATTGGAAGTAACAATCATCCGCTTCGTAGCGGGTTGACCATTGCTCTCACCATCCCGCAAACGTTTGGCGCCCACAATCTCTGCTGACGGCGAGTCTCCTTTAGCGGGTGACTCTTCCTTGATTGGCTTCGCATTACTCTGCTTCCTTTTGGTAGATGCGGCGGCATTGTCTAGGATAGTCTGCGCGAGGTCCTTGACGCGGGGTGTTCCCTTCTTGAGGAATCGTGGAAGCAGCTTCGCCATGTTGGTTTTCTGCAGCAATTCCTCGTCTACAGTCACAAATCGTGCAAGAAGCTAACAATTGAGTTAACATCCAAGTAAGAGTCTAGTATATGGTTGAGATTCATGTTAATTCTTGAAATAGAACGCACCTTCAGCAAGTTCGATGTCAACGAGCCTTCCAAATCAGCGGCCTGGAACCGATCCGCCAGGAATGAGTAGAACACGGACAGTGTTACCGGATGTTCGCCAAGCCTGTGTTATTGCGATAATTAGCGATCTGAATGAAACGAATGAGACGAAACAAAGATAAGGTCAAAATGTAATTGGTCAGCATGCAAGATGGTAGAATCTTTGTAGAACCGAAGCATTGGCAGCCCTTCCATTTCGCTAGACCGGGGTCAAATTTCATTCATCCGGTCTCGCGGGATGGCATAGAGTAGCTTTTCTGAAGGCATCCCTCACGACTGCTTAGTCGTAGCCACCTGCAGCTTTGACCTCTCCGGCGGACTTGGGCACGATCTCACAAAGTAGTGTATTCGGCCTCAAGACAGCAAGACGAAGCCTTAAATTCTAGCCAGGATCATTGGTAATCAAATAGAAAAGTTCATCCAGGATCACAAAAGACAGGATTACGTGGGTCTTGCTCTTAATTCCCTTCAAAAGTTTTATGGCCATGCCAACCACAGGAAGAAAGTGCAGCAGGGGAAAGAAAAGGATCAAAGGGAGGAGGGGGTCATACTTCTCGACGATGACAGGGTGACCTGTTTCTAAAGTGGCGGAGATAATCTTCTCCATGGTGCGACGCTGGAGAGCCACGGCTTGCTTAAGTTTGGTTGCCTTGTCATTGTCCCCATGGTTCTCTGCGGTTTTCATTGCTTGGACTTGGTCTTTCCAGCCATCACGGAGCCCTTTAACAACATCCTTGAATGCAACCAAGGAGGCCTTTACTTTCTCGGCAGGGACGCGCAGATTACGCGGAGACCAAACCGCTTGTATTGTGTCATAGTGCGCAGCTTCAAGAGGCTCACTTGATCGAACCGCAGGAAGGGGAGACGGTTCTGGGTCAACCTCCAAATCGGACTCGTCAGAACTTCCACTGTCCGACTCTGTCTGCTGCTTCTTTTGTCCCTTTATACCAGTCTTCTTGACCTGTGGGGCCTTCTTAGCTGGGGCCTTCTTGGGTGCGGGGGCAAGGGCAGGTTGATGGGGGATTCCAGCAGGTCTCGGAGCAAGTCCGCCTAACTCAATTAGTAAAGGTAGAAAAAAAGACATAAGGGTTATCAGATATAAAATTCGTACCAAGTTGAGCGACACCAGTATTCTGGGGTGTGGTTAGTTGTGGCTGAACTGAGAGATCGTTCTGGAAATAATTGAAAAGCCCATCGGGTCTTTCAAAGTCCACCGAGCCTCCGAAGGAAAAGTTACTAGGCAGAGGGTGCGACGCATTCGACGACCGAGCCATCTCATTGAGAAATGACGGGTCGATTGTTTGATGGGAAACTCCGGACTCAGTACTCGGGAAGTCGTCATTAGTGAGGTCGATGGTGTTTGACAAGAGGTCCTGGGGAAAGCTCGAGGGCATAGAATATTGCATAGAGGACTGTGGGGCACTGGTGGAATATTCCGGTTGCTGCTGTCTTGCTTGTTGTTGTTGTTGATGTTGAGGTTGGTGTTGTTGGGGGGGCGTTCGAGATGGGAAAGAGTCTTGGAGAGGAAGTTGTTGCGGATGGAAGTAGCCCGGCTGGTATGAGTATGAGGGGAAGTTCGAGCTCTCGGATGGATTGATCGAAAGAGGATCGAACGGCATTTGGCCCTGCTGATACTGCGAAGTTTGTTGTTGGGTTTGGTATTGAGGGGAATTTGCGTATCGAGCTGGAGTCTGCAGCGGGTTTGATTGCCAAGAAGGAGGAGGAATTGAGGAGTAAATGCCGTGATTGGGGTCGGACTGAGGGGCGAGAGGGTTCTGATGCTGTTGCGCTCGCTGCTGCTGTTGTTGGAATACGGGATGATCCCAGGTGATCCCCATTGGCGCTTGCTGCTGTGCAGACGGATTCTGTTGCTGTGACGGCGCAGCTTGAGGTTGGAGCTGAGGATCCTGATACAAAGCATCGATAGAAGACCAGTAGTCCGCCGACGGGACCCCCTGTGGAGCTCCCGCATGGGGCAGACCCGGCATCTGATTTTGTGCCGATGACTGCTCCATGATGGTTGGCGTCCACGAGTGAAGTCAACTCGTCGAAGAGACGTTTATTGCTACAGTCCCAGTATCACGTGTATCCAATAGTTTGAGTTGCTGACCGCCTGCCGGGAATGGAGATGGCGCGGGTAGCGGAGAATAGTTCGACCGAAGGGATTTTGCGGGGGATCAAAGCTGTGTGGATCAACTAAAGTGTGGAAGAAAGCACCATGAGAAGAGAGTCCAAAGTGATCAACGAGGATCGAAAGCTGATCGAGCTGATGCAGCAGAATAGTAATAAGAGTTTTTCTTTCTTTTGAATACTGTTCTTTCGTACCTTTTAAACTGCAGTTTCTGCTTGGCTTGGCGTCTTAAGAAAAGTGTGGTCTTTCTGCCTCAGGCATAAATTGCTGATTTCTGGTTGCCAAATTTCTCAGGCTGTCAGGCTCTTTTGGCTCTGCAAGTTATGGGTTGTTCCCGTGACGATAAAGAGAGACCCCCTGGTCTTCGCTCAGCGTCTTAAGCGACTTAGGATGACGCGCCTGCAGCAATACACTGGAGAAAAGAAATGGAACGACCACGAGATCTTCAAGGATCTCGAGAGCTTATGTCTCTCTGAACTGGGCGTCTTTTCTCCGTCACGTTTGTACTTGTTCCAGTCTGTTTCCCGTCTTCTGCAGAGTCTTTTCTGCTCCTGCCACGCTCCTTCAAGACTTGTCTCAGAAACCCCTCACTTGAGTGAGAAGAGTCAGGCTCCTATACAAAGAGCCAGTCTAGCAGCATAGCCATTTGCTTTACGTAGAAGGAAAAGGGGAAATTGGGGGATGGGGGAGGGGAGAGGTGGTAGTGACGGATGGTTGACGGAAGGGGAGTTGAGGTCGAACGGGAATAATGAAATCCTGTAGGCCCACTGAACGGTAATGGGCAGAACGGGATGTCCGCCGTACAGAGCGCGATCCGAATCCGTAATCAGGCACGCTAGGCGTACGTTACAGTATTTCTATTACCAAGCGCCTTGATGGAGAAAGGGCGGCTAGACATGGCATGTGATCTCCAGGTTTGCACTATTTGCTCTCTATATTATGTCAGCCTCTCCGTGGATGCGGCCAGGTGGAGCGACTGGAGGGAGGCGATGTCAACAGTCGCAGAGTATCCACGCCGTCCAGTTAGGGACCTTTTCTAAGCCTGTCTCTCATGTCGTGAAACTGCTTCAGCTGTGACTGTGTTCTCGACTGTTGTCTGTGGTGTTCGCCTTTGCCATGGCGCATCCCATGTCCCTCCGAGACCGACAGGTCGGTAAGTGGCCGCATACTCCTCCCCCGCGACATATCGACAAATTTCCGAGGCTGACTGAACCCCCTATGATCTAGCGTCAATCCAAAAGCTGCTGAATTTGAATCATGATCCAAAGCCCGCAGATGACAATGCCCATGAGTCGTCTACTCACGGGGGCCTTATCTCCCAATCCACCCCGATCTTGAATGAAGATGGCGATCCGATCTGGAAGGTCCTGGTGTTCGATGGCATGGGCCGGGATGTCATCAGCAGTGTGCTGCGAGTTAATGATCTCCGAACTTGGGGAGTGACTATTCACTTGTATGGCATGCTCTCAGCCCCTATGTGATCTTGAGGAACCCGAACCGCTAACCAACAACGCTTCCAAAGGAACATCCACTCCCAACGATACCCCATTCCCGATGTCCCGGTTGTCTACCTTGTCGAGCCCAATGAGGCTAACATCCAAGCCATCACACGCGATCTCTCCCAAGGGCTCTACTCCCCAGCCTACGTGAACTTCCTCTCCTCCGTCCCTCGGCCCCTCCTCGAGGACTTTGCTTCACAGATAGCCGCTTCCGGTGCATCGGAGCACATCGCGCAAGTCTTTGACCAGTATCTCAACTTTATTGTCGCAGAACCAGATCTCTTCAGCTTGGGCCTTGGAAATGATGCATACTACAAGATCAACAGCGGGAAGACCAGCGACGAGGACTTGGATGCGATCGTCGATAAGGTCGTCAGTGGTTTGTTCAGCGTGAGCGTTACTATGGGTATGTGCAGCTTGCTGACCGACTTGAGTATCATGCTTTCTTGTTTTGTCGGGTCGCTGACTGATTCTACTAGGAACGATCCCCATCATTCGATGCCCCAAGGGTGGTGCAGCCGAGTTGATCGCCACGAAGCTGGACCGCAAACTCCGTGATCACATCCTCAACTCAAAGGACAATCTCTTCTCAGGCGGTCAGAGAGCCTTGCCTGGAGTACCCTCGTCTCGTCCTGTTCTGATCATCATGGACCGCAATGTCGATCTGGTCCCGATGCTCTCTCACTCTTGGACCTACCAATCACTGGTGCAAGATGTACTTCAGATGCGCTTGAATCGGATCACGCTGGACGCGGACGAGCAGGGCTCGGGCAAGGTTACAAAGAAGTCGTACGATCTAAACAGCAACGACTTCTTCTGGCAGCGAAATGCCGGGGCACCATTCCCTCAGGTCGCCGAAGACATTGATGCTGAGTTGACACGGTACAAGGAGGATGCGAATGAGATCACAAAGAAAACTGGTGCGTCTTCCATTGAAGATCTCCAGAACGATACTAGCGCTTCTGCGCAGCACCTCAAGGCGGCTATCACGCTGCTCCCGGAATTGCGAGAGCGTAAGGCCGTGCTTGATATGCACATGAACATCGCCACTGCCCTGCTGAAAGGTATCAAGGACCGCCAGCTGGACAACTTCTTCGAGCTGGAGGAGAATATCACTAAACAGTCCAAGTCACAGCTCTTGGAATTGATTAATGACCCCGCCAAGGGTAGCAACCCGCTGGACAAATTGCGTATCTTTGTCATCTGGTTCCTCAGCACAGAGACCGAGCTGAACCGCGCGGAAATGACCCAATTCGAGGAGGCCCTGACCAAAGCCGGTGTAGAGGATGTCACCCCTCTTTCCTATGTTCGACAGGTCCGTGAGATTACTCGGATGACCATGATGACCACCGCGGCCCCAGAGCAGCAGTCCTCCTCGGATCTGTTCCGTGGATTCTCTTCGCTTTCCAATCGTCTCACCGATCGCATCACCTCTGGTGCCCTGGGTGCCAACTTCGACTCCCTCATCTCCGGCGTGAAGAACTTCTTGCCCGCAAACAAGGATTTGACCGTGACCAAGATTACCGAGTCCATCATGGACCCGTCCGCGGCGTCCAGTTCTGCTATCGCCAAGACAGAAAATTATCTCTACTTCGACCCACGCAGTGCCAATGCTCGTGGCGCCATGCCCCCTGCCTCCGCGTCTCGAAATACTCAAATGCCCGGCGCAATGGGTGCCTCGGCCCCTGGCATCAATGCCACCTTTGGCCAGCGCCGGCAGGCCTTCAATGAGGCTATCGTCTTCACCGTCGGCGGTGGAAGTATGGATGAATACGGCAATTTGCAGGACTGGGTACACCGGACTAGTGGCCAAGCAGGCGCGGATGGTGCGACATCTGCGAATCGCACTACTGGTCGTCGCCGGGTCGTCTACGGCAGTACGGATTTGATGAACGCGACCGAGTTCCTGACAGATTCGTTGGCGCCTTTGGGTCGGGAGAGTTAGATACCTTATTCTTCTTTTCCCTTTGCTTTTTTGGATAAAAGATATCTTTGGTAGCCAGGTCGGCGAGGTAGATTTGATGGTTTGTAAAACATATTTATAATGCAAGCACAAGCAACCCAGTGCATGTCTACAGATTCATCCCAAAACTACAAATAATTACGATATTGTGAAAAGCTTTAAGATACGGTTGGCGAATAGGCGAAACGAAATCGATTAATATGAAGTTAAGGTGAATTGAACGCAGACAAAAGTGGATTGGCCACGACCCTAACTATTGTAGTGGTAAGTTACCACTCTAATTTCCGAGACAGATATTTACAATTTGATGTTTCCCCTCTCTGAGAGATCGTTCACTGTGTTTCCAATCACCTCTGCTATTGCGAGGACTTTCTCTTCTTGTAGTCTTCGTCCGACGACTTGAATGCCGACTGGAGTCCCGTCTGAGAGCACTGGATCATCTAGAGTCATGTGTTAGTTGAAGAAATAGCACTTTCGATGAACATTCACTTACAATCATCGTGAACTAGTTTATCCAGCTCATTCAACGGCACGTAGTCCTCGTCGTCATACCGATCTATATCTTTCTGGACCTCTGTGACGGGTATACCACAAGCAGTGAAGTCAAGGACATTGGCAAGGGTGGAATATCCTAGATAGAATTAGTCATTGTCTTTCTCCTTATTGATAATTCTTGTGGGTTTCTCACCAAAATACCGTACTTTCCCACGCACAGGGGCAGGCGTCGGAGCCACAGGCATCAGGAATACATCCACTGGTCTCCCAGTGCCAGTAATCTCAGCAGTACTATTCCAATATTCCAGATATGACCTTCTGTAATCGCGAATGGCAATATTGATGCCATTGATTTCGGTTGCGCTCGCCTCCGGCTGTGGCAACAGACCGAACACGGTTGCGGGCACGGGTTTTGCTGCATCTACCAGCCCGAGGTCGACTCTGTGTGGTGGCTCTCCGGATAGCTTGATTGCCTCATGGAAGGCTTTGCCTCCATCGATGGTTACGGCTCTTTTCTGTGTCCGGGGTTAGTGTCTTGGGGGAAATGGGGGACTCGGGGTACATGCCCACAATGAGAATGTCTCTCGGTGACTTGGGGGATTCCAGTCGATGACCTGCGCTTGATTAGTAAAGAGATATAGATGACACGCTGTAGACATGATCATACCGAGTGTCCCAAGGATTTCAGTTTGTTCACCACAATGTCCATCGCTCTTTGCACCGGTGGCTGGACATTCACATAATGATCCGTTCTCATAATACCGAATGAGAGCTGAAAGACTCCGGACGCACTTTCCTTGAATTGGGTATAGATTTCCTCTCGCCAGGGTATTTCATGGACGAGCGGATCATTCATCCAAGGGCTTAGACTAAGCAAGCTTCTCATCGCATGGGTAATGGCCTCAGGTAATGGGGCCATAAATCCAAGTACGAAAGGGATAGCTGTCTGCCCATCCACTAAAGATGAAGTCCCTTCATAGGGAACTCGTCCTGTCGAAGGTCGTATTCCATAACATCCATTCCATACTGCGGGCACACGCACAGAGCCTCCAATATCGGTACCCATGCCGAGTGGGCTTCCCTTGAGAGCGAGTAACCCCCCTTCGCCACCGGAGCTGCCACCAACGTTGAAACGCCTGTTGCATGGGTTGGCAGTGTGTTCTATGATGTTGTTAAAGGTGTCAATCGTGAATGAACCAGTCGGAACACTTGTCTTGACGAAGAGAACTGCTCCAAGTCGTCGAAGCAGAGTGGCGATCTGGCTTTCACGGGAGATGCTTGTGGCATTGCCCACCAATCCAACAAACCCCATAGTTGTATCAACATCTTTGATGTTTACCACATCTTTGAGGCTGACAGGTAGCCCGTGAAGGGCTCCGATGGGCTTTCCGTGTTTCTTAATGTACAAGTCACACGCATCGGCGTCTCTCAGGGCTGCTTGGAAGAATATCTCGTGTAGACAGGATATCTATGAAAAATGTTTATTAGCGCTCTGGGTGTCTTGAATGTAATTGACTGACCATCTGATGTGCTAGTGCCGCTCGATGACAAAAAGCCATGGTTACTTCACGAGAGGATAGCATGCCGCTCGCTAACTGCTCCAACAAGGAAACACAATCCATTTCTGTGATCATCACCTCTCGGCAGGAGAGGTAGCTCTGGATGGTTCCTTTTCGTAGATCAGGCACATCTTCAGGTGAGGGGAGAGGCTGTGCCAGGCGCCATTCGGATGGAATCAAGGCTAGCAAAGCATTGCGTTTATGCTCGCCAGCTAGTTTCCAGGATTCTGTTGCACCCATTTTGATTTCAAATAAGACAGGAGAGAGTTCAATGTTTTGCTAATAGACGAAAGTTTTTCAGATTCGACGGAGACACCAGGGTCTTTATACCCAGACTCGACCTTCGCAAAAAAGACTCATGATAGAACATCTAAGAAGATGTGAAGCCAGCATAGTCCTAGTCCAGACTTGACCAATCACGATACAATCCTTTGAGAACCCGTTTCGCAAACATTGACTGATTTGGTTAGCCTCCGTCCTGGCCGGCTCCCGGCTTACATAGCGGGGGATAAGCCATGTACTTCCAAGTCCATAAGATCATCCATTTCGCAAAATTCTCTGTATCAAGTCTCGGTTTCTGAATAATGCCGTCCTGATAGGCGTCTTTCTTGTTGTAAAATCTTTCTAGCTTGCTAATCTCACTGCCAACTTCTTGATCAGTGATGGTTCGTGGAGCAGGCATGAGCCGAGGCTGTGCAAATTGTCGCCAGCGGAAGGTCAAGGTTAGTGAGATATGTTGTATTCGGTCCAGACATCTCCGATCCTAAGCTCCTTCAGTGTGATGAAAGTCAACCGGAATGTGCTCGATGCCTAAAGTCTGGGAAAAAATGCCCTGGCTCGGTGCTTGGTTTGGTTTTTCTCGCGTTCAATGGTAGGGGTTCCACGAAATCTAAAAGAATCGAACATGACTGTCGAGACACGAGACAAATCTACCAGCCACTTATTAAGAGAGATTCAACGACTACTTTGCAGCAAATATCTTCTACCTCCGCGTTGCCAAGTGACATCCACACCCCAGACCCAAGTGACTTACTGGAGACACAACTCAGAGCATCCTTCATTTCCTTCTTCATCCGATCAGGGCCAAATAAATCGCGCAGCCAATCATGGCTCGAGTCTTCTATTCTCAGAACAGAAAATATGAGCATCCCTGGATGGAGGGAGTCAGTACTCGCCGCAACGCTAGCGCTCTATGGGACCAGTGAACAAAACCCAGGAGCAATCGCAGCCGCATACAAATGGTACAACCATGCCCTGTGCTACCAGCGTCAAAATCTGAGGCTCTTCATCGAGAATCCATCCGTTCAAGTCAATGAGATGCATGTATCAATGGCGGTTATCCTAGCCTACTCCGAGGTCGTTCTTCCGTCCCATACTAGGGCTTTTTCTCAGCATATCAAGGCGGCAGCTACATTGCTCCAAATTGTCGGTCCAGAAGCATGTATGCATGACAATCTTCACCAAATTTTTCTTACTATTCGACTATACATGGTGAGATTTCCATCTCTTTTCATTGCCTGATATTAACCTCATCTCAGGTCTACGAGTCGTTTGGGGAACGAAAAGTGTCTATCTTCGCATCCAACGATTGGATTGATGTACCGTTTCAAAACAGAGAGAAAAGCTCGTTGGACCTCGTGATTGATTTGCTCCTTCAGATCCCCGGAGCTAGCCCACGCATGGCTGCAACCCTGCTCGAAGGGCTATGGCGTCAGCTCGTCCAGAGCAATCCTGACTTGATATCTTCGCCTCGACACATCATGCTTAAGCAAGTCTTGGGGTTTCGGGACCTCTGGGATTGCGTACCAGATAGATTCCGCCACTCAAGCTCTGAGGCTGCCATTGCACTCGCATTATACAATTTTGGTTGGATAACCTCTCTCTCACTGCTGAAACAATGTGGCGATCATGCGGCTGAATACGCTGAGCTCATCGATAGCCACTGTGGGACAATCCTAGATGCAGCAGCTTTTGTGTCAACCATTGAGGATGGCTGTAGTTACATCCGGCTAACACCACCCTTGAGGAGTGTCTTGCAATACAGCAGCAACCAGGGCCAACGAAAAAGCGCGCTTTTATTTATGCGGGCGTGGGGAAAGTCTATCAACTTGCTGCAATTGTCTACTGGCCCGTTTGGCCAAAATTGGCAATTTCATGATTCAGATTGAACTAAGTGTGTGGAGAAAACAATAGATAATCCTCAATGTCCCTGTCGTTCCTATGAATTCCGTCAAGTATTCTCTACTATTCCAGCCTCCTATGAGATGAGACAAGAGAAGAATCGAGATTTCAGATGTTGTAACCAGTTTCAACATAATTTTCTCGAATGAACTAATGTTGCCTCTTCAGGAAATTTTCCATCTGTCTAATTGCCAGAGATGTCTCCACAACCGCCGCTCAACACTTTCGCCTTCCAGGGCGACAGCCTAGAACCAAAAGTTCCAGAAAAATGAGCTAACCATTTTGGCTCTCCAAATCACTTGTTTGGCTTGCCATTTTCCTTCGGCCGCCTCCTTTGCCCCCATGTTGGCGATTTGCTTCTTACAGAGGGGAGTGATGTCAGTAGATGATCATGCCCGTGGTGTCGAATGCACCACCGAACGCCACCAGAATCAATTATAAATATTCAACATGAATAAGCCTTTGAGGTTGTTTTGAAAATCAGATCAATCAAGTGCCTTGCAACAAGCAACAAAAGCAAAAAACCGACTTCCAAGGAAGTTAAAAAGCACATTCAAAATGACAGACCGCCGCTACGGAAGCCGTGCCCTCGGTAGCACCTACGATTACGACACTACCGGTACGACCTACGATACCACTGGAACCAGCTATGATCCCACTGGCTACAGCACCTACGGCACTGACGGGTACGGTTCAACAGGCTATGGTGCCGCCAACACTGGCTACGGCACCACCTACGACACGGGCTATGGCACCACCACCTATGATCCCAGCAGCGGTGCCTACGATCAGCATCTAGATTACCACACCGATGGCTCTCGCCGTCATCACCGTGAGCGACTTGATAATAGCGGCGTCTACCGCCACCGGGACGTGGACCGTCGTGACGATGGTACCACTCATGTTCACCGCGAGTACGATAACCCCAACACTGGTACCAGCTACCACCGGGACTACGAGCGGTAAACTATGGGGAGATGAATAAAAGGAGGAATCCCGTCTTAGATTTGGATCTAAGCGTGTGTATAGAGGTTCACGTCTTCATGAGTGATGCGAGAATGAAGGGGGAAAACTACGCCGAAAAAGGTATAAAATGGTCCTGAGAGGCCAGAACCCAAAAAGAAAAGAAAAAATCGAGAAAACCGCAAAAAATGACAAAAAAGATGCCCCTGTTTTCTATGGAACTGTCTTAATCGACCAAGAAAATATCACGATCGTTAATACACACTCGTTTTATTCGTTTACGACTTTTCACAACTAAGACTCGGAGAGGTTTGTCGGTTGTATGTTTACATGTACAGGAGCAAGTTTGAGTAGGAAAATTTTACTAGCACCTTAGCTGGTCTTGTAGACTTGCCTGCGTTATATAGATTTGAATTCATTATGCAAGCGTTGTATGAGCGAAAACTAAGTTAGTCTTGGGATCGGCATACCTGTCTGTACCTTAGTTGCCTCCCGCGTATTTGTATTAATTGTCATTTTATATGGATTTTAAGGCTAGGCCTATATACAATGAAATATGTTTAGAATCAGTGTCACTTACTTTAGACATCTTCCCACTATGAATTAGAGAGATTTTGTAAATGTGTATAGTTAGTTCCATGCGCAAAAGTCCCGAAACTGATCGCCCCGAGGCTGAACGCCGCTGATGCCTGAGGCACCAGGCGCAGCAGCAAGGCTCCACCGCATCGTCACCCCCCAACTTACGCTCCAACTGTTCCCTCGGGCACCTCAACCTGTGTGCAGCCAGTGCCTCGAGTTGGGCTGAAACAGATTTTTCTTAACAGCGCTTCTCATGTCCCTGTGATCATGTCCAGGAGGACGCTGGGTGGAGGTCGTGTTCTAGGCACTCCGAGCGCACTCGCATCAGCCCCATCCCCGCAGCCGAAGCCAAGGGTGCTATCGCCAACCACCAGCAGCGTTTCCCTGAGCTCCCAAGCTTCCGCTTCTCAATTCTCAGCCGAAACCCAAGACCTTACTTCACGCATATCGCTTGAGAATGGCGACACTTCAATATCTGCAGCTCCGGCGGCGCCCGGAGCTCAGCTCTCGTGTCCGATCTGCAATGAGGAGATGGTATGTCAATACTCGCCTCCGCCCTGGAATTTCTCTTCGAATGTCGATGAAAGGATATACTGACTGTCTTGAAGGTGACTTTGCTGCAGCTTAATAGGTAACAAACATCCCCCGGTTTACCCTTTATCCCCGCATCCCTCGCGCGGCAATTGATCCATCGGCAGGCATCTCGACGACATTCACCAGAACCTAGAAGACGACAGACAAGATGAAGTCAAGGATTGGTTCAAGGTTCAAATGGAGAAAGCGAGGCGCTTCCAACCCCTTGCCGTGCTAAATCAAAAGCTCAAGGGCCTGGACGTGTTCGAGTCGAACGAGAATCAGAACCCTTCGGTTCCTAGTCGCCCTGTGGCAACTCACGCAGGACCACCCGAGCCCTCGATTACCCCGAAGCTATTGGACCCGGAGGATCTGATCACGAAGGAACATTGGCAAGCTCCCGGTCTCTATGACAGTTGCTTGGAGCCCTCATGCGGGAAACGACTCAATACGACCAATGGATGCGTGAACTGTCGGAAATGCGGGAAGCTTTTCTGTGAGGAGCATACAATGTACCAGATCAAATTATCGAGGTCGGCACAGCACGAACCAGTGAGAGGAATCTGGGCTCGAGTTTGTGAAACATGCTACAAATCGAGAGAAGGCTACAATGATCATACAGGTGAGTGTGCCGTGGCCCTAGCAGTTCATTTGACGGAGGACCAAAGCTTATAATCTATAGGATTCGTAAGAGATCAAACGGATGCTTTCAAAAAGATTCGAAAGCAGACAGTTGATAAGGATTTCCTCGAAGTCTCTCGCCTCGAGAAACGCTTAACACGACTCACACAACTTTTGGCCAGTCTCCCGCCAGACCAAATACAGAACAGTTCGACGAAGCTGTTCTCTATCGCATGGCAGAGTGATCAAAGGAAAGCTCTAGAGCAGACAGTAGTCAGCTGGCAGGATGACGCCAGCGTCTCACGTTGTCCTTTCTGCCAGCAAGATTTTTCTGGATATTCATTCCGGAGGCACCACTGCAGAACTTGCGGACGGGTTGTCTGTGGTGACCTAAACACGGGCTGTTCCAGTGAAATTGGACTAAGTATTACACCTCGTGAGTCTGAATTTGCATCACTTGTAACATGAATATCACTCTAATGGTTTCCAGTTTCCAAATCGTCAGAAAAATCCACGGCAAAGAATCTTATTAGTGTCGATGTGAGGCTTTGCAAAGAATGCAAGAGTACCATCTTCGATCGGCGAGACTTCGAAGCAGATGTCTCGAAGAAACCTCCCGAGGTCAGGGCGTATGAGAACCTTGTCCAGTTCGAAAGAGGCATCCGCCTTCACTTACCCAGGTTTCAGAAGCTTCTCACTGGACTACAGTTTGTCTACCCACCTTCAATAACATGTCACATGTAACTTACTAGTCCATGAAATAGAGATCCAAGGCGGCCACCATCTTCTGCACAGATTGCCGATGCTTCGAAAGTCCGAAAGCGACTCATCGATTCATTTGCCAAGTACAATGTTGCGGCTCGGCGGATCCGTGACTTACCAACCGACTCTCCCACTCAACAACGGCTACAGAAAGCTATATACCAACAAGCCAGCAATTTCTTGCATCTTCACATGTTACCCTTGAAATCTCTTCCTAAAGTTCTCAAGCATGCCCCCGCAGGAGATCTCACGCCAAGTCGTACATCATCTCCAAGCACACCAATAAATGAATCATCGGCTGGTGCTCGACCGCAAGATTCTGCACTTGCTTCGATCAAATATAACAATCGGGTTGCCGCCAGTGGCAGCACCAGCAGCTTAGCCAGCGACGCTAGCAGCGCCGTATCAGCACTCGAGGCGGAAGAAAAATCCCTTCGAGAACGGCTGATCGTTCTTGAAGAGCAGAAATTCTTTGTTTCCGAGATGATCGCAGATGCGAACCGACGTCGCAAGTTCGACGAAGTGAGCAGTCTAGCGGTCAATGTCGAGGATCTCAGTCGTGAAATCGACCGAGTCAACGGAATGCTCGCTGGACTTGATTTTGAAGGCGTTTACACTGGCAATTTACAAGCCAATGCTTGATCTATACTTTCGTTTTTTACGTGCAATGGGCACAGATTCATTGCGATTCGGTTTCATCTGCTTGTCTGGACTGTATTTTCCTTGTTGATTGTTGACATTTTGACGGGCGTTTTGAGCACTTGAATTGAAATGTGCATAGCTTTGGGCGTTGAAGGTCATCCAGGGAATGAATTGCTAACCACTCTTGATTATACTCCAAAGTCTTTTTCATTACATCCATATGGTCTTTATGTAGCATCCAGATCAAGCCCACCCTGGACGGGCATAGTTCTTCGTGATGTATCACTATCTCAGCTTCCCTCGCGGCCTCCGGTGGGGGGTTCTTCCGCAACTCAGGAGGAGCCAAAGGACTCCGTATATGGAGCTACATTGCTTGCATTGAGGCTAATTTGCTGGGCGCGCAGCTTGCCCCCCAGCTAGCTCCGGTATGTATGCAGATCCAACGGCAATGAGCAACGGCAATTCCCGAACACGAGCGTAAGGTGCCCTAGTCGCGGACGGCAAACTTGATTTTGTTCCTGATAAGGCTAAGAGAGCCACATGGTCGAGCTACCAGTCCGTGGTCGGGAGCTCTCGAGAACAATTAATCTCTCGTCAGCCTGGCCATGAAAGGATTGATCTCCTAACATGGTCTGACATAAGTTGGCTTGGCATAGGAGGTTTTATCCAAGCGTGATTCAAGTCACAAGTTGTGAACGGCACACAGACCCCTAGAGTATGCCCAATGGTACATAATACAATTGTCTCTATGTTGGTCCATTTGTCGATTTTTGATCTGCGACCATGGAACATGGCATGCATATATGGAGAGATACTAAGATAGACCTCTCTAGCGGGGCAGGGATTAATGCAACATCGTATGGCTATTCCCACTTAAAATCCTACTAGAGCCTCCAGTACCATAGAACCATGGGAGCTTGGCAACAATAATGCCCGTGTGTTACTTTTTGGCTTGGGACTACGACAGCATGTCAAGTTGTCAAGTTGTCAAGCGACCTCTCCCAGACTCTCAGCCTAGCATACGTGGTTCCACCTTATTCTGGAGAGAAAGTGGAGACGAAACAAAAATGTCAGGTAATTTCCGACTTTCCGTCAATTCTGCAGATCACACCTCGTTTATAACGAGCGGAGCCCTGGTGGCTAACAAGTGATCGGCTGTCTCAGAGCACGCGCTCTTGTTTTCCCTGCTTTGTTCGGATCTCTCCTTATCAGGGCTTGCCGAGCCTCGAGGAGATGCGAGTCAGGAAGATCTCGATTGTGATGGTTGAAGTTTGTTCATCCAGTATCGAGATGTGTCTCATAGATCGATGAATCTATCCTTGGCCCCCGTCTTAGTCCTATTTACATACGGAGGTCCATCCAAAAAGTATTGCGCAGCGCACGTACCACCATTAAATTACATTAACGTACTACATAGTATAATTTACCGGCCTTCCTTATATTCGTTCCCCCCTTCTAATTCAATGATCTTCTTGATATGCGTGGGTATACGCTCAATCCAAGCCTGAATCTTTTCCTGCGGTAGCTCTTGCCAGGTTTTATTCCATATAGCAATAGCTTCCTGTCTAGACTTAGGCGCTCCCTTTCTAGTAGTCTTTCGTTTCATCCAAGGCCACGCAGGCTCAATAGCATTGAGATCAGGCGAATTTGGGCACCACACTAATCGCTGCACCTGAGCTGCATCAAATACTCGCTGTTGAATATAATGATTATGCGCTGGAGCTTTATCTTCCTGTACGATCGTTTTTGGCCGCGTTGTAGCGCATTCCTTAGCAAAAGGAATAAGCTTTGGTAGAAGAATCATCTTTTGATAGCGATACCAATCAATTCCACCCTTAGATCCTCGTGAAAGCTTTCCATTCTGCTTATTGAATCTCCAGGTAGGCTTTTTACCAGCAGGCTGTCGACGAAGATTGATACGCCGTACGCCAGTCTCTAGCTCCCACTGTTCGCGTAGAATTGGTTCGATCTCTTGATTAAGAGCTTCAATCTCTTGCTCTGCTTCACGTTTTTGTATAGCAGTTTCAGGGCACCAACAGTGACAAGGGCCTTTTTTATCGTAGGTAAAACAGCCCCAAAACATAAACTCAGAAGAGCCTTTCCAACGCTCACGAATACACGAGCGTAGAAATGCTTCATCCTTAGAACGCCAAACACGATAACCACCACGGCGATGTAGAAGAATAACCGAGGTTTCATCAGAGAAGATCACATTCTTCCAATCGTCAAGAGTCCAGTGCTCGTGAGCTAAGCACCAAGCTAATCGTTCAGCGCGCATCTTCTTCGTCAGTCCAGGCTTCCTCGTCGGTTTCGTCTTGCGTAAACCGGCCTTCCTGAGGATAGTCCAGACAGTAGAGGATGAAATTTCGATCCCTTCCTGGCTAAGTTCTCCAGCAAGATCAGCGCATGTTTTCTCTCGACCAAATCGATCAAGGCGCACCTTCGACAGAATAGTGTTAACCGTCTGAGGATCTTGCTTAGTTGGCCGACCAGAGCGAGCACCGTCTTGAACGTATTCGTCGGTGATCTTTGTATGGATTGGGTCAAAACCGCGCTCTATCGCGCGCGCGTAGATACGATTAACAGTAGCAATTGATAGATCTACTATCTTCGCGATCTCAGCAGACGTTTTCGTCGTATACGCCCTTAATGCGACGACAGTCACACGATCAGCAAGGGTTGATTGTTTTGGCATAATGGTAGATGTAGGCAGCAGTAGTAGTAGATAGGTAGTAGACAGAAGATGAAGGCTATTCTATTCAGGGGGATTGTGTGTATTCGCTTGGTATAACGCTAGTGGTAATATAATGGTGGTACGTGCGCTGCGCAATACTTTTTGGATGGACCTCCGTACAATGGCCATGACCCTCATGTTCACGAGCTTTGACCACTTTTGCCTCGGTTGTCAGCCAGGGCAGCAAGCCTATTCATCAAGTAGAGTTCCAAAGAGGCGAGTGCCTTTTTGTAAGGCTTTGTAAGGCGTCCATGGGAGAAGAGATGCCCAAAGCCCGCAGTAGTAGAGCAGTAGTCCAGTAGACTTTAGTGTATCGTCCTCTCGGAGACCCTCTGGCTCAGCCGCGAATCCAAACGTTTCCGACAGATGACATGCGCCCCTCTCCGGAGATCGCGGACCCAGAAATTACATCGTGAAACTATTGCTCTAGTCCAACACTCTGTTCACCTCCGCGCTACTGACTGTAGTATTGGCAACGGTCTCCTATTTTTTTTCTTCTTCTCATGGACTAAACTAGAACACTCCTAGAACCAGGCTAGCGGCGACCGGCTGGACTCTGCATGTGTCTGCCAAGTGATAGTCTCCACTCAATGCTACGCTGCGCACATCTCGTTGGTCAACAAGGTTGTCCGCCATCTGGGTTGAAGAACTTGTTCGAGTCATGTCGCCGAACTCCTGGGTCGTAATGGACCTTTAGCGAACAACAGGGGGGTCTGAGCGGCTCGAGTCGAGACTATTCTGGCCTCGCGAAAGTTGACGAGGTTTCCAAGGAATAATAGTTGTAATAATAATTAACCAAGGGTTGCCATCTATCGCACCCCAGACCGGAGTACGAGAGGGGCCAAATAGCGTCCACCGGATTGGATGTGTTCTGGGGAAAGTTTGACAGGGTTCTCTTCATTCTAACTTTCTCCTCCACATTTTATTGAATTCCATGGAAATGGCGTCCGACGTCTCGCGCCTCGTGGTCATGGCACTTTGGAAAGAGCCAGTTCTTGTGAAGTTGTGTCAAACAAGATGAAGTCAAAGATGTCTATGACAGTTTGTTAGTGGTGAGATACTGCACTCGTCCCCTCATCTTGACCTTTTTTTTCCCAAGCGTAAATAGCCATCTCCAGGCGTCTGCGTTAGGAAAACTAAACTTCGAAACCCCACAGGCAGCCCCCCTTCGGCTCGTAGTTCACACACTCAAGGGGCCCTAAAACTGCCGACACGGGCAATAAATGGATACTAAGTCCCATTATTATCCCAGTTATCCCATTAGTATTGTTGCAAGTGGCCCGTTGATCCCACTAGCTTGGTCGGAGTGCGTATATCACCCGTTCTGGAGCCTCAGGTAAATTTTCTTTTACCATTTTTGGATCTCTCATTAGGTTATTTATCAACCCGTGTTGCCCGAACACACGGAGAACGGCGTCGCATAGACCCGCTCGAATTGCGCGGGCCCTTCTTCTTGCCACTGACGACTGCGAATGTAATGCTTGGCTCCCGCCAGTCGATTTCCCTTCATTATTCTTCTTTTCTTTCTTCATTCTGTTCCCCTTAATCTTTACGGTGTACTCGTTCGGCATCCCCTTGTGAGAGGGTTGTGGATAGGAAGGGTTTCAACAATCTATACTATTCGATTTGTGTCTGGGAGAATCATGTATTGCGACTGATCTACGACATCAATTGGCTATCACGATGCAACCACTGGAGGGTCGCAGCAAGGCGATCTTTATCGTCACCACTATCTTTTTGGGAATTTCGTTTATTGCGGTTTGCCTGCGATGCTTTGTCCGACTCAAGCTCGTCAAGGCCTTTGGCTGGGATGATGCGCTGATGGTGTTCGCAATGGTAAATGCATACTATCGTCTTGAATTTGTCGTCGGATTTTCTAACATTGTCTTATTCAGGGTCTTAACGTTCTATTTGCGCTTTGTGGAATTACTGGCGCATTGTACGGAATAGGTCAAAAGTCGATGGAGCTTTTGTTGCGAGGAACCATGGAGACTGCCATGTTTGTAAGTTCTTCGAGATTGCACTGGACCATCAAAATGAGATAAATACTTACAGCCAACTTGAAGTGGTGGTGGCTCGGCCAAACTAGTTACGTCTGGACATGCGCCATCGCAAAGATATCTATCGCCGTCGCTCTCCTCCGCCTCACCGTCTCGCGCGCTCATACCTATATCCTATGGGGAGTTATCGCCGTGACTTCGGTCATCGGCCTCGTTTTCTGGTTTTTGTTGACCCTTCAATGCACACCCGTGTCATTCTTCTGGCAGCGGGTTCGACTGGAACTCGATCCGACCGCGGATGTCCATGGACACTGCCTGAATCTCGATATCATCATCGATATGGCGTATGCCTACAGTGTTACCGCTACATGCTGTGATTTTACCCTGGGAATTCTCCCCGTCTTCCTTGTCTGGAATCTCCAGATGAATGTTAGGACGAAGGCTGCCTTGGCTGGTATTCTGGGCATGGGATGTGTTGCCAGCGCTGCGGTTATCGTTCGCATTCCTTATCTCCACGACTACAAGGATGCCGACTTTTTGTGTAAGTTCGCATTATATATACACATCTTCCCTCGAAGAATTCACACTAACAATCCTTCCTTCCCACAGACGCAACCTCCAACATCTCCATCTGGTCCAACGTCGAGGCCAGCCTCGGTATCATAGCGGGCAGTCTCGTCACCCTCCGTCCTCTTTTCCGCTGGTTCCGTGACCCCAGTTACAGGGGATCTCAGAGCAAGCGAACCGGTGGCAGCGTGCCTCTCTCCAGTGTAAATGCCATTCGTTCCGATCCTGCTGGACCTCAGTACTGGCGCCCCGATCTGGACCCGGAAGACTCCCATGCTGTGATTACGACCATTCATACTTCGAATCGAGGAAGTCGCACGAGCAGCCAGGAGGATCTCAACCCGAAGCAGCAGAATCAGGGGACTTTTTTTCAGGGAGTGAACGTACAGAAAACCTTCTTCGTCTCGGAGAATGAAGACCAGCATTAGATTTCATATTCTTGATGGAATACTTAATTTTTAAATATACTTCAAATATTAACTGAACCTTGAACCTAATAATAGACTATTGATTTCAGGCAACTGGGTCGTACATAATGCAGAAGCGGGAGCAAAGCTTGGATGACCTCTCAAACACATCTACCCGGGGGCCGCAAATATATATCCGTCCAGGACATCCTAGCCACCCCAGTCACAATTGATGCCAATCCAAAACCAAGACATTAAAGTAAACAAGCATCTAGCCCCATATTCTCCAGTATTAATTAATCCTTATATCTATGAGGGGCACCCTAGCCAAGCTAAGGCAGCCACAAAATCCTTCGTGGATTTCTGTCCACCCCCTCCCTGATCCTGCAAAATCCAATCCCTGTCCTTTCTAACGGCTCCACCTTGCAACGGATTCATGTATTCATAAATCGCCTGGCTCTACAACCAGCCCTGCCGGGCTAGCTCAATCGGTAGAGCGTGAGACTCTTAATCTCAAGGTTGCGGGTTCGACCCCCGCGTTCGGCTATTCCTACAGATAACCTGAGATCATTTCTTTTTTGTTCATTCGTTTTTGGTCGATGTTAGGTGGATTGGTTTGATGTTTTTTTTTTTGGGACTGGGGAACTTTATTATTTGCTGGGATTCGGCTGCGACACGTGGGAATCTTATTTGGGATGGTTTATGTCCAAGGCAAACAATGAACGGTCGAATGCATAGGTACTATGTGTCGGGTAGCCCCGTATTTGTCAATTAACTCCTCAGGTTTACAAAAATCTTGGAACACTCGGATACTAGCTACATGTCTCTATATTCACCAGTAAAGCCACCTGGGCGATTGGGTTTGCCATTACAACAAAATAGAAACTCATGCGCTCGCAGAGACAGAGATTCGATATGTACAGGGTGGGTGTCACGCACAGGTCGTGTCACCACAGCCAGATCTCAGGGTATGAAACAGCTAATTTACTTCCACTGGGCCTCGGGTGTGGCCTGGAACTTCATCAAGATATCCACCACGTTCTCCAGGGCCTTGACCTCCTTCTCGAGAGCAGCGGTGACATCGGCCTGGTTGTCACCAAGCTTCGCGTAGAAGTCCTTGCGGTATGGCACACCAGACTTGATGGCAACCTCAGTACCCTTGCGGATCAGGTAGCCGTGGTGAGTGCTGAGACCACCCTGTGCTTTGTAGGCTCCCAAGAAGGAGGCGTTGAGCTCCTCGGAGGGGTTGTTGATGCTCAGACGGAGAGACGCGGCCGTGAACTGGAGACCCCTATTCATGAAAAGATGGAATTAGCGAAAGCCCAGATAGAAGGAGGATTGTGTGAATAGTGAAACCACCAATAGCACCGGAGAGAATTGCATGTTCGTCACTTACCGGACCAGCCAGAGGAGGCCCTCAGTGGCCTTGTGTTGCCCCGACTTCAGCTCATTGCGGACGAGATCCTGCAGGGTCTGGGACTCGGCAGGAGCCTTGGTGTATCGCTCTTGAACTTTCTGTTATGGAAGTAAGCAACTGCCTATTCAACCCAGTTCTCTCATCCCCCTGTCTCCTCGGATGTAGATAACCAACATACAGCGATGTTTCCAGACAGATCGCTCTTGACCGCAGCCAGACCAACACCACCAATCACGTCTATAGTTTCATCTGGCATCAGCATTGAGGTCTGCATGCGCGAGTCGGGTGACACAAACCGAACAAAGTGACCAAGGCACCAGCGGCCTCGAGGAATTCCACAGTAGAGATGGCGTTACCATTGGCGGTATCAATTGGCACCTCCTCGAAGGAGCGCTCGATCTTGCTGAACCAGGTGCCAGGGGCGTGGACTTCGTTGGTGCGAGGCATGGTTAAGATGCAAATATGGAACAATGGGAACAATTATAAGTGCAGGAAAGAAGAAGCAACAAAGGGGAAGGACCAGCCCACTTGGAGGCGGGGAATGCCAACAGCTGTCCCGTCCTCACCGCCGCGAGCCACGCAAGCCAATTAGAGAGGCGGGGCACTCTGAGCAAACAATGCAAATAGTACAAATAGCACAAACAGACTGGAGCTGATTTGCTCTGTTTGCACATTACATCATTGGTATCCTGATCTCCATTCGATCGATCGCAACTTACTATTGAGCCCTGTTATGCCCGGGACGATCATACCAAGATCCACTTGCCCCCCTTTCCCCGCCGAAGAGATTCTCTTTCTTCATGTCCAGTTCATGGCCATTCGATCCTACTTCTGGTAGGTAATACATCCAATGCCATGAGCGCCTCGGACCAGCCCGACGGGTCGGCACCCTTAGAAGAGAGCTCCAATGCATCGCAGAATGAGCAGTACCAGGGCTTGCAGGAAGGATCCCATACGGAGCAAAAGCTGGTAAGTTCATTTTGAATATGGAAACCCCACAAAATATTTTATACCAAAAACTAACTGGCCGAATCTACATTGTAGCGCCATGCCTCCGCTCATCATTTATACATGACCAGTCGGCGTTTCTTTATCGGACCAATTCCGGAGGGTTGGATTAACGGACACCGCAAGTCATGGTATCGGTCACGACTTCGGTTCAAGAACTACACATCGCAGACGCTCTCGTTCTCAGTCGACCCTGTGACCTCTCATTATACCCAACCAGAATTGGACCATGCGGAGACCCCTGCGCGAGCTTCGGACGAAGAGGTCGCCATTACACTGAGTAATACCAATGAGGAATCTGCGACAGAAGATGAAAGCGCCGAGGATGTCCAGGAGAGCGCCGAGGAGCCACAAGGAGAGCTACGCACCCTCTCTCATCCCACGGAGGAGACAGAGGCCATCGAATCGCTGTCTGCAGATGAATCGTTTTCTGCAGAGGACTCCGATGCAACACCTCGAGCAAGCGCACAAGTTGGTATCAGAAACAATGACGATATATATGGCAGCATAGATGCCTCTTCATCATTCGTGACAGCACGAGAGGATATTACAAGCAGCGTGGACACGGGCCGCACGTCGTCAACTATACAGCCCAATGGATCGACACCTACACTGCGGCCCAAACCCCAGAGATCGCAACACCTGACGATTGCCGGGCCTAGCACTGCGAGTCCCATCGCACCAAGTTCGTCTGCAGTGCCGAGTGAAGCTGATTCCACCACCCACTTGCTCAAATCCAGACCGAAAAATACGAAACGCATGAAGAGTAAAGCCTCGGGCGTATCTCGATTCACACTCGACCGCCAGGAGCCTCAGAATGAAGATGACTCGGAACCGGATGATTCGAGACGCGATGGAGTTGTACAGCGAAAGATCACCAAGAAGATGGCAAAATTCAACCTAGACGACAATGTCATGGACAAGCAACAGAGATTACGCTCCCGAATTGCAAAAACACAGGGCACGATTTCTGCAAACCGTCCACGTCGGCGTCAAGTACAGGATGGGGAGATCATCAAAGTTGAAAGAATGCTGGTTTCTGTTGAAGAGACCATGCAAGATACGTTGCCAGAGGATTACACAGAAAATGACTCCTTGAAAATGGAAACTCGGACCGTGGATAAGTGGCGAGAGTTTCTTGTCGTTTGTCGGAAAGGTTCAACTGATGATACTCCCTTTGCCTTGCAAATGTATCGGACTCGTGTGATTCCCGATGCACAGAGTCCCCACAACAAGTCAAAACCGTACCACGAAGTGCGGCTAAACCACAAAGACACCAAGGTCAACCTTTACTCGGCTCTCGACAAGACCATAGTGATTTGGCATCCCTGCAGACATGGCACCAAAATCTACATTGTCCGCCCAAAGTCCACAGTCCATGCCGCCGAGTGGTATACATTCATTAGGCAGATACTAGGCTGGCGGCGTCCAAGCAAGCTCCCCATCAACGTCCCTGATCTGGGTGTTTCACTGGTGTTCAAACATCCATTTGATCAACTAGAGGCACAGCTTGGTGTGAAGAGCAATGACAAACGGCACACTACAATCCTAAGTCGAGCCGCAGCTCACGAGAAGCTCGCTGCTGCTGCCATCATCAAAAGCTGCATTGAAATGCTCGAGGGTCGCCCCGAGTGGTCCGAAGTGCTCAAAACTTGGTCAAAAACAGAGAGGATGGGCCTTGCCTGGAAGCGGTACGATCGTCTGGAATGGATATTCGGTGCCAATGAGGAGAACATGTACGGATCCATCGCCATGCAGTCAACACACGAGCTTGAGCTTCGGCCACGATATCACTATCCTACTGCAACCAAAAGTGCGGGTGCCAAAGAAGTGGAACCTCCACCAATCGAGGGTTTTTTGATCCGACTTACATCACAAAAGGGGTTGCACCAACGGATGAACAAGATGTTCTTCAAACGACTGTATTTCTACTCTCAAGATCACTTTCTTCTATTTTGTCGACCGGCCAAAGCATATCCACCCACACCACCAAGACTAGCTCCGCAGGAAGAATCGAGTATTCCAACCGCTCGTCAGATCATGGCAGAGATGCCAATTTCCTGGGACATCGAGCCATACCCCGTTCAGGATGGCGAGATTACGTGGCTGACCAATGGAAACCCCGAATTTGTTCAGCGGCACGACGAGGAGGCTTATGCCCAACTGCAGAGAAATGTGCACAATATCGGCCAGGCTGATGGGTACATTGATCTTTGCAAAGTCCGTGCAGTTCGTAACATGCAGTATGGGAGCACCCCTGCGGATCCGAACATTTCAGAAGGACCTGCTGTGGATTTCCACACGGAGCCCAATGACACTCGCCGAGATGACGGTACAACTAAGGAGTTCGAACATGATCGGACATTTGAACTTGCGCTTGAGAATGGTCTCGTGATCCGCCTGCAAGCCTATGATGCCGCCACGAGAGACGAATGGGTCAAGCGGTTAGATGCACTGGTGAAGTACTGGAGAACACGCTGCTTCGACGACGCTACTGAGCTTCAAGCCATGCGACAGCGGAACTTGAAGCTCTTGGAAATCGACGAAGAAATGGAATCGATCATGGGCCAGTTTGCACAGAAGTGGGAAGTCAAAAAGGCCGAGACATCTCCTCATTTACACAATATGTGTGCGTTGTCTGGCTGTCGGCCAATTAAGGTAACGGAAGCAAACCTGCGCTCCAAAAAATGCATACTAACAGCATATTAGATGTCTGGTCAACTCTACCGCAAACCCCGTCGTCACTCCACTTTTGCCAAATGCCATGTGATCCTCACGTCAGGCAAACTCGTCATCTTCCGGAGCACACTTCGCCAGCGCAATGGCGCTGAAATCCCGCATATTCACCAAGACCACGATGCTACCATCGACCTAAGCGACTGCTACATCTACTCTGGTCTAGCAACCGAGGCTGATCTGCTCTATGCCAATCAGACATTCGACAGTAATAACCCAGGCTTGCGCGCCCTCCCACGAGTCTATCTTGCGTCAGATACATTCACTAGCCGCGACGAGGACTCGGCCATCACTTTCGTTGTTTGGCAACCTTTGCGCAAGAGCTACTTCCGTGCCGAAGAAAGAGGTGCCAAGGGCAAAGCCACCCGAACTTTGCGACATGTTTCTGCACTTGGTAAACATGGTCGAACGATTGTTTTCAAGGCTCGTAGCCGTGTCGAGAAGGACCGGTGGGTGTTGAGCATCTCGTCGGAGATTGATCGTTTGCAGCAGGAGAAGCAGGACGATATTCGGATTGTCTCTCTATGATACCCATTTTTGTCTTCTTGCCTCCTTTTCTCATTTTTTTTTGCCTTTCATCCCGAGCACGCACACGCATCTAGCATTTCGGGGGCTTTGTTGGTTTGTTTTTGGGCATGGTTCTTTGATTCATCTATACATAGTACACGCCGCGGATGAATATTAATAGTACAGTGGTATCTCAGGGAGAGTTCTTTATATACAATGTAGACAGCGTCCCGGTGCTATCTTGCAAGGATGTGCTCACCTCACAGTCGCCCTCGTTCATTCAAAGTCCCATTCAAAAGTCTGGCGGTCTCTCCAACTTAACAGCCTCCTTCACTACGCGGTCGCGAACTTCCTGCCGATAATTGGGTCCCAAGTGACTATCCGGCTCGTTCCCAGACTCCCACGTTGTCCAATCTAACCAACGCATTCTGGGGCCCAGCACACCCATGACCCGGCCGGTGATTAGGCTGATACTGACGGGGCCATAGGTATTGCTATCCATCGACCTGTCTGGATCCTGCGCATCGCCCTCCAACCAGACATGATTGTAAGGAACGATCTGCGTAGGTCTCAAGCACGGTTCACGGGTTGTAATGCGATCACCGGGGAGGCCGACGACGCGCTTGACGGCGACATGGGAGGGATTGGCGGGTGATCTAGATGGGGACGGGAGTATAAGGTTAGTCTCGAGATACAATTTGAGCGCGACGGCCTTGATCCGATCCGGGCGATATCGCGAAAACAGACAAAAGGCATATCATATCCATACCGAAATGTAACCACCATCCCCCTCTCCAACCTCCGATAATTCTTCCAAGGCAATAACCGATGCATCGACCACATATTCACCAGTATAATATCACTCTTCGTATGCATCTGATCATAATCCTCGTTCAAATACGGCGTCATCGACGGCCCACTAACCCACATTATTTGCATCACATGCTCCGAGAAGAAGAGACAGATAGGAACGGCTGGGGCGAGAGCGCGAACAGTACGACCCATGAGCCGAATTGGTCGTGGTAGAGCTGCGATGCGTTGGCGGAAATTGGAGAAGAAGGATTGGAAGGGCCTTTTGCGGGCTAGACTGGGACCCGCTGGTTCTGGTACTGAGGCTTGCGCTGGTAGAGGATCTGGGAGAGGGGTTGGCACTTTTGAGGGAAGTCTGCCTTTTTGAGCGAGAAATTTCGCTTCTTTTGGGTTGAGGCCGCGCATGTTTGAGCTTGGGGGTTTTCGGTCGGGTGGTTGCATTTTTGCGGGGGAGGGCGGAATAAGGGCGGATGGTTGGTGGAGGGTAGGATGGGATTAGTCTGAGGTCAGGGAATTGTAGCTAGGAGCGCATATTGATAGTGAGAGTGTTTTATACTGTAGAAGACCGCGGAGGTTGCTTGATAATTTGATTACTGGAAATTGATAAAGTGATAAAGACTGTTTGTACTGTTTGCTCTAGTGTAATGGCCTAAGGCCCAAATTTCATCTTGCGGGCATCCAATCATGATTCGTAGCTCATACTGTAGAGGCAATAAAGGGAATAAAAGGGAGTTCGCTTTTCATCAGAAAGAAATGAAAAGGAAAAAGATGCCAAGAGGGGGAAAACGTGAAAGCAAGGTCAGAAAGTGGTGCGCGTATCCCCAACTCCAAGCCGTTATCCTCATGGAGCGCTAGCTATGGAATCCAAGTCTTCCTTGGAGGCCACTTCGTGCTTGTAAGCCACATCTTCTATCGACTTCAAGTCTTCCTTGGGACTCAAAGCCTCCTTGTGAGACGGCTCTTCCATCGGGATTGGTTCCTCCTCAGGGGCCACGTCGCTTGTGGGAGCCATGTTGACATTGGACGTCACGTCTTCCATAGCTTCCGAGTCTTGTTTGGGTCCCGAGTCTTCCTTGAGAGACAGGCCATTCGTGGTGGCTGGTTCATCCATGGGGGCCTCGTCGTCTTTTCGAGACTCGTCTTCATTGGGGGCCGCGTCGTTTTTGGGAGCGCCCTCGTCTTTGGAGGTCACGTCGTCCACGGGAGCCATAGCTCCCTTGGGGGCCATTTCTGTCTCGGTGGCCGACTCTTCCTCTGAAGCCAAGTCCTTTTTCGTGGGTGGGAAGATTTTACTGCAAATCGCTGTTAGCTCACACGTTTCCACCAATGAAGGATGTGATAAAAGAACCAGGATACTCACGGAAGCACCATCTCATAAGCAATCTCATCCTTCCTCTCGTAGTTGCAGAAGATCACTCGTTTCAGCTTGTCCTTGTTCCCTGGCTGCTCCAGGAACTTCCGCACCTCATCAGCAGCAGCAAACGCAGCTCGTTTGCTGGGATAGCCATAGATACCGGTACTGATGGCCGCGAACGCGATGGACTTCAGATCATTCTCGACTGCAAGCTCAAGACTGCGGCGGTAGCAAGAGCGAAGTAGCATCTCGGGGCGCCGGGGATGCTTGTTGAACTCTTTTTGGTAGATTGGACCAACAGTGTGTACGACTTTTTCGCAAGGCAGTCTGTACGCAGAAGTGATCTTCGCATCACCAACATCACATCCATCCAAGGTAGCACATTCCCTGGTAAGCTGGCGGCCAGCAGCGCTGTGGATAGCACCATCTACGCCGCCACCGCCGAGCAGTGAGGTATTGGCGGCGTTCACGATGCAGTCAACCTCAAGCCTGGTGATGTCAACGCGGACGGTTGAGACGATGTCGTTGAAAGATTGCACTGGGGTCCGCTCAGTAGTCCTCTCTTCGAGGGCAAAATCCCGGTAGAGAGACGACACTGTTGGAATGTCGGATAATGTAAGAACTTCTAGAGTCATCTTGGAAGGTGAGCTCTTGAGTTCGATTTGGTGGAGTGAGAAGGGGAGAGGAGGGAAAGAGCGTTGGCTGGGGAGATGTTTGGATAAAGAGAGAATCTACTCACCTACAATGACGTATAAGCGCGACAGTCACGTGTTTGATAACATACGGTCGCACAGCTTCCTACCTCACTTCCACTTTACATGAAGCAATCAACCACAGGTATCTGCGGTCTGCAACCTGGAGATCCCTTTGAAGCAAAAGGGAATATCATGAGTCCATTGTCATGGCTTCACTTTGTTGCAGATCTACTATCAGTGCGGTTGAGTCCGGATGCCAAGCAACTAACACATTCATCCACTTAAAGAGGACAACCCCCAATTCACCACAGCAATCAGATCACACTCTTTGATGGCATGTATGGAGCTACCCCGAGAAAGGGACGGAACCCGATTGAAGTCTCCCTGGAATCCTCAAATGCGTACTGCACAAGCAATGCATCTAGACCACAGTCTATGCCTCTGTCAAACTACTCTAGATCGAGCACCTGCCCGCTGTCATAACGGCTACTTACCGCAATGTTCACGACTTTGCATATTTTTGAGACACCTCAAAAAATAGACATCAAGCGCCTTCATGCAAAGCTTAATGAAAAAGGAAGCATACGTTTCCTACGGCCCCCAAACGCCCCACGCCTGGACAGACAACCTCTGCAACGGGCCATCTTCCCCGGTGACAAGGGAACAAGGACCGCCGAGACTGAGATGCTATGATTCAGGCTGATGGAATCGATCGGACCGGAACTCCATAAGGAAACTTGCATTGCATATGCAATCTGCACGCGACCTAAAGAGATGTGCCCTTCTTGATCGCGCCCGCCGGTTCTTGATTGACTTCCGTTGTCTTTCTTGCTCTCCACTGCCAGCTTCAACCAACCAACCGTTGAGCTCACCCCTGTGGTACCAGTCTAATGGGCTCCATAGGCCCACCAATGGGTCAAAGGAGCAAAAGTACACTGGGTGGGACAGCCTGGACTGTCAGGCTAGGCTCGGGGTTTGGTGACCCTGGTCTTTAGCAAAACTTACTGGAGGCATTCAGAGACATGTCCAGCGTCGGACATGCCCCCTCCTCTCATCGGTTGGAACTGGGTAATGGCGGGTCATGGATGGAAGCAAGTACGCAGCGAACGAGAGCTTTGCCAATACACGACCTCGGTAACACATGAATACTAGAATGAGAGCAATGGAGCACAGTCATCAAGCTGTCTTCCACCGTGCAAATACATATGCAGTATCCTATACTGTCTTGGCTTGCCTGTCTGAAGAGAGGCCATGACGAGACCCTGGTACAGAAAGGGTATTCATCGTTGTAGACTCATCGCATGCACTAAAAGTACGAGGGGGTTTCCGGATGCGAGGCCGACACCGAGGCGAGACCGGCTTGATAGCCACCCGAAGATCATCCTTTGCGATCCCAGACCTGCCGTAGTGCTGGTTGTGCTGGCATCGTGGAGAATTTGGGGGTACCATACTGGAGGACTCTGTACTTCTGTGTCATTGCTGTGCGCACTGGGGCTTTTCAAATCAGCATCCACATTAACCAGCCACCGGGGAACGAACCTGGGTAGAACGAATGGAGCCAAGAGGTCGATATTTCTTGGCCTGGCTGACCCTTTTTTGCTTAGAAGTTGGCCAGTCAGGCACTGAGAAGCTTACTAGTCAACTATGTACTATGTACTAGTTTTACGATTCACATCGAAAGTCATTCAACTATTCCCAAAACAACTTCCACCCGAACGAGCCAAAAGAAGCCGAGGAAAAAGCCAGATCAAAAGAGTAAGAGACATCGGGGATCCTATTACGGGGAATACCAACAGCAGGACCCATTTTCCGCAAAGCTGACCAGGTGGAGCCCGCTCTTTTATTTCCCTTTCACATCACCAGCATTTTCTTTCTTGTCCTCTCGAGCCCTACCGAAAAAGGTTATCGTTGAGAGCGCATTAGTGGGGAAATCCAAAAAAGCGAGAGCCGTTTTGCTGTCATAAACTTGACGTTTGTGAAAACCATGGATCGGCGCTCTTTAGTCGCAAAACGCGTTGGTTGATTTGATTGAAGATTGCCGATCGTTCGGCTGTTGAGCTGTCGCCGGCGATCGCACGGATCGGTCTCATTTCGCAGATGGCCACTAGTTCCACGAGTCTCCTTCCTGTTGGAGCGAGCGATCTTGTCTGCGGAGACGGTCATTGGTTATGATGCGTTCCCAGAATCCCAGGAAACTCAAGCTCGATGCTGGGGCTTGCTGTTAGGAGATTTTGGAGACTTGGAAACTTCTTTTCTCCATTGGGGGCTCTTGTGGCGTCGGAGAGGTGGAGGATGGGGGATGGGATGGGAGCCACCGAGTCTAGGTAATTCTACATTCTAGAGATGGAGATGGAACTTGTTTAATTCGATTTCTTCCATTTCCTTGATGCTTCTCATTATTATGATCATTTTGAGCTGTTCCTCGGTTCCATGTGGAGTCAAACCTCGTCCCTGGCTCCGGAACGGACGCACCTTGTGTGGATACTCGTTGTATGTCGCCCATTGGTCGCGATTCAACGCTGCCATATTTAGCGACCGAGAAACCTAAAGTATGGAGGACAACGTACGGTAGAGCTAGAAGAGTAGGCATTCTAAAGAAAGTGCCTAATTCAAGTACTGTATGACAATAGATTCAAATTGCTATTTCTTGAGCTATCTAAAAATATGAACCGCATTGCAAAATTGACTTGTTAGATACTGTGCCATATGCATCTGTCCCGTTTAGTGATCCTAGAACTGGATTCTGGATTCCAAATCACTGACTCGATCCCGACACGCAGGTAGCTCCGCTGTCACAAAAACTCAGTTTCCAGGGCCTCTATATCACCCTAGTTTCTTATTCTTTGTTCTCTCTTTGAAACCAACGGCCCCCTCCTTTTCCTGCCGCAGCATTGGGATCCGTTTGGTTAGTGTTCAAAGCGGTCTAGACTGATCGCTAATGCAGATACCCTTGTAGTAGTACCTGTCAAACATGCCGCCGTAAACACGTAGCTGGGAACCCGCATCTGCAGCTTGCATATGGTAACTCTTAACATAACATTCACCGTCAAGATGGATGATCATATGCAATTCAATTCTTTATAGTTATTCTATCATCCCCTGCTCGCTGCTTAGTGGTGCTCTTGAATGCTAAAAAAAAGGTCGTGGACAACGGAGGTACACATTTGACAGACGCAGATTTGGAATACATCCCTGTCATACAAATGGTGGAAGTAGGAACAGAAGATCTCTGGGCATAGAGGGAGTTTACATAGCGTCCACTACGGTTCTAGACTGCAATAGTGCTTGGTGCCATTCAAGGAGCCCCGTAACAATACCGGCAAACCCTCCTAATGTGGACTTCGAGGCTAAACTGATTCGCCGGGATGTTGCGACTAGGAAGTCACCCCGGCATCACATCTACCAGGGTTATCAAAGAACAAAAGCAAAGACCAGTTTACAGCTAGGAGCCTGTACTTGCCATCAAATCCCCCCAATGAGAGTGCAATCCATGTATTCCGTACATCAAACGTCCATTCTCAGCGTTGATTCAGCTTTATGTCATTACCCCAGTCAATAATTTGGAATGCATGAACACTGCAAAAAGCTGCATGGGACCCTTGAGAAGAAAAAAGCACCATCAATGACTACCGGAAGGATCCCGGTCCATAAGACACGCACTGCGGATCATGACCGAGGCTATACTCGGGGTTTTCTAGGTCTATTTTCGGCCGGGACTAGAAAACAACATGTAATCCGCTATATGTACTCCGTACTTTGTGGACAAAAGTCTAAGAGATAGCTTCGCTCTATGGCGGACATCCGAGCCGCCTGTCAGATGCAGGCTCCAGCGGCAAAGGAAGCACACTACTCAGTATGGAACAGTTGATTGGTGACTTACACATCTCGAATCCAGCACATTACCTACACATTGCAAGGTATATCACCAGATTTTTCTCTTTCGCTTCTTTCTAGTCTAGGTGTATTTTGCGTTACCTTTTACCCACTAGCTTACTCCAGTGGCTTGCGAGAAACTGATCTACCGTCGCCACAGACATGAAATTCGTGACTTCATTCGCCATATCGTTTTGTTTCCGTCGGACCGAGGGATGCAGTAAAAATCTTGCTTGCTTGGTCCACCGCTTTGATAGGTCTCCTCTTTTCCCCCTCTCCTTTCAGACGTCAGCGAAAGTCGAAAATCGGCCCGAAAAGGACACGGATGCTTGAATCATGCAAGCAAACCCCGACTTCACAGTACAAATACCGTAACGACAGCGAGAACCGCGATCCAATTCATCGCCACCGCCATATCATTGTACATCTATACTCCGTAGAATCCACTGGCTCCATATCCATTGCTAGACACGGGAGTGCAGAAGTCAATCGTGGGAAAAAAGCACGATACTTACTAGTGGCGATGGAGTGGGTAGGTAGCAATACCACTTGTTTGTACCGGACAAACCAGACAGAAAGAAACAAGGCCGATTCAATAGTCGCCTTTAAGGTAGCCCGCCCTCGTCTGTCGTGCCGCAATTTATTTCTGCGCGAACTGGATATGTTGATATTCTAGAAGACGGGCCCTAGAAGACCTGGAGCAATAGTCGCATCCACCCGGACTCCACTCGCGGCGGATCTCATTTAGCAGTTAAATTGAGTCCCGTCGCGAGGTTATGTAGTCACTAGTCCAACAGAAAGCTCCTCGGTTACCGCTTCTTATCTCCGTTGCCTTTCTTTGCTTGCTTGTCGATCAGGATGTGCAATGGGCGGGAATTTTGTGGGTTCTGACTGTCCGGCCAAAGAAGGACGAAGGGTGTATTTTGCTGTTAAGCTCAACGGTGTTTAGGTGGATCTGCGATATGTTTTCGAGGAAAATTTTTCTGCTTCTTTGGAAGTAGTACGATTGGCTGTTGGTGATTTAGATTGATCTTGAAGGATTCAAAAGGATCCAAGTGGCTGTAAATAATAGTGAGCGAATCACCAAGTAGAGATTGAGTAATCGGTAATGTCGCTGTGTATTTCCATGCCCAAAGCATTGACCATTGCTCCCCTCTTTCTTCTTTTGTCTGTGTTTGTTAATCGACGACGGATAGGTTCTACTGATGTACTGCACTGACCTGGTGATACTCTCTTGGTCGTCCACTTTATCTTCCTATACGGATCAAAAGGGAAATCTCCGGTGCCCTCGGGATTTGTGAAATGGAAGCAAAACGGTGTCCTTCAGCAAGTGGGTCGGCGGAGAATTCCTTCCTTCGGATCCATTGCCTAAGATGGCGTGGAGCAGGGGAGAAACGGCCAGCCCACTCCCACGGGTTGGGAATCTCAGCAGGAGGACGCGCCAATCTTGCCTGTCTGTCAAGCGACTCAAGCGTGGAATAATCAGAGGATCAGACTGTAGGATCGCCCTTGCAATGAGGGTTCTTTCAGTACAGTCCTAGCTGAAGCTCTCTCCACTTTCCGGATGAAGTAAGTCCTTTGCCCTACACTTGATCAAAACCTCAAATTCTGACCTTCTTTTCATCTGACTAATGATTAGTCTCCGTGTCCTCCACGCGCCGATCGAAGCGGTCTATCAATAGTGGGTCTGGGAACGGTCCGGCTTGCCATCATGGCCCAGTTTTTTTTTTCTTGTCGTGTGCGATGATGGGTCCCCCTTGTCGCCATGGGGATTCTCCCGTACCGTCTCCTAAGTGCCATCCTGTCGGGCCACTAAGCTCTCCACAAGAAGGCGATAGAAGTTCCTAGCTAGAGCCACATTACATGATTCAAGGCTTCGGACGCAGGGGGCGGTCCGTTGACTCGGGGCTGCTGCTCTGTTTGGAAGATAGATCGGGGATTACCATGCTGATAGGACTAGGCTTACTTCTCCCGTTGTTGTCTTAGATGTCTTAGTATAGTGTCCAGATTCGGGACTAGAGCGGCGGATATAGCAACGACACGGAGTAGTATACGGAGCAGTCGCATCAAGAAACTAGGAGGTACATAGCAAGCAAAGCGCTTTAGCAAAGTTTCTTCCCGTGTGTGCTGGGACTGTAGAATGGAACATGCAGAATCTGCCCGTTGAATCACCTTTAGTGCCAGTGGCTCTAACACACCCCCTCCCTTCAAAACCCAGACTTGTTTGGCCTTCAGCGCCCCCTGGTAAGGGGTACTGTAGCGTCGGAATCATGCACAGTCATGAAATAGTTGTATACATGTCTTTCAGGTCCCTACCATTCGCAAACTCGCCACCATGATGAATTTTGGGATCGTACATGGCAAGACTAATCGCGGTTCGAACTGGAACCGATAGAGCCCTATCACCCCGGTCTTCACGTGCGTCCGACGGGTGGCTGTCGGTAATTAGATCATGGAGTATGGAGTACAGCAGTTGACTAGTTGTATGTACTACTCCGTACTCCGTACGCATTAGGGACAAGTATGTAATGTGGCTAGAGCCGGACCGTTGACACTAGTTCCATCCTTTCGAAATGGTCTAGAGAGCGTACGAGTATAGTACCGAAACAAAGATACACAGTTTAACATCGAATATGATACAATAAAGTACCTCTAGCATGGCGCCGTCATGATGCACCTAGATCTGATATTTTAGTTGGTCCCGATGAGGAGTTCGGGGGTCCATCCCACCCTGGTTATTCGGGGAGAAAAAACATCGAGATGTTAATTTAATCTAGTGGGGCAAAGGGAAGGAAAAAAGGAAATAAAAAGAATTACAGTAGTACGGAGGACACATGTAGTCAATGAAAGACTATCTTCTTAAATTAAATCGCAAAGGCGTAGCCTCATCCATTATTGCAGCGCTAGACACGATTCATATCCCGCTTTATTGATGTAGGTACTGTAGTACTATGGTACAAATCCCGTTCTGTCGCGATGCAGCTATTACCTGTCCCCTTCCCCATTCCTGACCAGGTTACGACTCCAATCAATCTAGTCGGCGTAGGATCCTGGCCTGTCAGTGTGTCAGGCACACGGACCCGGAACACAAGAGGCCTGCACGATCCTAGGTACTACTGTATGCGCGTTATTTTTCTGTCATTAGTCGATCGTTTATTATCCAGTAGAAAGGAATCAGGCTTTGCGAACCTGAGATCAGATAGGCGTACTGCATGACTAGCTAGATTTCCTTTCGCCCCCTAGTGTAGACGAATTCCTTTGTGATGCCTCTTTGGCATACCTGCTTTTGTGACAGCCCAGCTGTCAAATTACTCGTTTTGATTCTAAAAGATCGGACTGATTACCGGAAGAAATCCACACTCCTCGGAGACTTCAAGCCCGAGCGAGGCCCCAGTGACGCCTACTGGAAGCAAGCCCGCTTTTCCCCCACCCCCCCTTTTCCCACCTGGCACCCAGTGCTACGGTCGAAAATTGGGGCGCGTGCGGACCTAATTTTGGACTGGTGCCAAAAGGTCTAAGGGCAAAGAGAAGGGGCTTGCTTGGCCCAGATCCCTGACATTTTGTGGCGTCACGGAACGGTCCTGCTAACGGAGGTTTGACTGCGTCGAGTAGCGAGCATGAACCGTGCTGCCGCTCGCCTGGGCCTTCGTGCAGAGTGGAGTCCCCACCCTGTGTTTCTTTTCTTTTTTGTTTCTCTCCTTGAGCTTCATTGTCTTTGTCTTTGTTTTTCCCTTCCTTCCTGATGTTAATCCTCCGTACTAGTACAGTATGCTAAGTAGATTGCATTGGATGCATGGACGTCAGCAAACTGCTACTAACTCAGTACGGAGTAGTCGATTGGAAATTGGCTGAACTGGTGTCGGCTCCGGGCTTTGAAGGGCAATAGTACAATCAATCCTGCGCGGCTCAATTGTCTGTCCCGAGAAGATGGGTATAGTGGTGATATCGTACTTTGTACATAGCCCTACGCCATTGATATTTAGATGAAGAAAATCAGATAAATGATTCACGAAAAAGGCAGGACCCCTTCCCGCGGTCTCTTGTATCCGAAAGCTTGTCCTCGCGGCGCGCTTCCTGGAGAGGAGCTAGTCGCCATTAACATCGTCATGACGGTAAACAGCAGGTTATCAGGTTAGTAGGTTGGAAGAGTTGTCAGTAGTAATTACCCCTTCCCCTTCTCTATGGTCGGTGTTCTGGAGGCCGAGGATGTTCAAATTAGTACTGTACTCCCTACTTTGATCATCGCTGCGAGGGGACAGCAGCCAGCATACAACACTGGCAGGCTGGAATGTGGGCGGATTCCACTGTGATCGACCACGGTCTTTTTTTTCCATTGATATGATAATAACAATAGTCATAGTCAATTATAGTCAATTTTCCTCTTTTTTTCAATTCGGTGTTCCGGGCGTGACTTTCTTGAAAGGAAACGAGGGGATATGATTTCCCTGTCCACTTAGTTCTTGTGTGTTGTTCGATGGAGTCAACAATTGACAGCATCTGCAACACAAGATGGATGTGAAGGGCGGACTAAAATTGGGATCGGATCTTAATCTCTTGCCAACTTGAGCAAAGGCGTCGCTGCTCATCTTCTTTTGTGGTTAGGATTATCTGATCGTCCTCTTAGCGATAGGTCAGACTCCACTTCTCAGGGAGGCTGGGACGGCCCCCTCGAGGTTACTGTGTAACTGTAATCCGTATTTGGGTATCTACAAGTTTATTTAATTAACCCAGTAAAGAGTACGGAGTACTTGTTCAAGGAGTTATTTTGGGGCCTATTGATTCGCGAGTGTCGAGTCATCAACATAGTCCGTGGTCCGTTGAGGGATACAACTTGTCCAGTTGCTCAGTTGCTCAGTCAACGAATCGACTCATCCTGCCAAATTGCTCAGAACACTAGCCATCAATCTGGCTAGTCTATCACGCTAAACCGCAAGCACTCAAAGCCATTCAGGGCGGAACCCAAACGGTCCTAACGGTTTGCCCCCCCTTCTCGCTGTGTCGCCTCTCTCTATCCAGCGCGATGTCGATCATTTTCCTTCGTCTCCATCTATCCATACCCTGTTTGTGCTCTGTTCGTCTGTTACGTCTCGAACCCGTGCGAGTATCATAGTTACACAATTCCTGGAGAATTCACAAGAAAAGAAAGACCCAGCCGCAGGCCAGTCGTATCGGATCTTTTTCTCTCGGGACTCGCTCCTTTCTGACTAGCTCGCTTCTGTCCACTCTCCAACTTGTACCCAAAACAGCAATTTTCTGTCGGAGGCCCGTCCCATGGGTCGGTAGTTGAGTCGATCTGGTCACCTTTTTTTTGTCCGGGGGGAGCTTTCTGGGTGGGTGGATCTGAGCTTATGGGTATATGGTTATTGGTAAATTCCCCGGACATACTGCAGTTCTGCATGTCTGTTCTTGATACCGTGGGTATAGGGGGATTCGCATCATTTCTCCACTACCGAGTCCCGCCTTGGGCTAATTTTCCAGTTAACAATAGCAAGCGGTGTGCTCATAAGGTGTTCTACTATGTATTGTGCAAAGAGTAAGTGGATAGTACCTGCGAAAGATATCCGTTGATGGTTCCCGCAGGAAAATCCTCCAATTCCCTCTGACAATACTCCGTACTTGGATAGTCGTTCGAAGAATGGAGTTGTAGATCGTATGGATAATAGTATGTAGTAACAGTTCCTCCTTCTCCAGTCTCCTGCTGCCAATAGCTCCGCTCCTACGAACAGTTTCCGCCCCATGAAGACACGGTGAGCTACGTATTAGCAATGGAACGCACACTCCTCTACATACCCCTTCATCTTATTCAGAGCACGCCGAGCGACCTCCATCATACAGAAATGATGCACGGTTGCCGAAACCAGGCAACCGGGCATCAAACTCTGATGTGCACTCAGTCCTCCCATACGAGCAGGTTTGGGAAAGGCAATCGAAGAGAAGGGAAGGCGGGTCCTTTTCGGTCTTCTTTGCATCTGGGCTCGAGACTAATGCACCCAATCGCAGCGGTCGTACTCCCGTACTCCGTAATCTGATCTCGTACAACCTCATGCCCACACTGCTGTGACCGGGCTGCCGGTCACGATTCCGATGGCCCAGATCGAAAGCTAATGCGGCGGGGAAATCCGGGATCCGGGTCTGTCTGTTGGGTGATCCTACTTTGAGGGAACCTTGCATAGATGATCTAGATACTTTTGTCAGGATGGAATAACCCCCTTCCCCTCTCGTCTATTAGCTCTCTTCCTGAGATAACGGCCCAGCCGAGAGAGAAAGAGAGCTGCGGGTGCGCTAGAGCACGCACGTTGTGGAGTCACCCTTTAGGAAAGGCTTTCAATCCATCGTTTTGGAGGGGAAGGAGAAGGATGAGGAGGGGGTGGATGGGGCAGTTTGGGGCGTATCTGAATTCGGCACAAAGGCGAGGTGACCTACCGTGCATGCGACTAAATCTCAGGTGTGCACGGCACGCATCGAGTAGTGGCTGAAATGGTGCGATCCGGGTGGTGCTTGCTGGATCAGGACTGTGATCGGCTCTGCGTGATGTAGCGACTTACCGATGAAGATCGATTGCTCGCATCGTCAACAAATCCTTTGTCTCCATGCCCTCCGAGAATTGGGATTCTGACCTACTCCAAGGTGTCGGATCCCCGCCGGGGAGGAAGCTGGTAGGTGGTCCAGCCCTGGAGATCGATGCATGTCTGCTGCTACCGTTCCCCGATGCTTGCTGGTGGACTGCTGGAGACAAGTGCTTTTCGTTTCTTTTTTGTTTCGGGCATATCTGCAATCGTATTGCGTACTTTTCTCCCTAAGCATTTACATGCCGACCGCATTGAAGTTGTATCGTAGCCAGCATCTATAGATACGTAGACATGGATATATTCAGATGCTACTTGTGATGGGCGTATAGATGTGTCCCTCGTATGTACTGTATATGTCTGTACAACGAGGTGCCGCCGGGTACAGGCCCGGCAGAGTGGGCATAGTACATCATGGTTAAGCCAGCCACGGCTGCAGGGGGTGTGCAAGAGAGGCCGCAAGTGGCAGCGAAAAGACCGAACACACAGAGGCCACTGCATGCCAAGAGAGCACCTTTGAACCCAGATCAACAGAGTCCGTTAGAGGTTCCGAAGATCTCACCTCGATTACCTTTGGCGTTGGACCAGTCTGAAGCCGCCCGGCCGACGTTTTGGCCCTTGGACCGACCGTTAGCCCATGCACCCGCTATGGGTCCTGGAGTCTGTGCACCAAGCCCGCGACTGAGCACAGGGAGGGAGAAGAAGGAGGGAGAGCGAACAAGGAATCCTCATTGCAGATGGGCTACCGCCGCGGAACGAGGCTGGGAAAGCTACCGTGTTGTCGGAGTCGAGCCTGGAAAGGAAGACTTGCGCGTTCTAGCTACGAGCTAGTCATAGATGAGAGCAGGCAGAGCGAGGCTAGGCAATGCCGTTTGTACTCTGTAGCTCGGTCAGTGCCTTCGTAGCCTTGCTAGGATTAAAATGGTCTTTGTCGTCTGTGCCAGTGTGCTTGGACCTGGGCAAGGGGCGGAGAATAACACAGAAAAGGATCCCTGATGTCGGGTATGACATGCTAACGGCCGGGGGGTCCACTAAGAGGGGGAGGAGCCACAGTGCCACACTCGCCAGGTCGAAACGGAGAAAATAAAAAACGAAAAGAAAAAAATACAACGGGAAAGGGGGGACCACAGAAAGTAGGTTTGGTAGCATGTCGACAATATGCGATCATAGAGGAAGGAGAATGAATGATACTAAGAAGTTAGGATGTGGGTTTTCTGTGCTACCATGTCAGGCTTTTCTCGATCCTTGATTTCTCGATTATTCTCTCAATTTTCCCTCCGATAAGCTTACACCTACTACAGAATCAAGCGCGGCATCGCCGGATTAATATAGAGAAATAGATTAAACCGTCAATAGAACCTTCCATGACAATCTGGTCTCCGAGACAGACCCATGATCTAGTTTAGCCACGATCCGGTTGTTCCATAGTCGTATATCGCGGATTCGCGGTGCCCCAGTGCATGGACGGTTGCACGATGCCACGATTGGATACGCACGCGGCCGGGAAAGGCAATGGGCATCAGCGCCATCCCGGGCATAAGGGCCGAATCTCCTTTTAATCCTTCAATCGAGATGTAGATGCGGACTCTTACGTCACTGTATGATCGTGAATGGACATAAATTCTCCGAAGGAGCATTATTATCTGTGATATGATGATCATAGCGCGGAGATGTTGCACTTCACGATTCGAGTCGAAGTTTAGCATCGTCTTGAATATTGATTCATGTGTTTTGGTTTTGTTTAGGGTATCCATTATGATTGTACTCCGTCTGTATACCGTACCAGTACCTACGGTATGGGCCTGGTGTTTAGTATTTACGATCTCGATGATGCAGCGGACACGCGCAACCACGATCTCACCAGTAACGTCCCGTGTGGTCCGATCTCGATCCAAAGCTTAAGGCGATGCGCGACAACATGAGGTGATGACGGCCATTGGCGGGTCTAAACTAGTTCATTATCGGGAATGATGCTAAAGAGGGAAGTCGACGCCGAGAAGAAGAAGAAACATCACTAGGAAGGCACTGAAAGTTAACTGGCTCAATCGGGTAAGTGGGAGGTGCTTACTGTAGATAGTTAAAAATGGATTCATGGCGATGGGTTTATTGAATTCCGTAGCCTGGAATGTATATTGATGATAATATTCTTGTTCTTGTTAATTACTTGTAGGTAAGTTGCCGGGCTACTCCGTCCTTGGCGACTGGGCGTTCTTCTTTCCTGTTGTATGCCATGGAACCATGATGTGGTGATAAAAGGTTTATATCTTCATTCTGCTGGCTCTGATTTGGCGGTACGGTCGGGAAGTGACGTCGAAGGGGGAGAATATTTCTGATTTCACTTTGGTAAATTGCGCCCGCGGTGCGGCGGCTGTGCCCGAGATCCAATCCAGCACGGGAGTTGACACTATGCCGGACTGAGTAAGTAGTATGGAGTCCAGTATGGTTATCCAGGATGTAAGTGGGGAGGTATGATAGAGGTATGTATGATTTTGGAGTCTGGGTATGGCCAAGAAAACGATTTTAGGCAACAGGTTCAATTGGGTACAATTAAATATTCAATATTCGTATATTGAATCTGGAAAGGGCAATACTGAAGTTATGCCATCTCGTAGTCTGTACTGGAGATATGTATGTATCTCAAACAAACCCAGAATATACATTTCCATCCTCGACATCTCCCACTCCATACAGTAGTAGTAACTCACACAAGTTCGGCCCCATGGAACGTTGTCCTCCGTCAGGCACATCTTCCATCTCAGATCTGAGGTACTGTGCAACCCTTGTTCTCCCCGATGATTGGAGGGGCCCGAGCCAGCCGATCGCTGTGATCCAGTAGCAGTTGCGATTTCAACAGTGAGGGGGGGCGGCTTGTGTGACGGTGGCGGGTTTCCCCACACTACCCATTCCTCAGATCGCGGGTGCATACCAGTTGGCTTCGCCAGTCATAGTATTGCTCGTGGTCGACTAAATACTACATCTGCTTTGATCACGCGAATTGATGTTGTAGAATTAATCTACGAAATAAGATCGAGACCAAGCATGAATACTGTCTGGTAATTCAGATCCATCCTGCTAAATCCATCATTTCTACGATGAACTCGTCTCCTGCGACCTGCTTGCTTGATTGCCTTGATGGGTTTGATAATTTCATTCTTTCCTCATGCACCTGTCGCTACCCCACTCGAGGTCAGATCTGTTCAACCTGAAGGCTCGGGATTCCTCGGGGGGTTGACATCATGCCCTTCTCCTAACGGCGCATTAATAATAAGGCTAGGAAGGGGTCTGAACACCCCTTTCATGCATGTCCGAGGCTGACGAGTCGAGGGCGCTTCGAATACTCAATCGGAGATCGCTGGCTCCATGTGACAACCGCGGTAGGCTTTTCTAGTTGGGGTATTTGAGGGGGATGGCCCCATCTCAACAGTTGCGTATGGAGTTAGTCCGGAGTAATAACTGGAGTGGTTAGGTTTGGTTATAGTTAATTAGTCTGGTAGCCGATAAAGTATAGTCGCGTCGCTTGCCGTGGCCTATTGTTCCCGTTCACCATGGTGCCGGGTCGTCTATTCTTGACCTACATATGACTCCAATATAGTCATGTATGGCTAGCAAGGTAAACAGAAGGAAATAAATCCAGATCGAGAGACCATGTCCGTGTTTGCCTCAAAGCTTTTTTTCCCTCTCAAAAGGAAAGGAGATGTTGCTGTGGATGTGATAACCTCGATTTGACCTGAGGCCTCGTACATAAATTTGTGTGCATGCATAATTATCTGAAAAAGGACTTGTGTTGGAGGATGGATTGAATGAATCCCAAAAGCACGTACAATGATACTGTATGGAAAGTAAGAAAAAAGGAAGAACAGCCGTGCATCTTTGTTATGTACAAACCCGTGACGTTGCAGGACATGTATACACTAGTCTCCCGCCCCATGGACAAGCTCACTACCCTATGAGGAGGGTAGTTCTAGAAGGCTGGAAGCACAGGAGGATACTTAAGAACACAGTGGCACAGCCTCATGTGGGAGGGTTGCTTTTTTGGTAATGAGATTAGGGAGGACAGAGTAGCCTGATCAGGTTGGAGAAGGGGTGTACCTCCCACAGCATACATATACTTGGAGCTTTGGAAGTAGCTATCAGCTTCAATGTTTATTTTCGTATTGCTCTATACAGCATGAAATCTGTATGCTCCTATACCTCTCAGTCTTCACGAGTTGCTTCTCTACGCCGAGTCCCATCAGAATATGTACTACTATTACTTCAAGTACACATTATTTATTATTATTATCATATTCTTCCTATTCTCTGCTCATGCTTTCCCTATTCTCCTCTCTTTTCTTTTCTTTTCCCTCTCCCCCATGCTCATTAAACCCACCTCTCCACTCTACACGCGCCCCCCCTGGGAACCCCACCGGCAAGCCCCAAGATATCCGCCCATCGCAACTAAAGCCAGACTAGCAGTGATAGGTATGATCCCAGCAAAGTCAACTCCACATGCGAAGATCCGCAGTTCGCCTGTACCGTAATTTGCCTCCCAGTAAGACGGGGTCATGACCGATCTCCCAATTTCCCAGTAATTTATTCATCTCCCCTGGTACACTATGACTATGAAGTATGAAGTATGGAGTATGGACTTTGTACTTTGAGTCACAGTACCACTGTTATTGATAGTAGTTAATTGTATGTATTTTGCTAACCCTGCAAAGGTGTTCCTCCCGCCATCTCTTGAACTGGTACCTTTTCCAGGTCCCCACCCTGCTCAAATCAAATCTGTATAGTCGGTACGTACGGAGTACATTACCCTCGATAGTACAGCACCGATCCGCCGCTCATCTCGATCCACTCGATTCCTCCGATGCGCAACGCTCTTTTTTAATTTAGGGAATTTGATAATATTTTATGATTATTTTCATTTGATTATTATTTTTTTAAAGTTCCTGTTGGCGTACCGGGCTTTCCATTCCTTTCCCTTTCCCTCCCCCCCGTTCATTCCAATCTAAGGCCTAAAATGATGTTAGTCTCGATCCCCTTGATTAATATTCTCCTTAGTTTTTTGTCATTCTCTTTTTTAATTGTTTTTTCCATTATTCTATCGGGTTTAGCTCCCATCCTCCCAATACTTCCCCAGTACTGTATTTATTCCCCTCCCTATTACCAATCAGATTAATTTCTGATTTTTCGAGTTGATCATTTTCTTTTCCTTTCTAGCCTGAATATTCTGAATATTACTCTTCCTACTAGTATTACTGTACACTACTGTACACTACAGTAACTGTACGGGATATTCTTGATTCTGCTCTCCCCCATTATTATTTAATCGCATATCGAATTATTCTATCTGGGTATTATTCGATATTATCATAATCATAATTCCTCCGTACGGGTTCCTTTCCACCCCCCCTTCTGGGACCATCAACTCTTCAATATCGATCGCGGGATCGAAATCTTACTTTATTTAACTCTTTACACCTCCATTCCTTTGGCTGGGCTTCTTATTTTATTTTTATTACCCTTTTATCTCGGTCTCTCTCCCTCGTGCGCTTGTCTCATACTTGGATTGACATTCGGCATTCCCTCACCACGCCGTGCCATCCATCTCTTTACTCTCCCCTCTCCTTCCCCTCCTCTCCTCCTCCCACGCGAGGCCGAACCTCGACCCATTTTCACACTCCCCCATCCCTTGCGTTGCGATTCTCCACGATCGATCTTGACGCGAAAAAGGAAAAAAAAGAAAAGCAAAGTTTGACTTTCACGCTGTCATATTCCTTTGGCTCGCTTTTCTATTATTAACGACTTGGATCCGGTGTTGCTCTCACTATCACCTCTCTTCCTCCCCCTCCAAGCTCTCACTCTTCCGCTCAAGGGAATGTTCCTGGACTCCAAACAATCAACACTCCTCTAGTATATACTTGTGTATATACATTAGGACCGGAAATACCTGGAGACGTTGAACACTTTGAACCGTCGAAAAAAGACCGAAACCTTCCTACTCGCCCGATCGCATCGGAGTTCACGCCACCCAATCTCAAAAGATCTTGGGTCGCCTTCGCTTGTCTGTGACGGCATCGCATCTCCGAGTTCGCCGCCACCCGGGGACCCTTTTTTCCCTCTTCCTCCTCTCCCTCAACAGTGGAACGCTCTTCCTGGCGAACATCGGTTGCATGAGAACAGGTCTCATCCCGTTGAATTCATTCGGCCGGATCCCGGATTATATTTAGGGTGTCCCTCAGATCTTCCCTCCTCTCCACCTCTCACTTCCGGGAACAATTTGAAAGTCATCGGACTCTGAGAGATCTTGGGAATCTTGGATACGCGATCGGATCGGTGCCCGCGCTACGATCTCTGGTTGAATGAGGTCTGGATCTCAGTCGTGACGGATCTCCTTCCCTTCCAACCGACTTCGTCTCCCCTCTCAGTCAACATCATACCACACCACCCCTTCTCTACTCCCTTCCTCTCAGAAACGTGATGGGGTCTTTGGAAGCCGCGCCCAGGCACAGGTGAGTCGGACGCCTCTCTTTTCTATCTCCCCTCCTGGAAGCCAGCTGTTCCTGCGCAATCAGTCCAAACCTCAATGCTGAACTCCCTTTCCACCTTTTCACAGAGACCCTTTGCCCGCCATCGGTTTCCTAGGCAAGGACGGTTCGGGGTATAATCCCAAACATCCCATCGCCACCGGTTCACCCACCCCTCTCCTCAGCCCAAACAACATGTACGCCGGACAATCACTACCCTACTCCTACGCGCCGACCACCAGCGCCCCGTCGCAACCAGGCTACATCTCACCGCCAGAGTCGCGCCGAATCCTTGAGGATGATAAAGAGAAACCCAGCGGTCGCCAATCCTTGCCCTCGATACACGAGGCCTTGGGCAACGACAATCATCTCCCGTATCCCGCGCCCACCTCCGCACCACCACCACAACCCGGCCACACCGCACCTCCTCCCTCACATCTCATCGGCCGGTCCGGTGCCGAAGGACCTTCAGGACCTCCCAACCCGTTCTCCAATGGCCCCGCCACGGGTTCATTGATGCGGGAACCGGGCTACCCTGCACACCCAAACCAGATCCAGGCCGATGCCTCGCGCACCAGCCTCGTCTCCATCAACACGCAAGAGTCTCGCAATACGTCGCTGCACTCGAAATCGCCCACGCAAAGCGCGAAGACTGGTTTCACCTCGGTTTCTGGGTCGCAAAATTCCTCCGCCTACGACTATAGCGCGCCGCCTTCTGCGGGCAGTGTCGCCTCGCCCAATGGCTATAGCCATTTCACTCCCAATTACTCTTTCCCTCCTTCACAACAACATCAGCAACCGCCACCACCGCCGGGCGGCCCGTCATACCCTCCGGCGCATTACGATAATCGAGCATACATGGGTGCACCGCGAGTGGAAGAGGTTAAAGGTGGATTTGTGGGCCGTCCAATGCCGGGACAACCCCATTCCGACTCAGTAAAGCGACATCTAGATGTTTACGATGTGGAGACGTCTTTGAATGAGGTATGGTTTTCGTCTCTCTTTTTCTGTCCTTTTTGTTTATATGCTCGTCGGGGCTCTATTTCCACCTGGCAGCGGTGTGACTGGCAATCTTTTTTTGACATTCCTCGTGCGCGGGTGGGGAAACTCTGATTTGCATGGGAAATTACGATCTGTTGATTTGCGCTGTTGGGATTGGCGGTGCCAGAATTCGGGGTGCGGAATTTGTGGGCTGACATATGCTTCTTTGGGAACAGATCTCCGAGCTCAGCACGCGAACGTTGGACTTTTCAAGACACTACGCTGCGTTGGCTCACCAGACGCAACGGTCTGGACCCGTTTTGGGGTCTCTACCCACCTTGAACGAGGTGGAGGATATACTCCATCTGCAACGCCGAAACCAAGATGCTCTGATCCGGATACGGACGGCCGTGGTGAACCAGGAACAAGCATTGGCGGAGCAAATGGCGCAGCGCAAGGCGTTTAAGCCTGGGGAAGATGAGCACATGGCCATGTACCAAGAGGAGTTCAAGGGTGCCGGTGGATTTGCCGGGCCTGACTCGAAGAAACGGCGTGGAGTAAGTTTCCCTGAATCCCCTTGTCTCTCTGTTTCTCTCCTTGTCAATTTCCTCTTTACCCGTTTATCCCCATTCTACTCCCCATCTGACGCCATGGTTGACACCTGCCAACCGGATTGTCTCAATTGCTCTTGACCCACCGACCATTGCTCAATTATGGATGGCTAACCAGACTTCTTCTACGTTCTTACAGAAGGCGGCCCCTCCTGGTCGTTGCCACAGCTGTAACCGAGCCGAAACACCAGAATGGCGTCGGGGTCCAGATGGTGCCCGAACGCTGTGTAACGCGTGCGGACTGCACTATGCCAAGTTGACCCGCAAGATGGGTGCTAACAAAGCGGCGACCCTGGGTTCGAACCTGAAGCCCAAGACGGTTCTCGACTCCGCATCTCCAACCAGTCATTAAGCTTGCTTTTTTTTCTCATGTGGCGTTGGAAAAGGGCGGGAAATAGAAACGGGGGGCAAAAAGGAGTTCAGTGTTTGACCCATTTATCCTTGTTATATTCTTTTTTTTCTTCTGCCCTTTCTTTTCTGTCTGCTTTTGATTCTGTTTCACCTATATCTTGCTGTTCTAATTTCCTTGTTCATCGGTTTCTCTTTTCCGGGGACTTAAAGTGTGGGCTTTTGCCCTTCTCCCCTTGACGGCATATCTTGTTGTTTTTGACTCGTTCTTGGGTCCCATTGGGATGGGACCTGAGTATCGTCCTTCCCAATCGGTTTACCGTTACATAATACCCTCGCAGCGTTGGGAGCCCGGCTTCAAAGCATAGACCTTCCTTTTGATATCGGATTTCTCGAGGTTTTCCTGTTCAAGACTGTTTCTCTCTCCTTTCTCTCTACGGCTCCTCCCTGGTTTTCTGGCTTCTGGTTTCTGATTTCGATTTTGGGTTCTGATTCTGGATTATACCCTGCATTTGACCTACTGTGTCCAACGAGCCTTTCTTTTTTCCTGTTTTTCTCTTATTTGTGTGTCCATGTGTGTCTACCCCTGGACGTGTCTCTGAGGATGTTAGCTCTTTCTCCCTCTCTGTGATGTGTGTACGATCTTGGCTCTTTATAGCATCTCTACGGACTCTATTGGATGAAATTTTGCTTTTTAACTCTTAATTCCTATCAATTATCGGCCGTAAGTAAATCGTCTAGCCCTACATTTTCTTCTTTTGCATGCTACGCGTGCCCATTGCATTGGAAAGTACTTGCGTGTGCCACTCGCTCTGACACTGACATTTTGGATCTACACGGAACGATGCTGCTTTTTTCTTACTTTCCTTATTCTTATTTTCATTTTCATTTTCCCCATAGTAAGTCTGTACAGTAGTGTACTTCTGCAAGATCGCCCCCATCGAGATACCTGAAAAAGTCAATCTTCGATCTAAATCCAAATTAAACACGTCAACCGCCGCCATTCTCCTCACTACCATACAACTCATCATGGCGGTGCTGTAAGGCGACTTTGTCGTTGCGTTGCCACTCGTACTGTTCCAAAGCGTTCATTCGGATATGTACCTAGCTCGGCTGTGTTCTAAGCTTCTACCCGCCGGCCGAGAACGATGAAGTCACCGATCCCAGAGTTGCGGCAAAGCCGAGCCTTCAGTGTTTGGTTCACCCGGCGTGGCATGTCGGAACCGACCGTGGAATCCTTGGAATCTACTGGTTCCTGCTAGTAGATACTATTGTTTCGTCCGAGGTTCCGAGTGTTTACCATTTCCGTCGTTGTAAGTGTGGTTGTTTCGCTAGGGATATACTAAGGTGGTAGGTAAGTCGCGTGCCAAGCATTGAATACAGAGATTGTAGTGTGTAAATGCATGGAGGCGAAGAAGAGTTTTTTACTGATTTCAGATTTTATCCTGGTTCTGATTTGTCTGGGGAGTTTTTGACCCTTGTTTCTCTAGCCAAAACGTGGCGAGCGGCGAGCGGCGATAATGCCAAGGGCTAGGTTCTTATGTGGTTATTGTATGGATGGGGTCCATAGGGTGATCCGTAGGTCCATGGACATTGACTCCGAATTTGAACGGTGTAGGTCTTGTACGGCCCTGCAGAAGAGAGTTAGAGGCGTGAACTGCTGTTGCAACTATTGGATCTGGCATTTCTAGCGATCTGGGAAATCGAGGCAGATCCGTCCGAATTTTCACTTGATCGAGCGATCGTATGCAATATTACCATTGTGGTGTGTAGATCATGCATCTCATTGATGAAGGCATAGCCGCGAATGGACTTGGCATATGAAATGGAAACCCTATGTCTGTGTTGGCTTATTTAGGGCGGGGATGGATCATCATGATCTTCTTTGTACATACATTCGCGCTGCTGCTCCTCCGTACTCTTTACTTACAAATGTACAATATTATTGACTAGTGGAAGCACTGCAAGCAAGTATCCAATTAGGCGAACTCACTGACTCAACAGGCCATGACCGACAAATTTCAGACTCAAGGCAACGGACCGAGGCTGCGAATGTGTTGTCCATCGCATCTGCACCTCCCGTCCCCCTCAATCATGAATTTCAAATTGTGAACGTCAAATTATTAACCACCATATTCTGCACCTTCCAAAATCTTCCATCTCAAATACTCAAATACTTCCCCCGACACCATCCCCACCTCGAACCCGCCACCGCTAAGCCCACCAGGCGGGAAAAAGGAAACAGTCGCAAATCATTCGATAAGTTTACGGTGCGGCGTGTTGCCGCGTTGCGCGTGTCAGAATTTGTCACGGTCCGCGGTGTCGGGACCGTCAGTAGCTGTTTTTTATGGGGCGATCGATTTGTTACTCTTGATCTGGAATGTGGTGATTTTGAATCGTGAGGGGATGTGTATTGAAGATTGACAGGTTGGTTCGTGGGGTGTTTGAGTATATACAGTACATATGTAAGGAACCCATGTTTCCGAGGGTCGGTGGAGTCGATCGTTGCAGAGTGGTGGGTGGTTTTATTCAGACATCTAGCCTTGTGAATTGTGAATACCAACTCTCGTGTCAGTCTTTCAGTAAATCATGTGTATACTAATTGCTGACGATTCTCTGCACGATGTACTGAATATGGCAGGACGGTCTAAGAGCTGAAGATGGATGGGGACTGAACGCTAACTGAATCTCCCATTGAAAAACGAAGTCTATACAAACTGTATCGAGTTAGTCAATTGCTACTCCGGACTCATAGACCCCGATCGGGCGGAAATTTTGGAACAGTGAGACTGAACCCGGCGATCGGGGAAATTAGTAAAGGTGGAAGTTTCTGAAAATCGGAAAACACGGTGAAGCAAGTCTAAGTGGATAGTAGTTCGAAGATTCGGGGGGCCAAGGCTGACACTAGCAGGGATGTGCGGTATCGATCGAGATCTTTAGATCGTGTGAGGTCGAGTATTTGAAATTGTGAACGCACGTCAGCAATGCCCATTTCGTAGCACGCATGATGGGCATATCATTATTTTGGCCTTTGTCCGAGAGCGACTCGGTGGGGACAGCGAGGATTTGGGTACAGAATGTATTGGGTCTTTTTAGGTTAATTGATTTCTTTCTTTCGCCTTGATGTTACTTGGAGAATCTACGGGGCTTAGAAGTATAGGATATTGTTGTGGAGATGATAATCAAGAGTCAGATTTAAACATGTGTGCGGGCATCTTACGGAATTGTAGTACATACTGCATACATACTCAAATCATGAGTATGGAGTACGGCGGCGAACTCGAGGTATACTTATCGAGCATGAGCTACTTCATCAGTGGCAAGGCTAGACAAAGTTTGTAAATCTCCTCCACAGTATATGTATGCAGACCCATACTGCTATCGAATACACGCTAAACTATCCCAACAAGTGTCGACTAACTGGATTTGATAGAAGTTTCCGGGACGGGGTTGTTGAAGTTGTTGTTGTGTGCTGGCAATGGTGATCCCTGTGGAGATCGTCAGATCGCAGTCGGTCATGTCTTGACGATACATCGTACATACGAACCAAAATCAGATACACAACCGGGTCTTCCCAGATGTGGGACAGAGTATATAATTTTGGATTTTAGCATCAGATTATCAGGCTTGTACGCATCTTTCTGGCCTGATCTGTATTATCTTTTTTAGCATAGCGGAAATTTCCCTTCATCGTTTCAGATTATCTACTCCATCTCCATCCCGTCATGATTCAGATCATGACTGAGATTTTGTTTCGGACCAAGATGGCCTCGAAATTCAGCCAAAACAATCCCTGACTCTTCAACCCATCGCACCCACAGCACGATGAACCTTACAACCCTTCAATCCCCGGCATGCGAACTACATCCTTGCTTAGCGCCGCATACCTTATATCCACGAGGACGGTACACTAGGTTACTTAGGTTACTAATCTATGAACTATATCGCACTAGTCGCTCAATTAAAGAGACAAAACACAACCAAGAGAAAGCAAGGATTACAAAGAAGCAAATTGCCCACACTCTTATTTGAATCAAAGCCTGAGAAAAAAGAAACAAATCGGTGTCAGGCCAGATGGCAGCACTGCATCGCCGTCCCGAGATCCGGCCCACGCCCCGATCGCGATCCAGGCGTCGTGCATGACACGCAACCACCTGCCGGGGGAGATATTTGAGATATGATTTCAGATTGTGGACACTGTTGGCTGTAATGTCAAGATCACCGCCCCGCGAACGCCGGTGAACTCCGTCCCCTCGTGTACTCCGTCCGTCATCCCTTGAGTGGGGGAGGTGATAGTTTGGGGAAGGGGGAGCTTGGTCGCAAGCCGCAGTGGCAAATTGATTGGAAATATGTCAGATCGGGAATAAACGAACTGTACAAGTCTATACTACGAAATATAAACTATGCCTATTTGATGAGACTGGCTTCTTATAGACTTTACACTTTGATACTATGTATGTATGTATTTCCCTGGCCGCGCACATCAACGGCTGCAGATGCTAGCTAAAACAATTAAAAGACATGGGCTCTCGAGTTTCTCGTTCTCATATCGCTGTCAAAATAAACACAGTTGCCGAGCTTGTGTACCCCGTACAAGTGATTATTTAAGAAGAGTCGTTTGGTCTCCACATGTCTTAGTATTCAACAAACAATGGGGTCAAATTGCTTCATTATTACTGTAAGCAGTAGCCTGATAAGGGAAAAGAAGACGCAAGAGCGGTATGTACGGAATACTTCCAAGTGCATCGTCGCTGGCGATCCATTCTTAGTCTTAGCTAACCTTCTGGTAGAATTGCCAATTTCATTTCAATTATAAAGTGTACACATACATAGTGATTCTTCAAGGCAAGAGTGAGATACAAACTGGTTTTGTCTCTTGGATCAATGCTGGACCTAATCGGGCGCTCGAGCATCCCCCCAAACCCAATCTGCGATACGATCGACCTAAGATCGCGCTCCCACTATCGAAGTCCGTTCCAAGGGTTCTTCTTTCCTCCCCAGTTCGTCCTCCTATCTCCTGGGACCAAGCTAGTGACTTTGTGAAGCCGCTCTGTCGGGTCAGGCCAGTGATGGGGGTGGAGTTTTTTTTCTTTGTCCCGTATTTTTGGGGACCTCCACCGCGGGCTGTTAGTCGTTGATTCTACAAGGATGTTCCCTGGTCGGCACCAGTCGATCAGATTCAAGGTGGTCACCGAAAATGTCGGTCAGAACTCAAGCATGAGACTAGTTATGATACAGTAACGTAACCTGCCTTTCTTGAGAAAACGGCTTAACGCTAAATGACAATCTTTGACGAACGTGACGATTATAAGCCTATTTGTCTTCTCTCCTGGCAGGTGACACAAAGACGGGCCCCGTTGTTCAACCTTCTCGTCGCCTAGTTTGACCTCAAAACTTGCCGCTCTGCCCGGCTTTTCATCGCATTTGACCCGCTATTTCAAGGTCAGCATCATCATCGTGGAGATTGCAAGGGCTTTAAATCGGTAGATCTGAATTTTACCGGGCTCTCGGGCCTCCCGCTTTTCCGTTCTGGGCCCGATCGTGACGGTTTGGTGTGGCTGTGGAGCCTGCGCTTGGACTTCACTGGGGCTTCTTAAGTTCTTCTAGCCTTCTTTGCGTCTTTCGCGGGTTCGGGGGTTGCTTAATTTGGATGCACTATTGATTATACGAACCGGTAGATGGAGTCTGTGTTTAATTAGGCACGGGCTACGGAGTACGGACGAGTGAGTACTTACTTCGTAACCATGTAGATGCTCCGTATTTCGCAGGAGACTAGCTCTCATTTCCTTTGATAAATAGCGTTGGTCCCTTAATAATAGATCATTTCTCGTCCCCGGATCTACCCGGAAGGAAAATGCATACCGAGGCCGAGACAAGGCATTCAGTTGCCTGAATGCCTTCTAGCAGGGGTCCTTCTGATTGTTTGGGGCTATTATGCTGTCCCATTCTGCTCCGTGCACTCCTATACTTCATGATATCAAATCCCCCCCCCCCCCCCCTCGATCCCTCGATCTCCTACGTACCTGCACCACAAATTAATGGGTTAGCAGTGTACGCGGGGCACACAGAAACCGGGGATAAAATAACCAGTCGCAGCTTACAGGCTCGCTGATTCTGAGTTCCGATTGCTCCATCACGGCCGATCTCACTGGTCGTTCCCGAGCATGCTGGTCACTAGCGGCGGCTGAGGTCCGTGGGTCACCACTCACCACCCGCGGACACAGACGCTGTTGGAGAATTGGGCGAAAGTCTATCTGGCGGCCTGGGATCGCGGGGCCAATCGAGAATTGAACTCACTAGTGGCGCCAGGCGTGGAGCTCGAATCGATGTCCCGAACTGCTGGGTCGACTATTGATTTTGGCTGTTATTATTAACATATTATTAACATTCTGCGAGGTTTCCTTTCACGGATCGAGTGAATCACAGAAGAGGAGCTAGCAGGGATAGGGGTTGGGGGCCATGCCAGATCGGTTCGTGTGCTATTGCTGCGTTGGATACCTGTATGTATACGGAGTACTGTAGTAATAGACTTGCTTGATACAATATTACGGGAACCGAATAATCGCGTGTGCCGCTAAAGTGGATCAAAGTTCCACGCCGAGTCATTCTTATTTCTATTTCCTTCTGTTTACGGTAGATGATGTGGTGGAGCCTATAGTAGTACAGTTACTACGAGAAAGACTACTGTAGGATGGGCAATAGTCTCACCAGTTGATGCTAGGGATGAGAATACGCTGCTACTGCAGGACGGAGCAGTAGTCCTCGGAGATCGAGCGCCTCCTGCAGCTGTCCGACACTGTATCCTACTTGCAGATTGAGGTTTACAGATCGCCCTTACCCATGGCATGCATTGTGCATGGGACCCCCTCAATCCTCTGCTGTGCGATCTTCGACCGTCGAATCTTGTCGCTCATCACTGCATCGTAAGGCCTACACTTGCATGTCGTGGCACGGTAGGAATGAATCACAACAAAGCATCACAATTAGGCTTGGATCTTCGCAGCGCATGAACAGATATGCACTGTAGGGGGGATCTTTACTTTTTTCAGGGCCCCGCTAGGCTGATGTGGGATCTTACAGTAGATCGGCTGCGCAGACAACCCACGCGCAGGATGCAGCATCTCGCATGGCGGTGTGTTTCTTTTTCTCCTTTTTTGTAATCTTTACATCAGACAAAAAAGTTCCGTGAACCTTACAGAGTATGGCCATTTTGTCAATGTTTGTTTTTTCTTTCTCCCCCCTGCGCCTTGGGTTCGTGTCAAGGTTCAAGGCTACCAGATGGTCCGATCGTAGCGGGTTGGGCCGCGTCACTAGTTCAAACTTCACCGAGTATCCATCATAAAGGAGGAATGTCACTGGAAGGGTTTCTCTTCCTGCGACTTGGCCTGTCGGCCAAAGCCGTGACTGGAGATAGGGTTTCATCCACAATGGAAACGAGCTGCAGCCCAGTAAATAGTTCGTCCTGTGTAGCATTCCCCGATACTACAGTGTTGGTCGGAAATCGGACCGAGAGGTCCACACCATACGACAACCGATTCTGATTTTTGACGCGCTGGAAGAAAACTCCGGGAGACTATTTTCACTAGTGATTGGTCGGAAACCCATAGCGGATAGCTTTTGTTCATATGTGCTGATCTTGATGCGGCTCGTCGTTGAGTTTAGCGGATATAGCGTGCTCGAAATATGGTTCTTTTGATATTTTTGGCCCTCTCTAACTGTGGTTGGAATTGGACCACTCTCAGTAAAATAAATTGTAGACTTTGTTTGTGAATCGTATCGTCCCAACAATTACCATAGCGGTGTACCGTGTACGGAGTACTGTATGTCCAATTGGGAATGGTCAATGGAGCTCTGTCGACCCGAGAGACATTATGGAATTTCTGGATCCATTTAAATCACTGACTTGCTTACGCTGGAAAAAGGGGTCTTACGCATCCCCACACGCGATCTGGATCGGCATCGGGTTACCGATCCGTTCTGCATTGCACCAAATAGGCAAATAGTCCATTTATGTGTAGGTAGCTCGGTGGGACTGAATTTTGGTTAGAGTACAGTACTCTATTGTTAGCTATTCTGCGGAGAGCGAACTGGAATAAGTAAGAGCCTTGTCTTGGCCTTCCATTTCAAATCTGTTTATGCATTAGCGACATGAACTATTGTTTTGCCGATATCACACCCTGACTAAGCCCACGGTGATGGTTCGGCATCATCGGATGCGACGGAACCACCCGGCCAGATCTATCGACGAATGGACCAATAGCGATATAAGGTGATGTCTCGGCGGAGCTTAGATCGGTCCGGCCGAGCTTGAAATCCCTGATCGTGCACGTGGAGTGGTTTTAATCTAGTTGGGTTTACGGAGTACTCGCCATTGTGGTTGAAGTTGTCGTAGCTATGATATAATATAGCCGAGAGTACCGTGAGACACGTCCATTTAATCCACTTGAGTCTTTGCTAGTAACAGGGCTTGTTCTTCGCACGATACTGCCGTGGCGTCACCGGTACAAGACATGGCGTAACCATTGATATAACATACCGAGAACAAGTATGAGATTGCGCGGATGAAGATACTACGACAGCTATATACAACGCAGTACAACACAGATTCATAAGACTGACCTCCTGTACCACCTTATACAGACTAACTAGACCTCTTGTGAACTTCATCTACCGCCAAACTGCCTTCGCAATCGCATTGATATAGTCAATCCCTTCTTTGCGCCAGGTATCAGCCTCCATATAACTGGTGGTATTGGCACTGAAAAGCAGATCAACAGGCTTATCCTTTCCATAAGCCTGCCAATGGATCGACTTATTCATCACGCCGGAATTTGGATTCAAGTCGTGAATGAACGAAGCCCACATACTCGTCATCATAATACTAAGATCGATATACGACTGTGGCACACCCGCAAAAGGCTTTCCGTAGTGGTAACCTAGTCCAGCAATATTGTGGAATACGAAAGCGACTTCCTCGAAATGGGTTGCTCCCACAATGAGCGGGACATCGGCAGAGTGCACGTCGAATCGGTAACAGTACGCTGGTGTTGAGGTTTCGGCCCATGCCTCGCATTGTCGGCGCCGATTCGCATGCATGTAGAAGTCACCCGCAAAGGCACTGGTTCGTCGCCATTCATAGCCCATTGAGGGTACACGCTGGTCACCAAGGAATGCTGGAATACCCTGTGATGGGTCGTCGGGGTATAGTTCCAAGATGCGCTTGGCAATGGGTGGTGGTAATTGCTTACCCAATGAGCCATCTGAGCTGAGGTTAGCTATGAACCTTAGCAGGAGTTGAATTTAATCAGCCTACCAGTGAGGTACTCATACCACTGCTCGGTGGTATTGATACCCTTGGGCCCGAATGCAGTTCCCTCATCCATGTTCGTTCCCGATATAATAGGAATTTTGACAAATTCGTGATTGTTCAACTGCACACTACCATAGGTTCGTAAGAAATCCCCATCAACCACAGGCGAGAAGTCGTACGCCGAGGAGCCATCAGTGCCGTTCAAAACCGAGTTGAGGGTTTCGAAAGGAACCTCTCGCAAGCATTGTAGAGAGTCCACTGCATTGGAGCAGTTGACACTAGCAGCCAGGGTATCATAAGACGACTGGTACGTCGTAAAGTTACCGGTACTGGCTGAAATAGATCCTCCAGACTCCATAATACCAGCTCTGAACAGTTTGTCATCTCGGCCTCCATATGCTGTCAATTGATAGCCCACTGACATGCCACCGGCCGACTCGCCCCAGATTGTGACCTTGGTCGGATCCCCACCAAAGGCAGCGATATTCTCCTGGATCCAGTGGAGGGCCAATCTTTGATCTCGCAGGCCGAGATTGGTGTTACCGCTGCCGGACACTTCACTCGAGCTGATGAATCCCCAGGCAGAGAGTCTGTAGTTAAGGGTGACGGCAATGAATGGTTTACCTAAGCGTCATTTCAAGTTAGACTTGAGGAAGCGAGATGAAGAGAAAGCTTCGTGCGTGTATAATTACCAATCTTGTAAGAGTTTGCAACAATAGCAGACATGTTGTACCGCTCATCTCTCCCAGATCCCTCAAAGAAGCCACCACCATGAATCCAGACTCCTACCGGGAGCTTGGAGTTTCCCTTGACGGAGGAGTCTCGGATGACGTTCAGGGTTAGACAGGCTTCGGACTGGGGGTACCAAATAGAGTCGGTCTATCGTAGAGTCAGAAACTGTAGTGACAGGGATAGGAACCACTTGTTTACCCCGTATCCAACGCAGATATCAGAATACTCTTTTGCGTCGCGTGCTCCACTCCAACTTTCATTCAATGATTGTGGCACGGTGAAACGAAGGTTTCCCACAGGTGGCTGCGCATAGGGCATACCAAGGAAGAAATCTTGGCCATAAGTTGTACTATGCACGCCTGTATAAGTTCCATTGCGAACATCAACAGTTGGAGCGGTTTTTGCGCTAGGAGCTGCATGGGCTACTGCCCACACAGCGAGAAAGCCAGTCGCAAGAGCGAACATAGTAGAAAGACTCCCCTGGCAATGAGCTTACCGCGGAATTTGCACACAAAACGACCATCTTCTCCGGTTCTAGGGGTCTCATTTATAGACTATCTGAGAACAATCCAGGGATATACATCATGCGGGGAAGGCAACGGGCCCCACACCCAACTTGTTCATGATCAGCGCTCGCTTCACGGAAGAGAGAGGCTAGTCGGTCAAATTTTGGCTCCGAGCACGGCCAGGATATGCCGTGAAGGACTGCCGTGATGTTTCTCGAAGGTATTAAGCTTCGACTTGCGGGAATGGCGGCATCTCTTTAGGTCCGGTGTCCGAGGAAGTATAGAAGAAGAGACATTACTTCTGCAGGTAAGGTGGGCTGGGCCTGCCCAAAGCGCACGCAACTACCTGCTTGCGGGCTGTAGATGCGGAGAATTAATCTGGAAGCCGCTTTAAATTAGCGGATGAATGCCCGGATTGGTGATCGGCTGGTAATCCTACTGGTTATAAAGTTAGTGGAAGACCGAGGTTTATCCGGAGAGGGGGTTTCTGGCTTCATTATTGTGTTCGCCGAGGTAAGATTGTAGCGGGTTTAGAAATTGATGAGAGTAAGCTTTCACCTTAGCGGTGGTGATGAAGTCAAAGTGTGGACGTCTATTCAATGAAGATTCGAGGATGGTGTGCTGGTGGTCGATGAATCCTGGGGATCCCGCATATCCGGGATGATCGATTATTCGGGGAATTAGCGGACAGGGAATCTTGCAGGGAACAATAACGAGTCTTCGTTTGTGGGGTAAGTAAATGGCTGCGGGGTTTTTGCTCGGTAGCATAGGGATAGAATGGATTATAAATTAATGAGACTTTTGCACACACCAGGCGTGTTGGATGCACTTATTCGGCCATCTGTAGGCTTGTGTTAGATCGCAACCACAGTGACCAGGGCAACAGTAACTGAGAGCTGGAGTCTATAAACCGTCAAAAACATTTGACTACCGCCTGGATGAGTTGGAAGTTTCCGTGTTTGAATTTATTGGGTCCAGTATAGATAGACCAGCGTTCGCAATTTCCCGTTCCCTTCTTGATTGACACATTGATGGATTTATAATGGTGGTAGCAAGTCTCTCGCAGACTAAGAGAAGCAAGATGACTTCTTTTATACATCACACCTTCTCTATCTGTTATCCAATTGGCATTTTGCTTCTCTCCATTTATTGTCGATCTCTCGGACAATATGGGACTGTCAGACTAAAACTCATACTACTGAAGCTTACAATAGCACAAGCACATTGCTTTCAAGAATGTAGGAGGTCAGAAGGGAACTGCCTCTCAGCCTCTCAGGCAAACTTCCCTCTATTTATGGTGAACCGAGAACACGAGAGCTGACCATGTCGTCCGTATAACGGTCGCACCACCTATCGCGTGGCGTCAATCATGATTTCAGCCCTTCCTTGGCCAATCTGGTTGGATCTGGGCATTTGAGGGGGGGGGGGGCGCTGGGTCGAGTGGTTCTGAGACCCCCGTTGGAATAAACGTTAAGCTTACTCGACCAATCCCCACGTCAATGATACGAGCAGATTCCCGCATCATACTGTAAGTTTGGACAGGCATCTGCAATGCTTTGAGGAATGATCTGCAAAGGAGCGAACAAGAGAAAATTGGGATAGTCTTGAAATATGTATGAGAAGAGATCCTCGTTCGATTCGATGAATCGACTTGATAACCTGGACGAGTGAGTATATCCCAAGTCTCTGCTACAGCAAAGAGATCGCTATCAAATCAACTGGAAAGCCATCGCAGCCACCAAGGAATCAGGCTTCATCCGCCCGCCCAAGTGAGCAACATACCGCGAACCCTGCAGGATAAAGTTGCACATCATTTACCCGAAGCAGTAAGGATCAGACATAAGAATGAGCCCTACCATCCAGTTGGAACATGGTGATGTTCAGCCTCGGAGCGCAAGATGCATTAAGAATACGAGGTCTGAGTCCTTTTCATGCACGCTCCCTCCACCATTGCCCCCTTACACTTGTTTGCAGATACATAAAGACAGCCTGGCGGACGCCTACAACGCTAACCTTGGTCATAGCTTAATTCAACCTTTAATTCCAAGTCCATCACCCACATTGATTGCCAGATGGACTTAACACTGATCTTTCTAGCGCTACATGTCCTATCCGTGTTGCCATCTGCGTATGCATGGACGTTCGTTTGGCGCAATGCATCAGACAACGCATTCGTGGAACATGACCAGCAGCCCATGTCATGTAAACAGATAAACAATGCACAAGGAGAACTCTTCGAGTGGGACTCTGAAGATGGGCCTTTCGCCATCTCTCTCTATGCGAACACAGACTGTTCCGGTTCGCCGGGGGGCTACGCAACACACATCTTCAACAAGAACGCCAGCAAGCCGATACTTTCATTCAAAGTCGATTCCACCGCTACAACGACGACCTCTGCTTCTTCAACAAGTACCACGTCAATATCTAGTCCCACCACTTCGAGCACTGCCCAAACCCCGACAGCCCCTGCTGCAACTGCGTCACCCTCCTCGTCTCCTTCTTCGTCCGGGGATGCATTATCTGGTGGAGCCATCGCAGGCATTGTGATCGGGGCAGTCGCCGGAGTTGCGATAACTGGAGGTCTTTTATTCTTCATGGGTCGGGCAAAGCGCCAAAAAGTAAACCCTGATACCGGCCCAAGTATGGCTTACACCGACCCCTCGTTCAGGTCCCCATCGTCGTACACTTCACCTTCCTCGCTGGGTCCTGGATTAGCTGCTCTGGAGGCACAAAAGCCACCACAAGCTCGTGCTGCACCAGGTTCAGGTACGGGTCCTGTTCGGGTGGTCGAGCTTCAGGGTGATACCACGGCGGCTGAGTTGAGCAATGCTCATGTGGTGAATGAATTGGAAAGCCCTGTCATGACTAAGTCCCCACTGAAACGAGGATGGGATTGAGAATACATAAGACAGATGGGATAGAGTTATAGGTCTGTGGGATGATTTTACGAGATTATGTCTTAGCTGTTTATGTATTATGTATTGCTCTAGCCAAACGACGAGTCCAAATGTTTAGCAGCGACTGTTCTTGTGATAAGGATCAAAACAACAATGGAGAAAGCTAACCGGCCCCTTACAAATATTTTATACTTTAGGACCCTCCCTCCGAGAGGGTCCGCCAGCTCAATGATATCGCTAATTTGCATACTAAACGGCCGATTTCAAACCGACGAGATCAGCCACAGATAAGCATTTTAGTAGTTAATTAGTAGCTTAAACCCATAGGGAGACTTAGTGCTATGATAGACTGATATAAAATTTCTATAATTCTAGTTCCTCATTATCATACTTTTTGCTCTATGTATAGGCATTTACGTCATGATAATGAAACAGACTGTAGAGGTCGCATACCCTCTAGAATTATAAAGTAACACTATTATTTAAGATTAGCTATTCTAGTATGAGATCTAAAAGAAAAACTTGAATAAGGCCTTATTGGTGACTAGTGAATCTAGTAAAAAGAGAGGGTGTTTAGTATGTAAATTGGCGATATCATTGAGGTGGGTAATATCGTTGAGGTAGCGGATCCTCGCGGAGCGAGGGTCTGTAAAATATGAAATATTTGTGAAAGGCCGGCTACTTGATCGGAGGTTACGATTTGACGGTCAATCCCAACGAACATGATGACGAGCAAAACGAAGGCGTTTGTTAGGAGTTATCTGTGCGCTTCGCTACGCTGCGGCGCACCCATCCGCTTCCGCGTATGGGCCTCTATCACTACCACCTTTCCATCACCTGTGTACCTTTTGTATAGCCTCGCCATATAAGAGTTACATCACCGTCAAAATCGGGTTTCTTGAATATCTTAGTATTTTACTAGGGATAGCTAGAATTTATATAGTAGGCTTATAGTTATAATGCAGAGAATATTCTAATCTATAGTACTTTATAAATTTCAGCTCAGAATTAGAGTAATGAAATGTGATTAAAATGAGCTCATAGAAATTTTTTCTTACAGGTAGAATAGATCGATAATTATTCTGCCCTTCTAAATCTAATTTTTTTTCTTATTAGTAGGAATAGTTACAAGAAATAATAAGTAGTCCTGTATATAGAGAAAAACAAGAAAAGAAACTTTACTTTGTATAAAGCGATATCCGAAAAGCGAATTTTTATGATGATGTATCTTTTGTATGGTGAGACTATACAAAAGGGGCACTGGTGCTGAAAGGGTGGTGGTGATGGAGGCGTGGCGCGCCTATACGGGGAAGCGGATGGGTGCACTGGAAGGCACGAATACTCGGTTTTGTTGTGTTGTGATTTTTTGTTTTTCTTCTTTGTTGGCATTCGCGGTTGTTCTTACTTTTCGACATGATGGGGCTCTCCGGGTCCGAGACGCTCAATTCGTGCGAAGACTAGGTACTGCCAATTTACAAGATTGTATAGGTATGAAGGGAATGAGTTGTAGGATTGGTGTGGCTGTAGAGGGTTGCCTCTTATTTGCCTGCCACGAAATATGTGCAAAAATCGATTCATCATCTCTCTAAATGTTACCGCCAAAAACAAACCTCCAGGCTGTCTATCAGCACATGCAAATGCAAAAAGGCTTCTGTCTAATTCTTTCTACCACGCAGAAGCTCCCAACCAATGCTGCCATTTTTGCCTTCCTTGGCAGTCACCTCCTCAACCGCCTTGACAAGATCGTAAGTGATTTCTTCAGAAACAACGCTATCATGCTTATAGCTCGGGTGCTTAGCCACGAACTCGCGAATCCACTTCGCACCCGTCCACAGTGTACCGTCAGCGCGTTTCCGGATCAGGTCAAGGTAGCTGGCAAGGAAGCAGCGTGTTTCGACGTCCACGTTGACGCTGTTGAGATATGACTCCACCAAGGGGATCAGGCCGGGAAATCCGTCTGGGCAGCCATTCACAATCTCGGCGATGGTCATCAACTCATACTCTGTCTCGACAGGTCCGAGGGGTGGCGATGGTGGAGGTGTGTTGACTGCTGATGATGTGGTAGAGGAGAACGTGCTGCCATGGGAGGAGTGCTGCGCTGCATGCCTGGGGGCCCGGCGTCCGAACGGATCCTTGCGGAAGTAGAATTTGCTATCAAGCACGGCGTTACGGGCATGAGCCGTTTCCATGTTCTCGGTTGTGCGCGGGATGGGTAGATAGAGATTGAGGTCGAAGCTGAGGATAGCACGAGTGATAAGGACGATGAAAATGCTGAATGCTGCGTTCTCAAAGTCGGTGATTTGGATCTCCATGGATCGGAACTCAACGCGCCAGCCAATGTCATCTTTCTCGGATGGTGGGGGCTTGAATCGCATGTGTTGCCAATTGGTTGATTGGAGATTCTCGAAATGATCTCCCTTGTGCAAGTCGAGCTCTTCTAGGTCTTCGGAGAAGATGACTAGCGGGTCGCGAATGAAGAGATGTGCGAAATGGGTGGCAAGCTGATCATCCATGCCTCCTTCTATCAGCTTTTTCTTAATATCCTCGTCGACGACGAGATCAGGATCCAGATATTCCTTGCGCAAGCGCGGATCTTGGGAAATATAAGTGGAGTTAGAAGCGTATCGCGACTTGGGAATTCTCCATCGATCATTTTTGAGAGGCTAGATGGAAGTCAGTCGGCAAGAACATAGAATAGAAATGGAAATAGATCACTTACAGCTTCACCAAGCTCTTCGGGAGTTCTGTCATCCACGGCGTTGCCAATCTGATTCCAACGCACATCCGTGTCAACCAGGAATCCCTTATAGATGGGCGTGGCGGCAGTCAGAGCTAGAAGAATTGGCCCGAGAGGACTCAATTGATCATAAAGCTTCCGTCCTTCAGTCATATTCTTGGCCTGGAAGGTAATCTGCAAGCAACAGCTGCCCATGCCAAAGGCCATTGCATCCATATAGACGTGGTCGTCTTTGGCTGCACCATTACGAACGTCGGCATCCTCAGGCCATTGGTGAAGATCATAGTTGACGGTAGGATCTTTGAATGGAGAGGGAGTATTCTGGTCCTTGAAGACTGGCACATTCAGCTCCACCTTGCGCCCGCGACGTGAGCGAATATTGGCCGCCAGGGTTGGGAACCGGATGTGTGGGTTGGCAATCTCGTCAGGCACGAATTGCGAGCGAAGTGCAGGCCCAGATGGGGGATAGTAAGGCTGGATGTAGTCACCCTTTGTTCCCAATCGCGGAAAAGTCGTCAGGGTAATAGGAGATTCGTTAGGGGCCATGTGCGCCTTTGCGATTTCTCGTCTCCACTTCATGTTGGATTCCACCTTCAACAGATCCTTGAACCCGATACCCCAGGGCTCTCCAGGAGTGGCTTCCAGCATGAAACGTCCGAACTCGGGGTGGAAGTGTGGAGGCTTCTCTCCCACGCTGATAACAGTGTAAGACAATAGGTCCCAATTAATGTATTCATGGGCAGGCCAGACTTACTGGTCTCCATGTTCACCATCACTGCCAGAGCCTGCCGTCCAAAGGGCCTCATCACGAGCGAGGGACTTGAGGATCTCGGCCTGGGCCAGAGACAACCGTGCCTTCTTGGCTGCGTCATCGAGGGCTACCACGAGGTATTCGACCTATAACATTGAGACATATAAGTAACTTTCTTAATAGCATTGGCCGAGTTGGAAATCGGGTCGGCCTACCTCATCACCCCAAAGTAGAGCATCGCGCTCTTTGCCCTTGGCTCGTCGCCAGTTCGCCAGAAGTTGCTATGAAATCAGTCAGCTCTTGCGCGCGGCCGTAAAAGTGACCAGGGACGATCAAGCAGCGATGCCCGCTCTCTTCGCATACCTCAATTCCCCATTGTCGCACTTGATCGGCTTTCTTCTTAGCCTCCGGCCATTCCAAGGCAGTTCCCAGCGCTCTTTAGAGGGCAAGTCAGATATGATTGCTGTTTCGAAATGCATTCCCATGCCAGAATTGAAGCAGCACCTACAGAAGACCCATCGTGCTGGTATGGCTATGTAGATTGCCGTTATGCGCTCCAGTAGTCCAGCAATTACCCAATCACGATAATGCGGGTAAGGATGCGATCAGGGTTCTTGATCAGAGACCGAAGTCAAGAGGAGCCCACGGGCAAAGAGTAACAAGGACAGTGAGGTACCCGAAGTGAGATTTAAGGAGTAGAAGAACAACGGCGCATAATCCCCGCGTTCTGACTGATTCTTTTGAGTTCTCGCATGAAGAGGGGAATTTTCAGACGCCCCAATGCTTCCCGGCGGGGCTCAGGCCTGGATTACGGCGATAACGGCGCCGAGTGGATTTCTAAGCAGTCAGGTGATGGTTCCGCGTTTACTCAAGGGTCAGGAAGTATATCAGGTTCAAATCAGGTTCATTTTTATACTTGATCTTTCATATTTGATGAAGGAATTCGCTCTGATATATATACTTCACTTCAGGCCTTAATTCTATAGGATCCTAGTCAGAGATCCTGCAGTCAGGAACCGGCGCATAGCGCGCCACACTATTTTCCAATCACACCACCATCGACCAGTCCCTGTCGGAGGCACATCCCCAATCTCCAACAGATATGCAGTATCCCCCGCAGAGCTCACTTAGATCTTTAAGCCACCAAATACATTTTCCAATACGAGGAAACAAGCTACTCCAATATCGAGTACGGAGGGTCTGGAGAACCCGACCTTTCATTATGCTGACAAATAGGAAGACCGATGGACTGCCAAAGCTGTGAGATCTACAAGTCCAAATACCCCGCGACTATTATCCGATTACGTACAGCGTACATAGGGCAATAGTTCTCGTGCTCTGATCACATAAAAAGATTATGTCAAGTCTGTCAGATACGAATGGCTGACCAATCGGCAGAGACAGGTCCGTCTCTTTCTCGTTGGGCGTTTGCGGAGACCATCAAGTGTCTTGTGCAGCTCTCGGTCTTACACCAGCAGAGTTGGGGCTGTAGAGCTGCTCCAATATTGACGGGTAAAGAAAGCAGTGATCGCAGTGGTCGACCACGATGACTTGCTAGAGCAAAGGAAAAGGCTGGCCAAATCTTTGGGTGCTTCCCAACGCCGTAAAGGCGGTCCATGAGCAGTCTCGGTATATCGTCTATGTACATAACCTGCTGCTTTCCCAGCAGCCCTGACCGCGCAAACACATATCACAAAATCGACAAGCTTAGTTGCTGCGAGCGCCGTCCTTGGAGGCGCGGAGCTCGTCCATCTTGGCAACGCGCTTCTTGAACTCCTCGTACTGGCACTTTTCGTATGAGTGTCGTTCATCCTAAAGCAAACAGAAAATTGGCATCGGTCAGCGGGCAATTCGTGAACAGCGAAATATGTAGGGAGTGTGGAAGTCCAGCAGAGACGCGGTCATCCGGGTTAAATGCGTACCTCGCACTTCCAGGGAAGGTAGTACTCGGCTTGTCGGCAGCGGTTCAGGGGAATGAGAAGGTGTGCGCAGGAGTCGCGATATTGCATAGGAAGACGGGCCTCCGACATTTCCTTGCGGGTGGCTGGACAGCATCAAGTTAGCTTCAGGTCATCAAGATCCAGGTGCGGATGATTGGCTCTCAATTGAACCGGGCAATCGTACCCGAGGTCTCCCCAAGACCCACGGCGTTCTTGACCGACTCGACGACAGTCATTGTGAAGGTATTCGGGGAGTGGAAACGGTTGGGAGGATGAAGGACAGGGCGAAGACGGCGTCGGATAGGCGGTTTGCACCGTTTCGCTATGTTCCCTTTGCTTCCCGATGTAAGTCACATGACCAAAAGTCTGGTGATCTACGACACGTGATTTTACGCCGAAAGCGGTTTAGCTCCCAAAATCCACTTTACGCGGTCTCATCGCGTCTCTGCGCGTACCTGCGATGCCACCCTAGCTCCACCCAGCAAATCGTGTCGCTACACCTTGGGATCGACTTTGAGAGCGTGAAATGTGTCGAAAGTTGATGCATTCCTGATACAATTGACTTGTGGATCCTTGAGGCGGTTTCGGGCGCCTACGTGCGTGCCACAATCGCTGCTCGGAAACGTACTGGTTCGCCGCGAACCCTCGACAACTCAACATGGCGGGGATGGGGTCGATCTATTCTGCTACCTACAGCAGTGTATGTATACCATGGACATAGCCTTATGTTCTGTTTCATTTTATCTCGGACAAAATCACCTTCCTCCTCGTTGTTTGTCTCGATCGTGGCTAACGTGTATCGATCCTTCCAGGTCCCGGTGTACGAGTTCAAAATCGACGGCGACAGTGTGATGCGACGGAGGGCAGATGACTGGGTCAACGCAACACATATACTGAAGGCTGCTGGCTTTGATAAGCCTGCGAGAACCCGAATCCTTGAACGTGAAGTGCAAAAGGGCGTGCATGAGAAAGTGCAAGGCGGCTACGGCAAATACCAGGGTAAGTGACAGTTATCAAAGCTGAGGCAGAAGCGAAATGTTTGTAGCTGACAAGCCGGCCCGTGACAGGAACATGGATCCCGCTGCCAGATGGTCGCATGCTGGCAGAGCGCAACAACATCTTCACCAAAATAGCTCCCATTTTCGAGTATGTAGCTGGAGATCGCAGTCCTCCTCCAGCTCCGAAACACACTTCGGCTTCTTCGAAGCCCCGAGCACCTCGGAAATCTACCAACCGCGCTGCTGCTGCTGCTGCTGCTGCTGCTGCGCCGCCTCCAGAAGTTTTCAATGTTGTCCAACCTCAGCGGAGCATGGGCCCTCCGAGCCTTCCTCATGAACAATATGAGATGAGTGCTGGGTTCGATGACAACGAGTCAATCGAGCAGGCGACTATTGAATCCTCCTCCATGGTCGCAGATGAGGATATGCTTCAGATGTCACAGCATACAGGTCGCAAGCGCAAGCGAGGGGTGAATGAGGCAGCTGTCATGTCCATTACTGATCAGGAGCATATCATCTATGGTGACCAGCTCCTGGACTATTTCATTACCGTGGGCGATGCCTCTCAGGCGTCGCGCATTCAACGTCCAGAACCACCTGCCCACTTCCAAGTTGACCGTCCGATTGATGACTCTGGCAACACCGCCCTGCACTGGGCTTGCTCAATGGGTGATCTTGAGATCATTCAGGATCTCCTTCGCCGAGGGGCCGATATCAAGGCTTTGTCTGTTCACGAGGAAACCCCGCTTGTGCGAGCGGTTCTGTTCACTAACAACTATGAGAAGCGAACATTCCCTGCTGTGCTAGATTTTCTCTTGGATACCATCTCCTTTCGGGACTGGTTTGGTGCAACTTTGTTCCACCACATTGCCGAAACCACTAGAAGTAGGGGCAAGTGGAAGAGCGCCAAGTATTACTGCGAGGTTACCCTTGACAAGCTATGCAAATCATGTTCGCAGGACGAGATCGATCTACTATTGTCGTGTCAGGACGACAATGGTGATACCGCTGCCTTGGTGGCTGCACGCAACGGCGCTTTTCGTCTGGTGAACATGCTTCTCACTCACTGTCCTCGCGCCGGCGACCTGATGAACAAGAAGGGAGAGACAGCCACCAGCATGACTCAACGCTTTGCTCAACGCTCGCATCATACAGACCACGATATCCCACCCGCTCCATCATCCGTGACCATGGCCAATGACCAAGCCGACGGCATCGGAGGCGATCTGGTGCCTTCAGACCATCAATCAATCGCGCCGCCCGTTGACTCCGCGGTCACGTCGGAGCTTCTCTCCAAGATCGGAACCATCATGTCTGAAGCTAACAAGAAACTCGCCGTGACTTACGGCAATTCCAAGCTCAATCAGGAAGACTCCAATGACGTGGCTAATCCGGAAGCTCTGTACGAGCAATTGGAGACAGATCGCCAGAAGATTCAGAAACAAGTTTCTGCCCTCACTGTCAAGGAGGCAGAGTATGAGCCGAGTGAGATCCAGGTTGGCCGATACGAGAAGGTTCTAAGCAACTACGAGTCCCTCCTCGAAAAATTGCAACATGCCCGCCTTTCATCGCAGTTGAACAATGGAGTCCCCTTTGAGGGTACCAAAGCCGAGCCATCTTCTCTTAGCCATGAGGATCTGGTGGAACGCTTCAACTTGGCACGGGCTCTGGTCACCGCCCAAAAGACCCGTCGTAACGCGGTCAAAGATCTCGCACAGCAAACTGCTGATGCTGGTGTGAGCACCAAGTTCGATGTCCACCGAAAGCTTGTGGCTCTAGCAACTGGTCTCAAGGAGGAGGAACTAGATCCGATGGCCGCTGAGCTGGCCGAGACGCTCGAGTTTGATCGCATGAACGGCAAAGGTCCATCTCCCGAGCTGGATACTAAACACCTGCCGTCTCAGAACGACTCGGTCACCATGCCTCCTCGTGTCGTTGCTCCAGTCATGGATGCCTAGTCGACCTTGGTCACGGTACCTTACCCTTGACCGCCTCTTCTGTATCCGTAACGACTCTCATTGTGTTTCTTCCACTTCTGGCATACCACTGTCTCTCTGCTAGAGACAAGGGCTCCATGGCCAGCAGATACCCCATCGTTTCTCTTCCGTGCCTTTTCTATGTTATCTCAATTCACCATGTCCGTTGAACCACTTTTCTCGTGGGAGGACAAGGTCTGTACCAATTCTGGAATGCTTGCATATTAACTCGCAACTTATCCTAACTTATCGGTGATGCGTATCACTTCCCTACGAGGGGGTTTCTCTTTTTTGTCTGTATAGACAATTGTTTGTGTACATAGGAAACCGATCAACTACTCTATGCGAGCAGCCATTTTTCTCCGGATATCCTCATTAGTTTAGAGTTAATAGCTAAAACTGCATCCTTGAGCTCCGGAACTGCAGCGAACGTGTATCCCTCACATCTCGGCATGGGCGATAAACAAGTTCCCCGCTGCCGATCTCTGCGAGACAAATTATCTTACGTACCAGTAAGCAACAAGCAAGATCGATAGTAGTCCTCGTGGCTTCGGCGTCCAGCTCATGTGGCCAAATTGAGACCGCCATGTAAGATGCCAATGTTCACTAATCTATACTTACTGGTCACATCTCAGCAAGAGTCAGTCTTTCTACAATGATTGGCGGGTCAAAATACAGTTCTACTTGGTTTCAACTCGACGACAGCTGGATAAAGCTCTCAGCCACCATGTCCAGTTCCCAGTCTCATGGGATATGCAAGTCACTCGATCGTTTAGCCCTGGAGAAAGGCTTGTGTCCGCCTTGCAAGTTGCCACAGAGAGCCTCAGCAATAGAGACAAAGTGAGCCTATTGGCTGTGGTAGGGAGCTTGGCAACAGCGCCGGGCGGCTCTAGGGGCACTGTGAGACGCCGGGAGCAAGTTGACTGGCGATTATTGTGATTGACTGGCCAGAGGCTGGCCACTGGGGGGCGACGCTAGTGGGCGTCTCCCGACCAATGGATGGGCCCGAGATGTGATGAGGCCAGAACCTTTGGCAGCGGTCGGGCGCTGAAACCGCCCCCATTGGTTGTGTTGGGGGGCGGAACTGCTTGTTCTTTGTTGACTGTTCCCCACTGGAATGGCAGGCAGGGGATTGCTCGCGTGTGAGTGGAGCTACTGTAGAGGAGAATCGAATTGTGCTGAAAACCGGTCATGTTATGATGTCTGGGATGGAATACTTGATATGTATGGAGCACCGTTGACAAGAAGACCAGCAAATGGCCCAAGCATCGAGACTCCACAAATTGTCTAGATAGGCCTAAGGGGCCAATCATGTGCTTACACTAGTCCCAATCTGGTCTAGTGGCAGTTCTGTGCCTGACACCCATCACTGATCGGCGCCTCAGGCCACAAGGCTCCAAGGCACGCCTCCCTCCCCACATCCGCACTTCGCCCTCTGCTCTTCCTCTTCTCTTTCACTCCCCCCCATCCTCTTCTCTTCTCCCCCCCCCACGGATCTTAATCTTCACTTCTTTCTTTTTCTTTCCCTGCATTCTTTCATTACCAGCTCGTGTTGATTGGGAAAAGTTTCAGAAAATCATCCTCCGCAAAAAAAGGATACTGCAAATAGTCTTCCGATTCGTTCCGCCCCTGAGTGGTTCAAGAGAAAAGGTTGCTCGCGTCTGGCCGACACCCGAAAGCCCGATATTCGCCCTTCGACTCGCTTTCGATCTCTACTTCTACCTCCCCCCACTCGGTCTCTCTTCGCATCAACCATCGTGCCAGGGGTTCTTATTTTGTTTCGCTTCGCCATTACTTTTCCGCCGGTTCTTCAACCTGCCTTTTCGGTCGTGACTCGCACTTGGTTGTGTTTTTCTTCCAACCTCCCGAGTCCTCGTGCCCCAGTGACCGCGTCGAACTTATTTTCTCTCCGGCTGGGACTTGCAGAGCATCTCCCCATCAACTACTTTTTGCTTCTCGATCTCGTGTGAGAGACCGTGATATTCTCATAATCGCCTTTTTGGTATCTTTGCATCGCTTTTTTCTTTTCCGTCCTTTCACCGTTTCCCCGGCTTCTGGACCCTTCGACCTTGTAAAAAAAACAAGCGCTCGTGTCCTTCTGTACAGCTCGATAATATTGGCATCTTGCATTTCGCGGTCTTCCTCATTGAGCCAGTCTGTCGTTAGCTCTTCACTGCATATCTTCGCTTGTGGTACGCGACCCACTCTTTTCTCGACCGTCTCTTCAGCGCTGCATCTTGCTTACTTTACATTCTCGACACAGACATCGCGACTTGTCCCTACGATCACTTCATTCAATCTCACCGGAAAATCATCGACTCGACCTTGATTTTCGGGTCGAAACGTTTTCTGTCATAGAACTCCAATAATCACCTAATCACTCCGGGGCAAACGAAAAGCTTGAAGCTTTGTGGTTGATCCCGAACGCTCGCACAACCCCGTAACGGAGAACTGAACGCGACTTGACGTTTCCACTCTCAGCTCCTTGCACATAACCCTCTTGACCCGCCAATCCTCTTCCGACACTCCACGAAAAATCATGAGTATGGACGCTGGCGGTCTTACTCAAATGACCTACAACAACAACTTCAATAATGGCACTTCCCTCGGTGTCCCGGGCTCTGGCTTCGCTTCACGGGGGAAGGGCTCGCATATCAAGCGCTTGAGCGTGCCTCCCCAGGTCGCCACCATTGATGAGTCCCAGGCTTCTGCATCCCTGCAAACTCCGCGCACGAGCCGTTCGCATCTTCTGGCCGGGCTCCGAACTGCCCCTCGGTCTGCCACGATCCCCTCGCAACACCAGCAGCAACACCAGCAACAGCGTGGTGGCATGGAGAGCTGCCGATATGGGGGCTACACCAGCCGAGGCAACGATCGTGTCCCACAAACTGCGACGGGAGCTGGATTCCCGCAGCACGCATACACCCAAAACCATGGAATGAACGCTCACCATGCTCGTCCTGTGTACACTATGCCGGAACAGGTGCTCGCACCTCCTACTCTTGACATGGTTGGTGACAATGGCGTCGATGAGAACCTGTACGCCGAATTGATGTCGACCAACCTCTTTTTGGCCGCGCAGCAGCAGCGCCTGCAGCAACAGCTGATCAACGTTACCGCAGCTGCTCAGCAATTCCAGGGTCTCAACCTGGGAGGAATGTCCCTTCCTCAGCAGCAACCCATGTCTGCGCTTTCGATGGGTGCTAGCATGGGATTCTATCAGCAGCAGCTTCAACAGGGCGTGCAGCCGATTGTTCAACCTGTTCCCGGACAGCCTGGCTGGTTCTCCGTCTACAACCCCCTCACCGGCCAACAGAGCTACATCATGGACAACAGTTTCCAGGATGACAGCCTGACCCATGGCTACGCTGAGAACTATTCGTCTGGCCAACAGGTTCCCCAGTTCCGTGCTGAGATCTCTCCACCAGCTGAGTCCGTTATGTCGCCAGTGCAGACCTCTCAGCCGGTCTCTCCTCCCAGTGGTACACCTTCTCCTCCCACCGAGTCTTCTGCTTTCCGTCGCAACAACCGCAAGGGTGCATTGTTCAACCCGACACTCAAGACTAACATCGACACTGTCAAGGCGAACATTGGAGCCGGGCCTCGCTCTGCTGTTCTTCCACCTACCCCGGCCACTGGGACTTTCGGTCCCGGACAGGCTCGTGCGGGTGAGCATCCCATTCGTCAGCCCCGTGGACCGCCTTCCCTTGAGGATCTAGTGGCCAAGCCGACTTCTAAGCATGAGGGAAGCAAGAACTTTGCAACTCGTCAGCGGCGCCGTGCTGTTCACAACCTGGTTCGCGCTGGAATCGAGCGTCGAGGTGATACTCGCAGCTTCGGATACAGCAGCGGCGGTACCAACACTCCCGCCAGCGAGAAGGAATTCACCTTCTCCGATGGCGACGATGCCACGGTGCGCAGTGGTAGCCTCTCCAGCAAGCCCAGCCTGGGCAGTCTTCGGGCTGCTGCCAACGGTGCTATTGGATCTGAGCGCAAGGAGAAGACCGGCCGGGACCGCAAGTCCCCCGACAGCCCCTACCACAGCGCCACCCCAACCAGTGAGGATGGCTACTTTGGGTCAAAGTTCTCGGACACTATCTCATCGCCGGCGTCTGGTACTACCTCCCCCTCCGTTGCCGCTGTCGTTGCGGGACAGGGACAGGCTGCGCAGCCAACTGAACGGCGTAAGACACCAATGCTTGTCTTGTCCAGTGCTGAAAAGCGCAAGACTCCTTTGATGTAATGCCGACTCCCATCATGTGACAGCGACGTATGACCTTTTCTCTTGTGTTTTCCTTTTTTCTCTTCATTTTTTCATTCCATTGGGTGGGCTTCTATTATTTTCCTTCATCGCCTAGGTTCGCCGATGACTCTTACCCTTCAATTCGCTCCTTATTCCTGTATCCTGACACCTGTGTCAGAATTTTATGTGTGTGTGTGTGTGTGTGATGAAAGCCCTGCATCAGTCTGCAATGACCTCATTTCATTTCTTGACTCTTGTCGGCTGTTGCCATTTTTTGACCTTCACTTCTCGCTGTCTGGCTTCCTTCCTTGATCGAGGTTGGACCTACCGAGTCACATCCATTTTTTTTACTTGCAGATTCATGAATCGCAAGCTTTTGAGGTTGGATTGACAGTGTCGATTTGACCCTGTCGTCTCTCTTTTTGTCTTTCCGGGTCTCTGACGTACATCCGGTTATGTACAGTCTACCCTCAGGTACCTAAACAAGGGCCTTCTAGTGCAATCAATCAATCAATCAATACATAGCTCTGCAGCTAATCTCGTCTCTCTGCTACTTAATCGTACAACGCTTGTAAATTAGAGATGGATCCTCTCTTATCTACTCCTCCCCTACTATCGTGCAAGACAAGCAACAAAGGTTCTTAACATGGGATGCCTCTGGTCCTTTTTCTTTAAACCCGATTTTTTCATTCTCGGCTTCGATCTTGGTACTCGGTGGGAATTTACTTCACCTAGGGCCGTAGATACCAGGGTACATACACCTAGTGCCAACATTCACATATTCATTGCCTGGTATGCATGAAACAGCATCAAATTCGCTAAAAAACAGACAGAGTCCCCAACAGCATGCAACGCACGAAACAGACTCCACAAAGACCGTTGATAAAAACATGATGAACACGAGCAGAGACATAAGGTAGATATAGAATACCACTTCGCTGCATAGATACACGATTGATAAACGACAGAATTGCCATGAAACTACCTTGTCGGGAGATAGCAGGAGACTCAAAAGTTCAGAATGGAGGCCAGTCAAATGAAAGGTAGGTAGGTAGGTAGGTATGAAGAAAGGCCAACATGGACGGAAAGGCTGGGGGGCTTGGATGATTTTGGTCGTGACTCGTGGGAATCGTGGCTTCTATGTATGGCCGGATAAACAGGGGATGAACATGGTGTTTTCTCCGGGTGGATGGATGGGTTGACGTAGCCCTTTTTGGTGTACGAGGGAATATGAGGAGAACTGGAGCGAAAGGGGAAGACAAATTCAAAATAAGGGCGTGTGGTATGAGGGAGCAATGTTTAATTCCTCAACAATCAACGCGATTTTGACCTCGAAAAATGGGAGTATTTTGGCAGAAAGTAAACACCAAGGAAGTTCCTGCCTCAGTCCGCTGATGGGTAAAAATCTCACTCGAAACATGATATCAAAGACGTAGCCTTGAGTAGGGCGGTTTGGATGCCAGATGTCCAAGGGACTTGACTATTGTCGCAAATGCCTCGTCAACCCCGAACGTGAGACGTGAGCTGGAGTGGAGAGCTAGAAACTAAACAATCCACTCCGCTTCTTACCCAACGGGTATACCACAAGAGCAGCAAGGAATAGGCCCACAGTAGTACCAATAGCCACCTGGACCATGCCATACCCAATATCAAAGACAACGCCGTAGTTTTGATTCTGCGCTTCAGCCGCAGACAGGTTCTTCACGGCATCAACGAAACCCTGCGTGCCATTAGCAACAATTGAGTAGGGCGACCGGGTCATCTCCTCTGCAGAGGTGATTCCCGAAATAAGTGATCCACTGGCAGCGAGACCGGAAGGCACAAGGACGAATATCGCCGGCAGCATTGCAGCTGCTGCGAGGCCGTGACGGACCCGACTGTAGACGTTTCCCATGACACCGATGACGAAGGCGCCTAGGGGCATTGGACACTTGCGTGTTGGAGTAGAAGCGCTTGGAGCTAAAGTAGCTGACCACGTATCCGGCCAGAGAAATAACCATCATCACGGGGATTTGTTTCCACTTGGCGTGGTTGACGATGGCGAGACAGGCAGTGAAGAGGAGGACGAAGGGGAAGCGTTGGAGGTATTCGTTGTTGATTGGGCTGGCTGGGCATGTATATGCTGTCGTTGCTTGGGAGTCGAGTAGTCCGTAGACGGCGGTGCCGATGGTAATTCCGAATCCGAGGAAGAGCGAGTAAATAATGGCGTAGACCATGCGGACAGATCCGGCAACGATACTGCGGGATTGTAGCTCGAGGCTGGCGCAGAGAACTGTGTATCCGGGGAGAATGAGGGCGATGGCTGACTGTGCGAGAGCGGAGAAGCAGAAGAGTGGCTCGCCTTGGTATTGTATGCTTCCGAAAGCGCGAGCTAGGAAGGACGTGAGTACTGCTGCCGAGATCTCGAAGACGTTGGAGTATAGACTTGATTTCGGATAGAGAATGAGCTGCAATACGCCCAGGAGACATCCTAGTAGGAAAGCGATGGGCATGTCGATTGGTCGGGCATTAAAGGCAAAAGGGCCGACTGATGCACTCGCACACCCGTGCGCGAAGATCAAGAAGAGTATGTGAAACTTGTTTCGCCTCTTCATCGTCTCGTCGAGTCGCTGGATGGCTTCTTCCACACCGATCACATCGTGTATCACCTCCTTGTAGATCTCGTGTACGTCGGCCAATTTACCTAGGTCAATGCCCTGGTTTGACCGGACGACTTTGACCTCCGTTGTATGCGTAGAGGCGTCGTCAAAGGAGATAATCATACACCCCGGGATATACAAGAATTGACCGTCAATTTCCAAAACACGCGCAGTCATCCGCATATACTCCTCCAATCGGTGTGTGGGCGCGCCATATTTCATCAACGCCCGACAGAGTCTGATCGAATAACGTTGTCGGGAGAGAAGCTCTGCAATGTGGACAGTGATTCGAATCTCGTCTTCCAATTTCGGTTTCGCCCATCGATGTGTCCCGGACCCTCCCGTAACAGCACCGCTGCTACGGGAGCGTCTCAGCATGTTAATTGGCGAAGCTTTTTTAAGGGAAGCCGTGAGGGAGATGTTGGATTGGCTGGGTGATTTCTCGTACCACTTCCTGGGCCGGTGTGGTTTCAAGATAGGATCTGGGGAATATCCACGTCCGCTGGATTCGTCAGAGACGCTGCTCTGCCGGGAATTTCCATACCGGCCGCGCCCGTATGGGGAGTTGCCGGGGTTGTGATTATTATACCCGCCAGCTTGTTGGTCGTATAGCTTCAGAATGGAAGATAGGATACCGTTCCTGTAATGTTTAGGCCGGTCGAGAGAGCTCTCCGAATGCCGGCCCTCGGATGGGGTAATTTGGCCAGAGAGCGGACCGGGCGAGGGAGGTCGGATGCCGGTAAGGAAAGAGGAAAAGTCTCGTCGGGACATTTGGCCCACGATGTACTGGGCTTCGGCAGTGCGTGTTGTAGATCGCCCGTCTAGGTCGCCCGCTTCCTCCTCATCTGTTATCGTGATAGTCGCAGCAGCGAAGTTGTCAAAAAGTTGTTGTTTCTCGGAGATGCTGAACAAATATACTTGATGGCCCTCTTCGGAAGAAAATACCGGCTCAGTGGGAGAAGTTGAAGCAACTGATGACAACGAATTGTTTCGAAGACTTGGCTTCGGGGATTTTTGGTGCCGACTCATAAAGGATACAAGTCGCCGGGCCCTTTGGCGGGCATAGCATATAGCTCGCCCCTTGTCAATCGTACCTCGTGTGGCCCCGCGACTGATCTCATTGTTACCAAGTACTGTCAAGCCAGTCTTGCAGTTGATCGCCAGGCCAGTGACATCGGCTGACGCGCCTGGTAGCTTATCTCCCACTGAGGGTCCCCGCCGAGTGTCCGTGGTCCTCTTTTCCTGGATAAATGGAATGTTGGCGGTGGGTGCGGGTCTTTGAGGAAGCTGCGAGCGCTCCCTAGCATCCAGTCGGGATTCAACCGCCACTCCACCACCATTGGACTCATTCGGCTCGGGATCGCCCACGGTGAACTTGATACGATTGGTGTTGCATAGAATGCCGGCATTCCGATGCGGGTCCTGAGCGCCCACGTCATTGGACCTTTCTGACAAAGACTGCGGGCCTGCAGCGCTGATAGCATCACTATATGTTGGCAAATAGGGTGTCTGCAGGTTTGCAGATGTTTTGGTGGATGCTCCCATGGCATCAGAAGTACAAGACTGGCGCGAGACAGGGAGGTTGAAGTATCCCCCCGCCATTCTTTGGCGGATACTTGTGGCTTGCAACTCCCTCGAAGATCGTCCTTCTTTTGACCTTCGTTGTTTCGGCTAAAAAAATGAAACAGCAAACTCTCCAATTTTAAGAGACCGCTAATAAAGCTAAGAATAGCACCGTCAAGATGGAGTGGTCGTTGGTGATGGCAGGTTGTTCGCCTAGCAACAGTCAACTATGTGAGATTATATTGCCCGAGGGAAAAGACCTCGAAGACGAAAGTGGCCTTTTTTGTTTGATCCATGAGATCATCTATCAGAAACTCGACAGACAGGAGAGTCATCAAGTGACTAACCTTGTTTCAAAGGTGGTAGTGAACCAGAAGGGTTGGCCACCTCAGGGCTCGCACGATCCCGTCCACCAGCAGAAGCCTAATTTTTCTTCACACAAGGCGCAGATCGGAAGGAGGCCTGTAATCAGGAATGAAGGATTATGTCACCAATGCATAGTAGGAGATGGCGCAATTCAGGATCGGATAATAACGAGATTCGGCATTAGATAACTGCCAGGGCGAGATGGGAGGGAGAATGAGAAATGGACTCGTAGTATAACCTCAAAGGCGAGGGACCGTAGCCTGGCGGGGAAGCTGATATAAAAGGATCGTGAACAACCCGGACCCCGCGGGTGCTTCTGCTATTTACACGGCTAGAGACAGGCTCCAAAGACGGTGCCGTTGAGCTGGGCAACACACGGGCCACATGAAGGCAGAAAGGTCGGAAAGCCCAGAAGCCCAAAAAAGACCAAGCCGAGCAGGTCGAGCACAGAGGTCCGAAGTACCTTGGGCAAGTGGTAGGGCCAGGAAATGATTTCAATGTGAAGCCGTCCAGTAAGAATGGAGAGGGGAAGGAATACCCTCTATCTGTGCTAGAATTTCCCAGTGATTTGCCAGTATATATTCCCAGTCTGCACTAGTTGATTCGCCACCATGAAAAATCACCGGGCTTGATTCGGTGCTTGGCTGAGAGGGATAGAGGCTCCGTAGGCATTATGGAGCTGGTCATCTCTTCCAAGACACCTTTGGGACCTCATGGTGTGGAGAGCGAGTCATCTAGGAACGATAGTGAATCGGCCATGCTCGTATGTTCCGAGAGTCAGACATCCATTCGAGGAGGCCAGCTTCCGTCGCCACAAACGGATCGACAGGCATTGGGGCTGATCGAAGCTTTCCGGATCAGCATAGTGCCGGTGCAAATAGAGCAGGACTATCGAAACTCAAAAAAAGAATAAAAAATCAAATTTATTCTTTCACCGGCCAGAAAGGGGCCCCAGGACGTCCGAGCTCCATTGGTAAAGGAACTAGCAAGGACTCCCGGTTCCACGGAGGGAGGTACCACAAGTCACAAGAGCCTATGGCAGCTCAGACCTGCCGTTTGTGTAGGGATTGAGCGGAGTGATCCGAATCAAATGTCGTAATGATGTGGTGGTGGTGAATTGATATGGTGGTACTGGTGATGGAAGAGTTGTTGTTAAGAAAAGGTTTCCTAGTCTGGTTCTGGAAGATGGAGCCCGGCGCTAAGAGGCCGACCCAACCGAGAGCATAAGCATAAATAACTCACAACTACATGCGAAAGAGACTCAGTCATGTAATTTGTCCTTATCTTGACTACTTAGTCAATTAACAACAAAGTCTATAATTTATCTGACTCGAGAAGCTCGAGGGGGCTTAGTATGGAGCTTGATGTTGGCTGGAGTATACCAGTATACCGGCGAACGGCTCCGTCGTCGATCATCGAGGCTAGTATGATAGATAGCAGCCATGGAGTTTGATCAGTTGGGTTATTGTGACCTATGTACTAGCCGTAGACATTCTTGGGCGGCAAGACCTATCATATCTCCTTTTCATGTCCATTCCGTTACAAATTGGGCCAGTCCATCCCCTCGTTAGTGCTATTCATGACTCATGATGGCCAACCAAAGTACTCTAAATCCCCAAGGGAAATCACCCGACAGGAGAAGTGGGCATATGCAAGATGCCTCGTTCCTTATTGATCAAAGTCCCACTACTCCACTCTAAGCCATCACCATCGGAAGGAATCTCGCCCTTTGACGCGGAGGCAAGTATCCTGAACCGCCCGTCTACAAACCCAGCCACGGGATCCACTCGATCATGGTCGTCCTGTGCAAGAGCAAGTCACAAGTCTCTCGCAAGCTATACGTATAGGAGATGTCAGGCATGTCGCACAATTTTCTGGGAAATAGTTGTTTGCTTTTCTCCTTCCTCTCGTGTCGGTTTCTACCTATATGATGTTCACAAAAGTACGTATGTGCCTAGGCAGTAGTAACTCGACTCGATCGATGTTTTGGAAACTATCAAACCATTGCAGAAACCAGATGAAAATCCAACATCAACATCAATTTGCAAATGCACATGCTCTGAGGTTGACCAAACCCTCCACTGCCATCCTTCATGATGTCAGCCGGTGTCTCAAAGTAGGAATCCTTGCGCGCCATTGTGCTACCCACCGGTTCATCGCCCACAGGCTACAGCAAGGGCGATATCGAACATGCAACTGACCTACATCAGGATGAGAGGTACCGGCCCTGTACGCCATCACTGTTGGTCAAGTCCTGGATGAAATAAGCTTCCCGTGGCTTTGGATCACTCTGGCCCTGACCAACGGTCTCTCACAGGCAGACAAGTCACTGCAAGCTGCAGCTCCTACTTCATTCCCATTGAATCCCAATCTACTGTGGATTGGTTAAAGCTGACCGCGCAAGCTGATAGTCAGTAATGCGAGCCGTGGATCAGGATGATGTGTCCCGAGTCGAGTTATCTTCGGGATGCCGATACCTCGCGTCCGCATGGACCTTTCCTTCTATAGTAGTCTAGATCTAGGCCCCATCTCTAAACATGCCTAAGCCTCAACCTCGGTTCACGATCGTCATCCCTTTCGTTACTTGACCTGAGAGAAATTAATCACACAAAACAAAGACCAAATCTTAAAATGCACCTCTCCACCTCTCTCTCCATCCTCGCTGCAGCGATGCGACCGCACCATCACGCCGTACCACCCCCTCCCCTCCCTTAGCGTTGGACAGCACCTACCCCCATCCCAGGCCTGCCGAGGATGATCGTCCAACCTGGACAGACGCAGGGACCAATACCTAATCTTTTGCCGTAGAGCCGGCTCGTCGCGCCCGTCATCCGTGATACCCCACGTCTGACACCTGCACCGGAGCCGAAAACAGGAACCGTGGGTGGAGGGAGTGGAATAGGAATAGTAGGATCATTGACACCCATTGGATATTTTTGGGTCTAATCTGACCCTCATAACGCCGTTAGCATACAGCAATCCGGTTTTACTGGATCTTGGCTTCCATTCTGGATTGCTTTGATCTCACTGATAAACACATTTTCATACATCAGGTAAAGTTAACCATTCATCGCTTTGCGGGAGTGAATCATGGACATGTCGGGGGAGACCCGGCGATCTACCCACCGATCCGAGACTTTGAGAATAAACAAAAGAAAAAAATAATAATGCGGTACTATTAGATTTGCTGTCCTGATAAGCACGCTTGTCTCGGCGAATGAAGAAACATGGAGCCTAGCAACGTGGCTGCTGAGAATATCTGAGTCGGGATGCAGTAGCTCCGACCTACATGCATTAGATCTAGTAGACATAATATGAATTTCTTTCCATATCCTTGACTATTGTAGTCACCCTAGGGTAGCAATTGAGCAAATACATTACCTTATTCTCCGTGAAGCGTAGCCGAACACCCGGTCCGTGTGTCAAAGGTCTCGACGCACGACTACCCTCTTTACAAGCCTTTTATCTGTTTCTATTATTTCGGTTATTAGGCGTTCTAATAGCCTCCGCTCATATAGTTCCGCCAGTCGAGCTAACTTCCGGGACTCTGTCAATGAAAACATGAAATTTTTCCTTCGCTGAGCGCTCAGGATGAGCCATTGTGTCTAGATCCTCTTGCTGACTGTCATGTGGACTGACTCGGCGAGGAGCACAATTAGAAGCTCCCAAGAAGATTAGAATAGTACTGACCGGGCCGACAGAGGAAAAGGAAGAAATATCTGATTAAATTGTGACCATATCAACGATTCTAGGTAAAAGGAGACATACTTCATACATTATCGCTCAACTGGATTGTACACTACAATCGCGAGATAAACTTCTGTACGGCTCAATGTCGTTATAGAGACATCATAGAAATCGACATCATAGAAACCGACATCATAGATCCCCATCTAGTTCTTCGTGCGCTGTATCTAAGCTATGGTTTGAGATCGAAGTTTCTCAAAGATTCTTCACCTGCGTCATGTGTATCCTAAGAGAAAACATCACGACCAAAACACACCTAGTCACAAGTAACCTTTGCCGCACAATTGATTCAATAGATTTCACCCGCCAAACATAAAACACAACCCCCAAAGGTAAGGTATCTGGTACACAAATAGCTACCCACAACACCCGTCCGGCTCTTGTCTACAGATCCCTCTAGCCGAATCGCCCTACCGAATCTCGCCACTTACCCAGCAATCTTGCATACCGCATCTGCCGTCCAACCAACTGACCTCATGTCTAACCTGAAACCGATTCCCAAATTTCCAAGTGAGAGAGGTTGGTCCGCAGATCGAGTCTAGGGCCGTTCTGTTACGGAGGTATGCGTAGAATTTGCGTCATTGTGCTTTCCTGGGTTTGAGGTTTTTCTCCCACGTGGTATACGTCCACTCTAGGCCTGTAATTATTCCGATGTTAGTGATGTTGTTAGGTGGTGGTGCTCGAGATATATTGTAGATATTTGGTAGAGGGAAGGCTACGGACGTATAGTACGTTTTGCCCATGTCATCTGTAATTATACTGTGAATCGCTCAAAGTATCTTCCCACTCGATAATCAGAGATATGCATGCAATAAAGGTGCACACGTAGCTGCAGATACCCAGTGCGTTTCTTACCCTCATCTCCTTTTGATGATAAGCTAGACACTGCCGAGCCATAGACAGAGAAGAGCTCGTTTCTGAATGATAGATACTTTACTTGTTACGTATCGAGTCGAGGGTACGCTGATTGTATAGTATGTCTACCGAATCAACTCGCATTCTGCCAAATGCGTCGAAGATAGGGCAGTCGGCATCAATAGTCAAATGCTATATCAAACCGCCCACGCGCAGTACCTCGCCAAAAAATCCGAAAAGAATAACCTTGATACTCTCTAATACTATTCAAAAGGCTATCAGAGAACTGGAAATGATAGAATATAAATGTTAAAGACAGATCTCCGTTATAAGAATAATGCTACCAAAAGAAATCTACAAAAAATGTACTCCCCCGCCTAGGGGGTGTGCCCGGCCGTCCGTGGCGCTTAAAGCGTCAACACTGGCCCAGTATTTTTCTTTCTACTTTTGTTTGCCCACTCCTCCAGGGCACACCTATGGTTCACCAATTCATGGTGGATACCAACTAGGCCATTGGAGGGGGGGGAAGGTGATTGTTTGACCTGGAAGATGGTGATAAGCCTTGTCTATGTTTCGAAAGTCCACACGTTATTTTGTATGGTGATTGTTGCTATTGCTATTGTATGCCTCTAAGGTTGTATACATTGTAGATATGGGTAAAACCTCATCTTCGCTAGGTGGAAAGCCCGTACACTAGTTTGAAAGAATTATGTTCCATTTCTACACATACAAGAGATGTATTTCGCAATATATGTATTTCGAGAAATACTGTTGGATCTGGCGTATGCAAGACATCTTTATACAAAACCTCAACGCCATAAAATTGCGTCAAATTCAACCCTATCCATAGGTAGCTACACTATTTCCATAAAAATACTGAAATTTCAACTTCTTCATTGACTGCACAGCCCGTCAATAGCATTGTAGCTAATACCAAAGCTACCTAAGCCTACTCTCATCACACTTAAGACTTAGAAAGAAAAACAAGAATAAAAAAACAAGCAGATCCAATCCGGCAAGCGGTATATCAAAAAGTAAGACCAACAACACAACACCATAAACTCCATGCTTGCAGAAGAAAGTCCAGCAATGCATCCCATCCCATCCCATCCTACCACGCGACTCCCAGAGACAGAAAGACCAACCCTCGTTAAACAAAAATTCAAATTCAAATTCAACACCTAACAGAATTACGCCATGCCTGACCCGCTTACTCGGCGGGTTCGTTCAGATCAGATCATCATCAAGAAATCCAGCCAGGCCCTTCTGCGCGGTGAATGACGATCAACGCGTAGCGCTGGAGGAAAGGAACAAATAGAAGAAAGGAAAAGAACACGCTGAAAGAGATTGCAAATCACTGCAGACGGGAGCTGAGAAACTTGGAACATAACGTAGCGCTGCTTGTTCGGTGGCTATCGCCTCTCGACACGACTAAGTGCTCCGAGTATAAGGCCCAGATCCTCGCGTGGTCGGGAGCGTGATACGCGTGGTGTCCGTTGTTCGCTGTCTTCTCCCTCGATAGCGAGTCGTTGCTGTGTATTCCGGGCATCGCGTTCTTCGAGACGTTGGGCGCAGATTCGTAGTATCTGGGAAGAGACGGCGTCTGCTGTGGAGCGGTATAGTTCGATGTCGTGGACTCCTGCGGCCAGGGTATCGAGTGTCGGTGCGAGAGCTGTTGTGATTCGGGAGAGACGGGCTGAGACGGTGGATGGTGGCATGGGTGGTTGAGTTGAGGAAGCAGCGTCTTGTGGGTGTAACTGAGATGCTGTGGAGGAAGAGGAGGTGGGGTTGAGAGTGGCGTAGATGGCTTGTTGTGAGGGGTCGAGGAGGGAGGTGTTGATAGATGGTTTCTCGGATTGGCGTTTGGATCGGGGGGATTTCTTAGGAGATTTCTTGGGTGATTCAACATCGATGCGCGGAATCGCCGGTTGTTTGAGGAGTGCGTTCAGAGCATGTCTCTCCTTTTGGAGTCTGTCACGTAGAAACCGGTCAGTCTGATGTCCTCTAATCTTTCATATCGTGTCTCAGGTTTGGGTCCATACTTTTGTATTTGCTCTTCCAACTCCTTGATCTTATCTGTGTTCTGCACGTTCCTCGGATTTGGCTTCTTCACGACCACTGTTGGCGGATTCACATCCTCGCGACTAAACCAATTGGATAGGTCGGAGTTGGATGAGAATTCTTTCAAGATCTCCTCTTGAATAGCGCGAGCTAGAGATCATTCATTAGAGTAACTTCTCGCCATAGTCATCAAGAACAGAATGGTTTACCTGCTAGGCGCGCACTGATCTCCTCAGAATGAGACCCGGAAGGCTTATCAGGCAACGCACGCGTCGCACACCAAATGAGAAGCTGCCGCATCCTGCGCGGCTCGGGAAGGCCTTCATCGGCAATGTGTTTATAAAAGTCCGCCGCGCTCACTTCTCGATGGGGCAGTGCTAGAAGAAATCATGTTAGCTTTCCCTTTCCTTTGCGCCTGATCACGAAGTGCTCATTGCGCAAGTGGATTCTCCTACCATTCGACGTTCCCGAGTCAATTAAGTCACTGGCTCTTCGCCCACGCATCTGCAGACTACTCCGCCGTCCTCCTTTGCTCGATTTCGCTCCTCTAAACTCCTTATTGCGCTGAATAACTGGCGTGTCGGCCGTCGGTAGAGCCACCTTAATGCCCGGGGGTGGTTGTTCTGGTGAGTGATAGCCGTTCGATTCATTCGTTTTCGCTTTCGCCGGTCGTCCCCTCTTCTTCTTCCTCTCTGACGGCTGCTCTTCGTGACTTTCCTGATTCCGTGATGAGCGCGCCGCAGATTCGGCATGTGATTCTGCTTCAGCATCTACCGCTCGTGTAGACCCCCTCGTGGGCCTCCTCGTCGGTAGATCGGCTGTCTTTCCCTTTGCTGGCACCGCATGCTCCTCCGCTCGCTTCTTTGGCGGTCGTCCCCTCCGCGGAGATGGTTTCGGGGTCGTATTTTCCACATCGGAATGAGCAAGGTGAGGCGCCACCGCTACCGAAGGTTTCGGTTTCTTTGACGGCAATAGCGAAAACTGGAATCCATCTGCATCCTCGTCGTAACCTGTAATCATAGCCAAAAGGTCCCCGTTAGCGATTCGCTCTATCTCACACCATTCCACTTCTGGCCGTAAGTCGCCACTCCACCACCCCAGTCAATCACTCACCCGCTTTCCGCTTAGACTCGTTATTCGAAATCTCCTCTAGACCCTGCTTACTCGCGCCCAGCCGCGTGCGTTTCTGTTCCCCTCCTCCACTCCTTCCTGCGCCGCCAGACGCGGGGCCAGAACGTGATTGCGCCTGTGTAGCCGCCATACCGATTGTCCTCAGCGGTTCGCGGCGCTTTGTTTTGGTCGTCGAGGCCGTCAGGACCGCGATGGTCATGTCAGGAGTTGGAGATTAGGCGGGCTTGTCGGGGTGTTAGGGCGTTGACGGACACCCCTCGGCGAAATTCCACCGACCAGAAAGATTGCGAGTCGTTCAGCTTGTGAGTTCTGGCTGGGGTTGTGGTGAGAGGGGGTTGGTTGCTGGCGCCGTTGGGCCTTTTTTTTCGCGTTGACGTTGCGCTCGAGTGTCGGATCCGCCTGGTTCTACGGGTCGTCGGTCGGGATTGGGGAGTCAGGGCGTGTTTGCAATGGGTGGAACGGGGTCGCATGTGTTGACAGTATTTCGACTGGGAATTCGAGTATCACGCCCGCAATGCGAAAGAAGCTGCGGGCGGCAAGGATGCGCAGAAGGTGGGTGGGTTTGGAGGGATTCGGGCACGCGGTTGTTTTGGTCGGGGCGCGTGGGGCGCTAGTCCTTTTTAGGTAACCCCCTCTCTATTCTGTCAACGACTGATTGGACTGTGGTTTCAATACTTGGACAATTGTCTACAAGGGAGAATCTTGTTTAAAGTTAAGCATTTAATGCAAGAAAAAAAAATACAAGCTATAGAAGAAATTGTTCAAACCATTGTATAATGTCTGTCAGATCCTATTTCAGGGGGTTTCCCCTCACGCGGGGACCTTCTCCTCCATGCTGTTAGATGATAAAACGCTATGTACCCAGAAAGAATCCTTAACGCCAGCATTGCAGAAGAAAATAACAGTCACACTTAATCAATATGTTCAACGAAAAATGGTGGAAATGAGTTGAGGCTCAGTCCATTTTTGTTTGTTTCTCATTTCTTGCAATCAATGCACATTCGAGAGTCAAATTCATTGTATCGTACTCAGCAGCGTTCTGGGGTCGGCAGGAGGCGCCAGGCTGCCTTCAATGCGGCGCTTGGCGTCTTGCATCTCTTCAACCGTGACATTCTCGGCCTTCTTGGGCATGTCCGGTTCATGCTGAGGGATGTCGGGGCTGTGGCCGACTGACATGCCCACTCGTATCTGGAGAAGCTGTTAGTATCGTTGAAATCAGGCATAGGGTAAGGTAGTGTACATACCAGTGTTTCCAAGGCGCCCTTGGAATTTTCCACAAGGTCAGAATCAAAGTTGACCATTCCTTGTTCGAACAAGACGAGAAGCGTGCTACCACCGAACTTGAAGTATCCTAGCTCCTCGGCTCGAGAAACCTTTTCGCCAGCCTTGCGGGTGATGACCGTGCTACCGACCATCATGGCTCCCACACAAATGACCATGACGCGACCATGGGCCACAGAGTCAATGGGGACGAGAATGCGTACGTTTTCACCATAGACATCCAACGCTGAACGGACGGCCATCGGGTTCACGGTATAGTACTCGCCCTCGATGGTCTTGGGCTCGCCCATTACACCGTCCACGGGAATATGGAAGCGGTGATAATCCTGAGGTGCCAGTCGGAACACGGCCAATGCGCCATTCTTGTACCGTGCAGCATCTTCTGGATAGGCATTGCCCAGCAATCTCTCGACCGAGAACTCACGACCCTTCACCCAGATGCTGGTGGCATCGCTCATGCGATCGAAGACGACGGAGCGACAATCAGCAGGCGAGACCACAATCTTTGGCTCATCGGGGCCAGAGCACGGGCGCGCATCGGGCTTCAGAGCGCGGTAGAAGAACTCGTTGAAGTTACGGAATTTGTCAAGAGGCAGGAGAACCTCGGACATGTCCAACTGATGGAAATTGATGAAGTCCTGGATCTGGCTAGCAGAGGCTGGATCGTCATACTTTCGGCCCTGCTTGATACTCAGAGACTTTAGGACGCGACGAACTAGCAGTGAAACGTTAGCATACTTCAGTTCTTGCAACGGAGGGATATCGATAGACTTACTTCTCTTCTTTTCCATTTCCTTGCTCTTGAGGCCCTTGTACAACAACCGAATTCCCAGACGGACATACACACTCATACGCTCCTCATTGATCTGACCGGTAATGCGATCCTGGACAAGGATATTGGCCGAGTTTGCTCCAAGGCGATAACCTCCGTACGAAATTTTGGTGATCACCTTGGAATACCACTTGCGCTGAGCCTGGCTGGAAGTCACGAAACCGCCCATAACCAGATTATCGACCTGACGCCAGTCACGGCTCGCGCAGGTCGCAATATGAGTGATGATATCCGCATCCGATCGTTTGGCGAGGCGAGGCTGATGGCAAAGCGGACACTCACGGATCTCAATGACGTGCTCCTCACCGCGCTCGTCACCAAGATCATCGGGCCGCAATTCGTCGTCATTCGAAGAACTAGGCTGCTCGTCACTGCTGATAGTTGGAACCGCTGTTTTTTGGGGATTAGCATTGGACGATGGGCGGGTACTGGTTTCTATAACGAGATCCTCGTCGCTGGATGGCTCCTCACTTTCTTGGCTTCCGACTGGTGATGGTCCGAGACCGGGTCTCCGTGGAGCGGGCATTGCGGGCACCGAGTTCTTTTTCTGAAGGTACCGAAGGGTGTCTTCCAAGCAAATCACGCATTCGTCGAAACTCAAATCGGCCGATTCGCTGGGTTCATTTCCGTCGCTGAATCGTTTGAAGAAGCCATCGATCGTTGATTCCTTGAGGGTGGATCCAAGAGTGTCGAGCATCGTTGTCATCTCGACCTTGTCGATGCGGCCGCTGTCGTCCGCATCGTATTGCTTCAGCATCAGTCTCCAGAATTGCTGACGCAACGCGCTGTACGGCAGAAACTTGGCTTTGACGAACAACTCCGGCGAGTGTTTGTCTTCCCACCGGTCTCGGTTCTTGAGGATTAGGGGAATTTTGTACTCTCTTAATCCTTCCTCGTTTGCTGGGGGAATTGAATCACTGCTCTCTGTCGCAGTTGCACTTGTCGCTGAAGCCGACGGAGTCTGTAGGGTCGAGCTACTGCTATCGACCTCAGAGCCACTCTCTTCGGGGACAGACGTAGGTGGGGGTCGGTTTGCCACTTCGAGCATTGTCAGGGATGACACGGAGTTGCCGGAGTTGCGAGACTTGAGTGCCGGTCTGCCCATCTTGGAGAGACTTTGGGAGGAAGGTGACGGGCTGACGGCATAGCGGGGACTGGACTTGGTAGGACTGGGAGGGTCCAGTTCTACGAAATGGTACAAACCCGACTCGGGGTCCGCCTCGGGGCCTGACTGAATGAGTTTCTGCAGAGGGAAGCTGGCGGAGGCGACAAAGTCATTGCCCGAGAACTTGTCTCGGTCCATCACGGTGAAGCTGATGGTATAGGTCTGCTCGTGTTTCATTACCTGGAAGACCATCTTTTCGTGATACACCGGGTTTAAGTTGTGTCTGATGACGGGCGTCCTGAGCGTCTTTCGTCCCAGAGAAGTGACGACGAAGGGGTCCATGTCGAACGATGTGCGAGTAACTAGAAAGGAAAATTGTCAATAACCTCTTCCGATGGGGAGAGATAATGAAAGCAAGACCAGAGAAAATCTTACCATTGCGTTCGGGAGGCAGGTCCTTGACCCGTACAATTTCCATAAACACAATGCCTTGGACCCCAGTGCCCGAGCCCGAAAATTGATATGCGCGGGCAGCCAGGGACTTGCGCCTCAGGCGAGCTAACCGAAGACGGCGGCGGCGCTTCTCAACGACCTCGGGCTTCGACGGATCATCCGTCTCATCAGAAGTCTCCTGCTCGAGCTCGTCAAGATCAAGTTGTGGGATTTGGTCGTCGGGCGACTGGTCATCCTCGTCGCCTGCAGAGACCAGACTCTTGAATTTCCGATATGTTTCAGTAGGTGAGGCGGCCGGGTTGGCTGAGTCTGACAGCGAGAACTGGAGCAGGATCTCGCCGGAGACATTGCTATCCTTCTTCTCCTTCTTCTTCTTTTTGCGGCTGGGCCGGTTGGAGACCCGTTTTGACTTGAGTGTATACCATGTGGGCTAGCCGATCGTTAGCGAACCGTGGCCTCAACCCATTGTCCCAATTGCATTGCATCATCTCACCTCCTGGTTAACCTGTCCGTCCGTGAAGATGTCCTCCAGTGCAATATCGAATTCGCCCATGTAGTCTTTGCCGAAGCGATCATGGTCCCAACAGATGAATTCCAGCAGAGGGACGCCCATGACGGGCATTTCGAAGGAAACGTTCCATTCCGGGTTCAATGTCTTGGATATCGTGGGGGTAGATTGTCTTGCGTCGCCCAATGTCACCACCAGGTACTGTCCGGAGCTTGTCAGCGAGTTGTCGATCTGGCCGGGGAGCCGCGCATTCCCTGGTCGCGTGAGGTGCTTACCGGATCACTTGTGCCACCACGATCTTTCGCCGCAAGATTTCGACCCTAGAATACCAGGACGTCTCCGGTCAGCGAGAATTCAGGCCAGGTGGCGCGGGGTAAGCTGTCCGGGCGTGGGTTGTCGTTGACTTACCTTGATCACGGTCACCTTGATCAGCAGTGGTTTTGTCTCCACCGAGCGCATTGGACTGGTGCTTCTGCTCTGCCCCGGAGTCGAGCTCGCGCTCCTCGCGGTCAAATGCGAGCTGAGCCGCGTGGGTAACGGCAACCGGACCATGGCGGAAGAGGCGACGGTGTGGGCGGGAATTCAGAAGCAGTAGTGATGGGAGGAAGAGAAAAAAGTAGGAATACGAGGCCGACGACGTGGGCACAAATACGAGTTGGGTAGCTTAGGCTCAATGGGTTGCGGCCCCCTGGGTGGCTGTTTGGCAGTTGTGGCCAGTCGTCCGAGGGTGGCTTTAATTTAGGGAGGGACCCCAGGTCGCGCGCTGATCTGCGATCCGGCTGGTGTTCGGGTCGATCCCACCAAGGAAAAGAGAGCCAAGACAAGTTAGACAAGAGACGGGTGCCACCCGACCCAAACAAGGCCCCAACAAACGCGAATATAGTAACAGCGGTCGGGCAATTGGACCCTGAAATCCTTTCGGCTGTTTGAAGAATTGGGGGCGATGACCGCCAAGTATGTCTTGTCTTGTAAATGTGGGATTCCGTTCTTACGTTGCGGAGTTGCGTAGGAAGGGACTGGACTGAGGAGGGAAACAATGTAACTAAACAACACGAAGGCCCGAGAGCGCGAGTCCGATGAAGGATGTCGTGTTTAAATGGCGCTTATGCCAGCAGGATTGTAATGGGTCGTTTCGACAATGGAAAATGATATTGTCAAGAGGGAATTAGTGTCCCCCCCAGTTGGTCGTTTGCGGGCAAATAGTTCAGTTAGTGGCAGAGGGGCCGAGACATCACGAATTGAACAAATCAACGTGAGTTAAATCATTGAGGCTTTGCGATGTCAGGTTGCTTGAAAGGGGGGGCTCCACTAGCGACACTGTGGGAGGCCCTTCTCCACCGCCAAATCACCGGTAGCCGACCAGAAAACTGGTGGGAAGTGGACTGGAGTGGTGGAAGGGAGGGTGGAGATGGAAGAGTGGGCAGAGGTGGGAGTTAAGGAAATCCGGATGCCTTGGGGGTTGGCAGCCTGATTAAACTGATGTACAACCAGGGCAATTGATGAGACACTCTGTACAAGAGTGTAGAACCACGAGGGAACTGGGTGTGTAAAACAATGTCTCTACTTCTCTGGGATCAAATTGTCAAGAATACATAAAAAGGTTAAGAAGTGCCTATCCCGAGCTCGTAATTATTTGCCTGCTGAACCCAGGCTTTGGCGGTCTAACGTCATACCAAATAACCCCCCACCACAGTACTGTAGGTATGCACTACGGAGGATGGACAAATCGCCTGGGAAATAGAAACTCATACCCCGCAATCACAGACTGTCCGGATCAATCAAGGCATAACTATCGATTGTCAACGATCAATGGTTACTGGTCAATGGTCCAGGGTCAAGGGCCAATGCACCTTCATGCTTTGCGTCAGACATGGTGACGGACAATTTCGGGTTCATGGCAATCTGATTGGGATAGACAATTCGACGGTGGAAGAACCACGATTATTGTATTCCTTTTTCCTATCGCCATCAGACCTTAGCAACAACGGAAAGTTAGAAGACTAATTTATACTATCCCCAGTGGAGGGCGTTGGCCGAATCCACAGTCTTCCCGTGATGGTGACAGGCAAATGTGCTGTCGTTTTTTCGCGTGGGCCACCATGGGATTTGTGGCCGCGATCAGAACCAGGCCAGCACCCGATCTTCAAGATCTTCCGTGACAGATCGAGAGCCAAGAATTATAGCAACATGAAATCTGGAACAACAATACTAGTTCTAGTCTTCTCGTCGATCCATCCGACCCCAAACCTCATCAGCATTCGCCTTGCCTTTGGTCTCCGGAACCCAGCGGTAAATGAATGCACCTAGGAGCCCCGCCATCGCTGCAAAGACCCAGTATACCTTCCCGCGGCCCCCGAGCGCATCATTCAGCATAGGGAAAAACTGCGCGACTACAAACGTCGCGGTCCAGTTGGCCGCCAGAGCACAGCTTTGCGCCGCACCCACCGCCTCGGGGCCTACGAGCTCCGAGGCCAGGATGAAGGGTACCGGGCCCAGCCCCACTGCGAAACAGGCCACAAACAATAAGGCGGCGATCGCGGATGCGATCTTCTGGTTAAAGTAGATCCCGAGCGCCAATAGGATCGAGCTACTGCCCATACCCGTGATGCTGAGCAGTAGACAGGTCTTCCGACCAATCCGGTCGGGTAAGGGGGAACACGCCAATGTCATGATGAGATTAATGGCTGAAATCAATACGGTCAAAAGGGCTGCCGTCGTGGGCAAGATGCTCTGTAGCAAGGAGACGCTGTACATGATAATACTGTTGATACCGGTAAATTGCTGGGCAATCATGACACCCACAACGGCGATGATGGCGGGACGGTAGTAGGGATCTCGAATGGCCTGCATTATAGTCACGGGCTCTTGCTTGGAGGGCAGAGTGCCGGTCTCTGGAGCCAGCAAGGATTCCTCTTCAGGAGCACTCAGAGTTCTCCAGGTCTGGGTCTCAGCTTCGATATCGGCATCCTTGCCGCGAATGCGCTGCAGAACCCGGCGAGCCTGACTCATAGAGCGGTGCTCGGCAAGCCATGTCGGACTCTCCGGGACCAGCAACAGACCCAGGAATTCGAAGGCTCCGATGAAACCGGCCACGGCGAAAATCAACCGCCAGAAGCTCTCATAACTCCAGAAGTATCCCAGGCCTTGGGTCAACAGGATACCGACATTGGTCATGACTTGGGTAAATGCGCCGAAGAAACCTCGAGATTCTGGCGGCGCAATCTCAGATACGTAAATAGGGCCAACCACAATCGCTGCACCGGACCCAACGCCGGAGAGGAACCTACCCAAAGCGAGGACTGGGATTCCGGGCGCAAGGGTCTCAGCTATGGGGCCTAGGACAAAGAAAACGGTTGTCGCGAGCAGCGCAAATCGGCGTCCGTACTTGGTCGATACCGGCCCTGCCAGCAGGGCTCCCAATAGACCGCCGAGAGTGTAGATTGATGAGACCAGACCGAACTGGGAGGGATTCATGGGAATGCATGAGGGCAGGCCCACTCTGGCAGGGCCGGAGGGATGAATACTTTTCTTGTTGCATGTCACGACTGCTTGCGGGGCATTAAGCTCGGCCTATATGAACTGTGTCAGTGATAGTTTCCTGGCAGTTGACAGAGATGTAAATGGCGTTGTAGAGCTCCGACGCTGGTGGAGAGATCAGGCTATGCTTACCAGATGATATCCAAACTGGAGGGGGCCCAACGTGGCAATAAACACGAGATAAATCAAGTACGGCGTGACTTGCGATCGGGTTGAGTCACCCGTAGCCATGTTGAGAGCTAAGGGATCATCAAAGTTATGCAAGTGAGGGAAGGGGTGGGAGTAGCAAAGCTCAAGATGACGTTCGTTAGATCGATTAGGGGAGCGATAAGGTGGAGAGAGCTGTTATCTTCGATCGGGGGGCTGGGCGGACTTGCGGGGACTGTCCAGTTAGTAGTACGGAGTACTCCGTACTACAGTAGCACTACTATTACTCACTGGCAACAGTCCGTGTGATCTCCGCCTCGTACTCTCTCCAACTCCAACTTCCTAATCTAAACCCAACCGCCCCTTTTCCTTGCCTTCCGCTACGAATACTCCGTACTATCACGGAGTAATCCTTCCCCACTCTTCCTCCACTTTCCTCCCAACTTTATACCGGGAAATTCTCCGATAATCAGGCCTCCTCACCGCTGACTAAGGTCGAAACTGCCTCCATCCATCCATCCCCATCCGGTTCCCCCGAATCGCCGAATCGTCGCCTCTCTCGAGTCTCCCCACACGCCCACCTTCCAATTGCGCATCGCGACGGAAACCGCCTCTCTGGTGGCCTTTTCCCTTCCCCCCCGAAACCCCCCATGGACGAGTAACGATCCAAATGAGTCTGACAAACCCGCCTTCCTCCTCCGGTTCGATCTCTGCCCGAGCCAAGACTGTCAGCCAGAATCTTAAACGGAGTCTCCAGGCCACTGTCGATGGTAATTATTATACATTCTTCAGTTCTTGGTCGCCTCTCTTCCTGCTGCCTCTGTTGAACATCACCTGTGCACGATCTATCCTCTGTCGTCCCTGTTGATCTCCACGATGTTTGGGAAAGGCTTCCCATTTCTGAATTCTGCTGGGGGCTTCTATCCTCGGGGTAATCCTTCTTTCCCTTTGTAAGCTACTGGGGTTGTCGTTTCGGATTATTGTTCTGGGAGTGAAAGAGGAGGGTGGCCCATGTCTCTGGTTTGCGACCTTCATACACCTTGTTGGTTTCATCGAAAGACGCTTGGATCCTTTGATTTGTCTCCGCTATTCTTTTCCCCGCAATGCCCGTTGCGAGACTCCGGATTTCCGTGCACTAGCTGACCAATTGCCTTGCTTGTATAGAGAGTATCGAATCCCGCCGGCCCGGGGGATATACAAGCAAAGTTCGAGTGCGTGATCGGTATCATATCGTTGGGTTCATCAGCAGTGGTACCTATGGTCGGGTGTACAAGGCGATCGGGAAAAATGGCCAGAAGGGGGAGTTTGCGATTAAGAAGTATGTCTTCGGCCTTGATGATGAGGTCTCTACACAATGCCATGGGGAGTCGGGCACTAACTCGCAACTTCTAGGTTCAAGCCGGACAAAGAAGGTGAAACGATCCAGTATACCGGTCTCTCCCAATCGGCCATCCGGGAGATGGCTCTATGTACCGAACTCTCCCATGCCAATGTTGTCCAGCTGGAGGAAATTATCCTAGAGGACAAATGCATCTTTATGGTGTTTGAGTATACGGAGCATGATTTGCTTCAGATCATCCATCACCACACCCAACCTCAGCGGCACGCGATCCCTGCGACAATGGTCCGGTCGATCCTGTTCCAGCTGCTCAATGGCTTGTTATATCTGCACACCAACTGGGTATTGCACCGTGATCTCAAGCCAGCCAACATCCTGGTCACGTCCAGCGGAGCTATCCGAATCGGTGATCTAGGCCTGGCCCGTCTTTTCTACAAACCCTTGAACTCTCTATTCTCCGGAGACAAGGTGGTTGTCACAATATGGTACCGAGCTCCAGAGCTTCTTCTGGGCAGTCGGCACTATACCCCGGCTGTCGACATGTGGGCAGTGGGATGCATCTTCGCCGAGCTCCTATCGTTGCGCCCCATTTTCAAAGGTGAGGAAGCCAAGATGGACAGCAAAAAGACAGTTCCCTTCCAGCGCAACCAGATGATGAAGATCGTCGAGATTCTCGGCCTTCCTCGCAAGGAGACGTGGCCTGGCCTTGTCGCGATGCCCGAGTATACTCAGCTACAGTCTCTAGTACTGCATCGACAGCCAGCCCATTTCCACCGTGGCCCTAATCTCGAGGGCTGGTATCAAAGTTGTCTAAAGAATGGAGGCTACTCTTCCACATCGAAAACGGGGACTCCAGGTGCAGATGGTTTCGATCTTCTTTCACGCATGCTCGAATATGATCCGACAAAGCGGATCACCGCCCAGGAAGCATTGGAGCATCCCTACTTCGCGGATGGAGGCCCTATCAGTGGAGACTGTTTCAATGGCATCGAGCACAAGTACCCGCATCGCCGGGTTACGCAGGACGATAATGATATACGCAGCGGTAGCTTGCCTGGTACTAAGCGTAGTGGTCTGCCGGATGACTCGCTGCTGAGAGCCACCAAGCGTCTGAAGGAGTAATCTCTACTTTTCGCACCGTTTGGCGGCGGGGTACATTGCATGTTGATACTTCTTTCCTATACACATAGCACACGGTGGGGTCCAAGGAAGGCCACTCGATCATCATGGGCAGGCTGGCGTTTCTAGGTTGTTTCAGGTCTGCTTTTTAGATACCATTTTGCATCGGATGCATCTCATCAAATGAAAAATTCCATTGAACCATCTTACGCCTTGAGTAATTTCTAGTGTCCAGTCCCATTCCCATTCCATTTCCGTGTCCCAATCCTGAATTCCTCCAAGCCGATACCATCAAGTGCCTGATCACAAGCCGTTCCAAGCAGTAGTCGGTAGAGTGAAACCCAACACCGTAACTCCGCAAGTAAAATACAGGTGCAAGCTCCTCATACTGAAAGCCAGAGGATCTCGCACAATCAGTATCCTGCAAAGACGTTAGTGACCAACGATCATTGAAAACAATTTCGGGGCATAGACTCACCATTCTGCTCACGGCGATTATCACCCCCAGCATCACCGCCACCACCGCCCTTCCCCTCAGCAGAAGCTCGACCAGCGGCATCCTTAATACCCTGCTCATCACCCCGAAGCTTCTCAAAATACCCCTTAATATCCTCAGCGCTAACAGCCTGTCCACTCTCTGCAAACGGCTTAAGGAAATCCTTCACCTTATCACGGAGATGGTTGTAGATCATCGCGCCTTCAATGGCACGCACGCGGTCGACGTTGCTAAGGGCTGCTTCGCCGCGCTCGAGAAGACTGCCTGTTCCTGTGCTGCCGGCGGCGTTGTCGCCCTCACCGTCGTCGGAGAGGGGTGGTTCGTAGGTGTCTTCTGCTTCGCGAAGTTGGGGGTGTGGGACTAGGTTGGGGAAACATTCTGCGCAGCGGCAGAGGCAGTCGTGGAAGTTTTCGAGGAGGAAGAGGGAGAATGATGCCTCTGGGGCGGAGTTGGGGAGGGAGGCGTGCTTGGGCTTCGGGGGGTCTGTTGTGGGTGTTTCGGTAGTGGTGGTAGGGTGGGTGGTGGATGGGTTGGGAGAGTGTTCTTCTTCTTTAATAGTGTCGAGTTTGGACGGCTCAACTTCAAGGTCATTTGTGGATGCGTCCTCCTCTTTGGTTCGCTTTGCAGAGGGTTCTTCCTGCGCGGGCTCATCATCCTCAGCCTTGCGCTTCTTTGGGTTGTCCTCTTGCTTCGGTGTCTCTGCAGCGGCGAGTTTCTCTGACACTGGTTGCGCGGGCTTCTCAATTCCACCGTTTCGATAAACTGGTGGAAGGAATCCTGGAGTTCCAGCATATCGCTTCAGCCATGGGGTGGAATCAATGCACTTAAAACAGATGAGGTGCTCGAAATCGTCCTCGTCCGGGAAACCAGGAGGTAGAGGGGTTTCCTCGTCTTCATCAGCGACATCAGCAGCACCATCGACAGCGCCTTCAGCAGCGGCGTCTCCACCAAAAGCGACTGCCTTCTTGTTCTTGTACCAATCACGCGACAGTCCAATGAGACACTCTGGGTGCCACCAGTCCTCGCCGCAGCCTCCAGTCTCGACAGTGCCGAGACCCAGGCATTGGAACATAGTGCCCTTCTCTTGGTGCGGGTCATACTTCTCGCCGCAGCCGCAGAACTGATTGCGGAAGTTGTGGTTGTATTTGTTGCCCGGGGCAGCTTCCTGGGAGTGGACGCCCTTTCGGCCGGTAACGGGGTCGTCGCGTAGAATGCACGGGGAAGTAGAAGGCATGCGAGTCGTACCACAGTCGCAAACGAAGTTGCGCTTGTTGAATAGTTCGACCAGGGTGTGCTCGCCATGGCATGCGATAGAGCAGGAGTAGCATACAGCAGCGGGAGTGTAGGCATCTTCGGGGTTCGAGGGGGCGGATTGCAAGTCAGACAGGCGAATAAATTTTGCCGAAGAGGGCCGAGGTCATGGGTGCAAGAGTCGAATGACTATACATTAAGTATTGGGCGCGATTAGTCTCCAAACGACCAGGGCGTTCCATTTTTGTAGCACATACGTATGGTAGAACCTCTCGAGCATCAGCTTCCAGACGAATCTGAGAGTCAATAAACCTGTGGTGAATCAGCTATCACATTCACGTCACTTCGCCAGTAATTCTTGTTTGCGAAACGTACTCTTTTGCCGTCTGAGAGTTCTGAGATCCGAAGCTCTCTCGGCGAGCAACATCGGCCTTGAGTGGCCCAGTTGGAAGGGAATCCATCGCGCGAAAGGAGGTCCGTGCAGTGCAAACGGTATTCCACTGCGAAAGTATCAAGAAGCCAGGCGTCAGGTTTGCGCAAAGTTGCGACTGAATGTCAAAGGAAGCCGCGGAGTCTGGGGCAAACACGATGCGCGGGCGGTGTGAGATTGGACGGTGGCCAACGTTCCGTGGTCAGCGGCGATACGCTTGTTGGCGCGAACCTGGGAGGAAAATGGGATTGCGAAGTTTAGAGGTAGGACTTGGGAAGGCGTCGCTGAGTGTTACGTGTGGACGCTGGTTGAGACGTTATGTCCTCAGAGAAAGGTGATCTCAAGTCGATATGTTCGTGTCGCGACTTGTTCTCCACGCCTCACCTGACTTCACCTAGCTTGCCTTACTTGACCAGATCATTCTAGACTATGGAGAGTCATTAGACTTGAGAATTTAATGCCATCTCTTACTCCCTATACTAACGGATTAATTCTGTGTGTACAGTATATCTCTGATATACTCTCCGTTATTCTGCCACTTATATTCACGTGACTGCCCCAAATTGGGGTTTAATTGAAAACGCGTCGCGTCGAGTTTTTGCCGTTTTGGGCCGCCCTCGACGCGTCTCGTAGTTCCCGCCCCTTCCTCCTCCTCCTCATCGTCTCCTTGGGAACTCCGTTGAGAAATTTACAAAGCTTCCTCCATTCCACCACTCTCTCCCTTACCCCCCATTCCGGCCTCAATCCATCCCGATTTGGACGATTGAGCTAAATACACACACAATATGGAGTCAGTATTGTTCGCCAGTCATTTATCTACTGGGTTTTTTTTTGTTTTCCAGCATCCACAAAACTAATGCACACTTCCAGTCCCCTCCAACCAAGCGACTCGGCCGCAAACCGCGGCCTCAGAGCCAACACTCGCAAGCGCTCACGAGAGCCAGATGACATGTCTTCGCCGGCGCAATTGCCTCCCTCTAGTCGTATGTACACACTTGTTTTCTATAGGGAAATTTTCGCGCCCGTGGGTCAGACTAACAAACTGTGAGCAGCTGCCGCGTTGGGGTCGTCACCTCCTCCCATGCCTCCCTTTGACGAAGGCGAAGACGATGACGAGGAGGAAGCTGAGATGATTCCCGACATTGATGATGTGGATGAGTTGGCTGAAGATGAGGATGGAATCGATCTATTCGGCGATAACTTCGAGCGGGATTACCGCGCTGCTGAAGATGATCGATATGTGAACGAGGCGTACATTGATGATGACGAAGACCACGATGAACTCGACGCCTCCACCCGCCGACAATTAGATGCACGACTGAACCAGAGAGATCGGGAACTCGCCCGCCGGCGCCGCATGCCTGCTGCGTTCCTGCAGGATGACGATGATATGGATCTCGACCTGTCGCGCCAGCCGCGCCGTCGTCGCCACCATTACGATGAAGAGCGCGAGGATATTGATATGGCCGATGAGGGTATGGACGAGCTGTCTCTGGAAGAATTGGCCGATGTCAAGGCCGCCAACATCACAGACTGGGTCACCCAGCCGCAAGTGCTCCGCTCTATCTATCGGGAGTTCAAGGCTTTCCTGACAGAGTTTATCGACCCATCTGGTCAGTCCGTCTACGGAAACCGAATTAAGACCCTCGGTGAGGTCAACTCCGCCTCGCTCGAGGTGTCATATGCCCACTTGAGCGAGACCAAGGCTGCGCTGTCCTACTTCCTCGCCAACGAGCCCACCGAAGTCTTGAAGGTCTTCGATCAAGTCGCCCTCGATGTCACTCTCTTCCACTACCCCCAATACCACGACATTCACAATGAGATCCACGTTCGCATCACCGACGTGCCCATCATTTACACTCTGCGCCAACTCCGTCAGTCGCACTTGAACTGTCTGGTTCGCGTTGGCGGTGTGGTGACCCGCCGTACTGGTGTCTTCCCCCAGTTGAAGTATGTCATGTTCCTCTGCCAGAAGTGTGGTATCACTCTTGGTCCCTTCCAGCAAGAGGCCAGCGCCGAGGTGAAGATCTCATACTGCCAGAACTGCCAGTCCCGCGGTCCCTTCACTGTCAACGCTGAGAAGACTGTTTATCGCAACTACCAGAAGTTGACTCTGCAGGAGTCTCCTGGTACTGTGCCGGCCGGTCGTCTGCCCCGCCAGCGTGAGGTCGTCCTGTTGGCTGATTTGATCGATTCTGCCAAGCCTGGTGATGAGATTGAGATCACTGGTATTTATCGCAACAGCTATGATGCCCAGCTGAACAACAAGAACGGATTCCCAGTCTTTGCGACTGTCATCGAGGCCAACCATGTTGTCAAGGCCCACGACCAGCTTGCTGGATTTAACTTGACCGAAGAAGACGAGCGTGAGATTCGTGCTTTGTCTCGCGATCCCGAGATTGTGGACAAGATTGTACGCTCCATCGCCCCCAGTATCTACGGTCACCAGGATGTCAAGACTGCTGTTGCACTTTCGCTATTTGGCGGTGTCAGCAAGCGGGCCCAGGGCAATATGTCTATCCGTGGTGACATCAACGTCCTCCTGCTTGGTGACCCAGGTACTGCCAAGTCGCAGGTCCTCAAGTATGTCGAGAAGTGTGCCCACCGTGCCGTCTTTGCCACTGGTCAAGGTGCCAGTGCCGTCGGTTTGACCGCTAGCGTTCGTCGGGACCCTCTGACGAGTGAATGGACTCTCGAAGGTGGTGCTTTGGTGCTGGCAGATCGTGGTACTTGCTTGATTGACGAGTTCGACAAGATGAATGACCAGGATCGAACTTCCATTCACGAAGCCATGGAGCAACAGACTATCTCTATCTCCAAGGCTGGTATCGTCACCACTCTGCAGGCCCGCTGTGCGGTCGTTGCCGCCGCCAACCCTATCGGTGGTCGCTATAACAGCACCAAGACCTTCTCGGAGAACGTCGAGCTGACTGACCCTATCTTGTCTCGATTCGATATTCTTTGCGTGGTCCGCGATCTGGTCGAGCCTTCCGAGGACGAGCGCCTGGCAAACTTTGTCATCGAGTCGCACCACCGCGCCAACCCGGCCAAGCCCCTGCGCAATGACCAGGGTGATTTGGTTGACACTAACGGCGATCTCATTGACATTGACGGTTACCGCATCGACGGAGAAGGACGCCGTCTTCCTCCATCCCAGGAAGAGCTCGCTCGCCGGGCTGCAGAGCAAAAGAGGGCCGACGAGGAGAAGGAGGGTGAGATCCCGCAGGCGCTGCTCCGGAAGTACATTCTCTACGCGCGTGAGCGATGCCACCCCAAGCTGTACCAGATCGACCAGGACAAGGTTGCTCGTCTGTTCGCAGACATGCGCCGTGAGTCTTTGGCTACTGGTGCCTACCCTATCACCGTGAGTAACCCCTTTGCTTCTCTACCAACCGTACAAATGCTCATATATTTTCTTGTTCAGATTCGTCATCTGGAAGCCATTATGCGTATCGCCGAGGCTTTCTGCAAGATGCGCTTGTCTGAGTACTGTTCCGCCCAAGACATTGACCGTGCCATCGCCGTCACTGTCGAGTCTTTCATTGGCAGCCAGAAGGTCAGCTGCAAGAAGGCGCTGTCGCGAGCATTTGCCAAGTATGTTGCCCTCAATCTTCCATCACATCCTGGCTTTTCAAGTTTTAACACATTGTCCTTCCAGGTACACACTTTCCCGGCCCAAGCCGCAATCCAAGCGCCGTGCAGGCATCCCAGTGTCAAACCCACATCTGCCTCGCTCTACGCCCACGAGTCACTAAGTATCGCACGGGGCTGGGGGGCTTTCTGGGGGTTTCTTTTGAGTAAAATACCATCTCTGTTTGCATCTGGTGTGTACGGCGTTCCCATCATATATGTCTAGTCTTTTTTATGGAGGGGGCCTTGCTGGTCGGGCCATGATTTAATGAATGAACATGAAAATTATTATCAAATATCAACAATGGATCTCTGCGTAATCTGAACAACCTGAGCCAAGGCAGGCAACTTGTGAAGTATGGCCCAGCCGTTGCTGAGATTTTTATTCTCTCGGAGGAGCTGACCTGATTCTCAAACAGAGAAGGTCGTCACCTTGACACTCGCCGCCGGGCTAGGTACGAGCCACGCGGCTTGCATCCTTGTATAGGCGGCTCCACAGTTCTGCAATCTAGACCGGCAATTCTGTATTGCAGATCATTCGATAATTAATTGCGCAAGACTTTGACGAAGACGGTCTCGGCCGATGCGCTTTGCAGCTGTCTGGAAACCACGAATCAAGGACGATTACCAGACTTCGGCCGATAAGTGGACTCTACACATCTTGGCAAATACTATAAAGGCACAGGGAGGTGTTGGGAGTCCAGCTTATGAAGTAAATCGTGATAACTATTTAACTCGAACCAGCTACACCTTTCATGTAAAAAGTGGGCAGCAAGTTGAAAAAAGAATCTGTCTCGTGGGTTGAAATTTGAATACATAAAGTAACCTTGTGATCAATAACTCAATTGACACACTCAGATACAAATACCTATTGAAGACCAACTACCTTCTTGAGCTCATAAAGGTCATCAATGCTCTTCACTTCCTCAGGACTAAGCTCAAGAAAAATAGCCTCAACAGCCTCATCATCCCTCCTTCTTACTCATTCCCAAAATCGGCGCCGTAATAAACAGCTTAGAAAGAGACCAAGCAATAGCCACAGTCACCATCGACACACCACGCTCCTTCGCAATCTTCTCAACTTGCTCATTGATCTTCTTATCCGTCTCTGTCGCAGGTTGACCGAGGAACCCAGCGCCCTGGCCCTCTCCCCGTGCAGTCTTTGAGAATTCCCACCAGGGTCGAGCCAGGTAGCCCATTGCGATGGGACTCCATGGTATCCCGCCCATGCCGAAATTGGCACAGGAGGGATACATTTCCCGCTCTTCTTCTCGGTAGATGGCGTTGTGCAGATTCTGCATCTGCATCGAGATGGACTCCGTCCAGCTGTGGAGGCGAACTGTGTACTGGTACTCAAGCAGTTGATGGGCCCACATCGACGAAGCACCGATGTAGCGCACTTTGCCGGACTTGACGATATCATGGAGTGTCTCCATTGTTTCCTTGGGTGGAGTTCGGGGGTCGAAGCGGTGGATCTGTAGCAAGTCGATGTAGGGCAGGTCGAGTCTTTGGAGACTGGCATCGACGCGATCGAAGATATGCTTTCGACTTAATCCGTATTGGTTCACGTAGCCGGCATCGTCTTTTTCATCATCTGTCATTGCCAATGGTTGTTCAAGGCCGCCGCCGACGGGGGCCCACACTTTGGTTGCGACGACGATGTTGTCCCGGCGCCATCTGTATTTCTTGATCGCTTTGCCGAGCATTTCTTCGGAAAGGCCATTGGAATAGGCGTTTGCGGTGTCGAAGTTGAGGCCGGATTCGTAGCAATGGTTCAGCACTGGTAGTGCTTCTTCTTCTGGGATGGACCACTTGAATCGGCCATCAGGATTTCCGAAACTCATGCAGCCGACACCAATATGGGCGATGCGAAGACCGCTGCTTCCGAGTTGAACATACTTCGTTTTGATGGAAGTGTTTGAATGAGGGAAAGAAAAAGAGTACAGTCTAAGGTTGGATAATAGGAATCCGAGTTAGAGATGACAAGTATGCCTTCACTTATACTTATACTTGCAGGACCTAGGACCCTCGGAGATTGAATAAGCTGTCATTAGGTCCACCATGCGAGTTGATGACAAAAGGCAGCTGATTGGTCAAGATTCAGCGCGAACTTTGGGTGCAATCCGGCCCTAGCCATTTTAATTCGGGGATAGGCCCTCAAGTCCGAATTTGATTGGTCTTCACCGGTGATAACCTTGCCAGTGGCTTCAAGAATCTATAACTACCTAATTTGGAGATGCTGAATAATAACCAACTTTCCCAAAGAATAAGAATCCACCAGTCATCTGGAACATCTTTGAATTGCCAACCAGCGATTGACCTAGCGGATGCGCGTGCGGAGATAGGCTTTGGGATTTTTGCTCACGCCTTATGCTTATGTCATTATATTTAGCGATAAAGCATCAATGTTAGCTAATCCCATCGGTAGTTAATTGATTCTTCCCTGGTCTTACCACTTGCAAATCTGCCAGTCAAAAAAAAGTGCGAAATAAGGCCGCTTGCTTTGTACTTACCTCCAGCTCTCCCAACCGTCCATTCAACACGAGTGTATTTTTATAATGGGACATAGTAAGCCATTAGAGGGTCATATCTACTAATGGTAGAAAGAAGCTCGTCATACTCTTACATAGAAGACATCCAAATTTACCCACTTTATTTGGTAGGATATTATCTCCATTCTATCAGAACGCCTGCCAAAAAAGTTGTCTCAGTCGGAGTATGATACATACTCATTCGATCAAATTTAAGAATTATGACTCTCGTTATCGCCACCAAGGAACCTTAATCCAGCAATGTCTCCAAATCGCTTGATGCAGAATTCACGCCATCGCCAGGGGTGCTATCATGCTGTCGCTATTGAGTTCCTCAATAGAGGGATTCCCGGCGTTCGACTAGGATGGGCTTTCTGATGATCTGTTTGGGGGTGGAGATGGCACGGCGTCTCGGGGAACTATACGTCCCAAGAATAGACAGCGGCTCAAGTCGAGTGGTTGAATTTAATTGACGGAGCGAGTGGTCTAGTTTTCAATTTGGCGAGGAGAATGGCAAATCTTTGAGCTGTAGGTGTTCATACTTGCTAAAAATTGAAAGCCGTCAGCTTGTAGATTAATCTATACACTCCGTAGTATAGTCATAGAACTCGAATGAAGTATGGGAACATATATCCCTGATGCAACTTAGAGAAAGAACTCGATAAAGACTCGATCTATATAAATAGAACAATCAAATTTCCAATCAAAGCAGACGCAATTCATAAATTACAACAAACCAAGACGCTCGAATGCAAACACTAACGTGGCAGGCAACCTAAGAGACATCGCGTCCTTGTATCATGCGTGTCTCGCAAAAGAGAAAGAAACACAGACGAAGAAGCAAAGATGGAAAGAAATGACGAACGAGGCACAAAAAGACAGTGAAAAAAATCATCAATCAAGCAACCGACTCCAATTCATGTTAACGCCATTTTCCGGCGCCAAAATTGCTGGCGGGCGAACAATGTTGGGTATTACACATAGAAATAACAAAAATCATCAAGGAACAGGGTCTATCAATGGACGTTGCTCCTCCTTTCTCGTCTTTGGTGCCTGCGCCATAGATGCAAAGTTGATAACCCCGTCTCCACACACACACACACACACACACACACACACACACACACACGCACATTCTTCCAATGCTTGTTTTCCCTTTCTACCAGGCCAATTGAGGTAGATAAGGTTATAATGCTTGTTTCATTCCCCCCACCCCCTCCCCTCCCCTACTTCCAAACACATGCTTAATTTAGTCGCTGGTCCGACGCTCGGGCCGCGGCTTGCGCAAGCTCTTCATTCGGTTCAAAAATCCGCCACCACCGGCATTCAACTTCGACTCATCGTAACCACGATCATTGGTCGACTTGCGCTCCAGGTTTGTCGATTGTTTCGGGCTACTGGATGATCGCGTCCGGCCGCCTCCGCCCTCCAGTCGCGCCTCTTGGATGCGCGCGGCCTTTTTGTCGTACTCCTCATCATAATCCTGGAAGAAGGGATTCCTCTCGCCACCCCGCGAAGAGGCTGAGTGACTTGAGCCCATGGGGGCTTGGTTGGGAGATGGGAAGTTGTGATGGGTCGGTGAGGAAAGCATCGGACGGCCAGTCCCGCTCTTCCCGCGCAATCGCTGCGCTAGGCTCTTCTTGCGCTGGAGACCACCGGACTCTGCGTCGTTGTTCTCACTTTGGCGACGTGCAATTGCAGAGCGACTGGCAGGTGCGCCATCCAAGAAGGTGCTCGTTCCAAGTCCCATACTCTCCTGGCCATGGACCGGGTCGATGCGCGCGCTCGGGTCAAAGGCAACGGTTTCGGTACCGCTGCGTTGAATTGTCGTGTGAGAGAAATCATTGTGGGCTTCTTCCATTCTGCCGTGGAATAGGTTGAGGTCAATGTTGGAGTTGTTGGGGCCTGCGCCGCCCAAGGCCATGTTGCTGGATCCCTTGGGGAATGCCTGCATGGGTGCTGTGCGCGCGCCCTTTCGGTTACGGTGAGGATTGCATGCATCGAATGGACCATCGTGGTGGAACACTAGAAGAGACTGTTAGCATATCAGGCAGAGGATGATACGAATGAGCCCAGAATGCACTCACTTCCAGTTCCGTAGATACTTGTGACATCCAGCTTGTCAATAATATCCAACCGGCGATCCTTGCGCGACGACCGAGGTTTGCCATCACGATGACGAGCCTCTCGCTCGCGATGACGCCGTTCCCGTCGGCGTTTCTCGTCATCATCGTCAAATAGCTTGGAAGCCCTATCCATCACGGAAGATTCCGAGTTGCGGCGAGGCCGGCGGGAGGAGGTAGGGTCGCGAGAACTCGACGTCGGGCCTCTGGACTGACTTGGGGGATCGGCAAAGATATCAAAGGGGTCCTTTGAACGAGCCTCCGCGGGCCGTCGGTTGGGGCGCTCTCTCGGGGGTCGTGGACGGCTGGAGGGGCCTCGAGGAGTCCCCTCAGGGGGTGGACGGGTACCGTTCATTTGAGAAGAAGGGGCAGGGGGTGTGGGTTTGATTGAGAGGTTCTCCTGCGACCGGTCAGTTCTGCGCTCACAGTTCCTGCGACTGGGAATATCCTGGCTCATGTTCTACATACAAATAGATCTCGGGTGTTGCTGGTCATGTCTTGTTTCTCGATCGGAGAAAACATCGAGGGTCCCGTTGACATACCAGGGGCCGACTGCGGTGACAGCGCTTCCGCGTCGTCCAAGAATGGGTTCGTAGAGCGTGGGCGTTCTGGGCGAGAGCTGGTTGAGCCGGCCGAGGGGGACAAGGCACGGTTGCGAAAGGGGTTATTAGAGCCAAAGTTAGCCGCCGTGGGTGACACCTGGTCTATTTTGTAGGCGATCGCGTCAGTCAGTTGGTTCGAAGATGTTATCTCAGATCAATGTGGATTGATCAACGGGGGCCCAGCGGCATCTTTTAAAAGGTCTCAGGTAGAAAAAAAGATAACGGGCGGAGGAAGCATGGACTGGCGATCAGGGGGGAAGAAGAGGCAAAAGTTGGCCATGGCCAACAAGCATTACGCACCTCGCGGCGCCAGCGACACACCGGGCGGGTACCCGAGCGCTGGAGGGGCATTCATCGTGGTGGTCAAGAGATGAAACGGAGGTTGAGTGGAGAGGGGTGCGTCAATAGGGTGTCGGAAGCCTTTTGACAAGGCGTCGCAATGTCGCACGACTGCGCAGCGGGAAGCGATGTGGATGGGTAGAGAGTGGGTGTACGGCCGCAGAAGGTGAAACGGGGGAAGAAGTGAGAGAAGCTGAGATGGTTGGATGAGAGATGAGGAGGAGGGAGAAAGAAGAAAAGAAGAAAAAGAAGCTTTGACGAGGGGAAAGGGAGAAGAGGAGCGGAGAGGAGACGAGGGGCGGCAAAAGGGAAATGGATCAAATGGTCATGGTCAAATGGTCAAATGGATCCAAATGGGTAAGAAAATGGGGACCGACACGGGATCAACGGGGGGGAAAGACGGAGTAGTAGAAGAGTACAACCACAGAGAGAGAATCCCTCGTTAATAATGACCACAGTATCCCTCGTCTTCTTATCCCTCTGTGCTACAGTCAATTAGATTTGGTCCTTGGCTATTGTTACTTGCTCCTATTTCCCTTATTATACTCTTCTCCTTCTTTCATTCAAGACAGTCCCCAACTGTTGTTCACTTTAGTCTCCCTTTGACTAATCCAACTAGTTACTGTTCGTGGCAAGTTTACTACTAATAATACTACTACAGTACTTTGTCTCTTATCAACTGCTGCAGAATCTCCCCCAGACTACTAACGTTCTAACTACAGTTTACTCTTTGTTACCCCTAACTTTCTTGACTCGTTTTAGGGTCCAAGTACAATCCAGGGGCAACTTCTAGCGGGTCAACTTGACTGGCGGCTTAACCCTCGCGATCGACAGGGCTCCACTCCCACCACTGACCAAAAGGTGGACTTAACTAAGTTGACTTAGTTCAGTTGGCTTTTCTGGGACTTTCCCCTTAGGCTGCCTGTCACTCGGTCGTTTTTAAGGGGGAAGGGAGCCACACCTTGACGGGAACTGTCCGTGTCCTCGAGCAAAGACACATCTCTCCTCTATCGTCATCCAGACTGATCCATCAAACGATGGATAAATGGCACAACTGAATAACCGCCCGATTGGAACCAGATTCCTTTTCCCTTATCTCCCAGCCCGTTTGGAATGACGTTAGCATTCCTGTTCTTCGAAGTTGATGTAATTTGCCTCGGTCGGAATGTGGGTAAGACATACACGCGAGTGGGCGTGCTTGTCCGCTGATCCCGGCCGCGGGATGCGATCTCGATAATCCAGTCGAGGTCTGTACATACTGATAGTTACTGTACTTCGGTATGACTATGACTATGGACTTATACATTGATGTTGTGCCTAGATCCAGACCCTGTCATGGTGATCATCCTATCGTTCATCCACGCCTTGACTCCGGGCGTCATTCATCGTCACTCTCTTCCTCTCCCTTGGCAGAGGATCCTTGATGACGACGGAAGGGAACGTCACTGATCCCAATTCCCAATGCTGGGCTACAGTACTCCGTACAATGTTTCTCACGCGGCCAGTGCTAAATGTGATGTCGAACATTGCTGATGCCTGATTCCTAAGTTCCAGGTTTCTAGGGTGATCAATCATGACCTATCTGGCCAGATTTAAACTTTGACTTTGGATTATTGATTGACAAACGACACATTTCACACATTCTATCCAGTCTATTGATTTGATTCTGGCCGGACAGTATTTGGCCAAGTGTTTTGTTCTCACACATTTCCTTCGCTTTCCGTGGAACGCATGGCAATGTTTAGAACAGACCCACTGCGCTTCCCAGATGATCCGTTATGTCGGGAACCACTCGGATGCTTTCGCAACGTATAGGACAGTATGCAGATGCATGTATTATCGAGATGCTCATTAGCAATCGCGATAGTCTTGAGTCTTGTCTGTGATATGCCTGCCTTGCTTGAACATCATCGCTTTCTTATTTCCTATCTTACTCTGGACCAAAAAGGTTCAGGCACACGTGAAACATTGGACAGATTTCAAAGAACCGCAACTTTCCTGAGTAGATCATTTACTGGTACCAATTTTGTTCTCGCTCTGTTCTCCTTCAATCTTGTTACTGTGTGCCGAACTACCCGTGCGATGACACTAGACAGTGGTTCCCACATTTGATATTAGATTTGATTAGATACAAACGTTTACCCTAATCCACATGTCCAATACTTTGATTCAAATCACTTTGAACATCTCCTCTCAAGTCCATGCTCTCAAGAAGTGATTCCCGCTGTGTTGCCCAACTAATAAACAGGCAATGGCACACCATCAAAATCATAATGCCAAGTATCAATCGAAGTCTGATCATACTCGCACGACATCTTCCCATTCTTCCAAATAGGACGCAAAGGCCAAGCACAAATCTGGCGGTTCTCACCCACATACTCTCCCTGCAACACAGTCGCATTCAGCGTCACGGGCTTAACATCCTTCTCAACCCAATTGATCAGAACCTGCAGGTTGGTCTGCGGGAACGGTCCGTTCGGCATGAGCGAGTTAGTCGCGCAGTGAGCTGCACCGGGCACCAGGTACAACTGGTACCAGTCCTTGAGGGCGTTGGCCCCGTCCTTGTAGGAGAGACTGGGGTACATGATACTTCGGACGGACTCCCAGTATCGGACTGATGATGCGGTGGGAATACTGTTGTCTGCTTCGCCGTGGAAGTGGATGACCTTTCCGCCGGCTTTGTGGAAGGGGGTTAGGTCGGGCCAGTTGGTTTGTAGGGTGGAGGCGTATTCTTGCATGCCGCTGATCATCCATTCCTTGAGAGTGTCGTATGTCACGCCGTTGAGGTTGGAGAGGTCAGTGCCGTTCTTATCGAGCAAGAGGGCGATGAATTCGGCTCCGAGGCCGTCGACCTCGAGTTCCCATTTCTTAGCGGTGGTGTTGTATTGCGTGGTCACATCTGCGAAAGTCGCAGCAGTCTGGTAGGAGAGGTAGACTTGACGACCTTGCGAGTCACGCAGGCCACGGATGACTTCCTTGGCGACCTCGACGGCCTCCTTGGAGACGGTGCCGTTTTGGACGGGAGTCGCTGCTGATGAGCCACCGTAGCCGGAGCTTGCGGCAGCGGCAGCGCAGTAGTATGGCTTTCCAACGACAGTGGACAGATCAAAGTGCAGTTGGCAGAGATCAGAGCGGGAGACCACGCCATCCTTCAGACCGTCGAGGGAGTCACAGGCAGAGATGGTCTCATTAATGATCTTCTCCATCTCGCAGGGAGGCGGGTAGTACCCTAGAGTCTGAGTGACAACATTCGAGTACAGATGCTGGGTCTGTTGGAAGGACCAGCGAAAAGCAGGAGCACCAATCGCCGCGCCATCCCATTCATCGCCAAAGCGCTGGATCTGACTCCATCCCTCACGACCACCTTCGGAGCAACCCTGATAGTACGAGTAAAGCTTGGTATTCTCGCCCATGCTGAAGAAGTTTCGGGTGAACTGCTTTCCAATCTTGCTAAGTTCCCAATGGGCCTTGTACCCGAACATGTACAGTGTTTCGTAGTCCAGAGTACCATTGGCCAGCAGCATTGCCGCATCCGCATTGGTCGAGAAGCTTCCAAAGCCGCCATCGGTAGCGCCAGCTACAGCACCGTACATGACTCCACCGGGAAGAGACTGGGAGCCAGAATTGATGGCGTAGCCTCCGCCGCCGGTCGAGAGGTACCGGTTCTCGAACTTGGCGGGATCGGGTAGCCAGTATTGAACCAGGACCTGGTCTCCCTCACGGCCATCATGGGAGTACGCCAGAGTGAAATTGCAGTACGAAAAGGTCGCAGCAGGGAAGAAGGTACCGGTGGCACTGGTAGAGGCATTGTACACGATGTTCGTAGTGACGGACGAAGGATCAAGGGTGATGCCCTGGATGAAATCAGAGGCAGGAAGCTTTGACTTGGCATACTCGACCGTGCAAACGTCCTTGAGAGAAGCAGTCGCTGCGGAGGCAGTAGAAGCAATCGCTGCCAAGGCCAAAGCCCGAGAGGTCAATGGAGTCCGCATTGCAAGAGAATGAGCTGAAGAAGGTTGCTTTCTCACAGTCTGCTAGAGAAATTGTGCTGAACTTCAAGAGTATTTATATTCATAGGAGCTCCTAGCTCCTCGCATCCAGGTTGATTCCCCGCGTGGATGAAATCAAAGCCGCGTATATGACCCCATCGTTTGGGCCGAGCGTGCGGAGACCCCAGAATACTCCCAGATTTCCCCGGGGATTAGGCGAAGAGACCGAGGAGCTGTCTATCCCAACGGACAAGCGGATATCCACAAAAATTTGTGGGGGGCTGTCCTCGACTTTTGAGTGGGGAGGTCCGAGGTCTCTCAAGCAAAGTACTGGTTGATTGCGTCCGAAGTCCGGGGTTGACATGGCTGAGCTCAACAATTGCGGGGGAAACTACCAGATCAGTTACTCCGAGATGAAATAAGGGTCGTGGCTGGTGTGGTTCTCTGGAAATATCGTGGGGTGAAGATGTCAATGTAGTCTGGCGCGGGCTAGTTTGATTGGCGCTGTTAAGGGCTTTTCCGTTAGCTTCACCTCTTTGCGAGACAACGCGGAGATCGTCAGGATCAATCCCAGTCAAGAGAGGGAATTATTGCCGTCCTCAGTCAAGCTTTGTGGCCACTAATGCTTGTCTGTTGTATTATTGTGTTACCCCTTCATCCGGGGGTCGGGATCGGGTTTGGCTGGGCCTCGACATCCAGGCTATTCTGAGTATAGATGGTACGAACAACCACATCGCTCTGAGCCACAAGGCAGATAACAATATACAGTACAACTGCTATAGGTAATTTAAGAATATTTATGCAGTATCTGTATCCGTATCCTATCAGCGGAGAGAGTACTTCTAATGAATTACTCGGAAGTCGGAAGAGATGCAAGCCAACCTAGCGATAACTATTCGCCGGAATATATAGTTCACGTAAGCGGGTATCTGTGCCCTCCATGATATTGCGGCCCACCCACCGCTTCCGCTTATGGGTGCGCCCTAAATCCCCGTCACCCCTAAATCCCCGTCACATTTTTACCATTCGATTTCAACTCCCTTTCCCAACCACCCAATATGCCTAAATACTCCAATTTTGACGAGGATCGCCTGCAGAAGGCCTGTAAAGCCGTTCTACACCAAAAAAAGCCGAATATCGCTAAAACTGCGCGTGAATTTAGCGTGTCTCGAACTACCCTTGCCGATCGCGTCAAGAAGGCCCGATCGCCCTTTTCTACCACTGAATCGCGCAAGAATGCGCTTACATCACATCAGGAGAAGGCTTTGACTGCTTGGATAGTCAAAATGTGCGATTGGAACCTACCGCCTACTGCAAAGCTTATAGAAGCGTGGGCAAATCAGGCCCTTACGCGCGCTGATGCGGGTCGGCAGCCGGTTGGCAAGAATTGGGCATACTACTTTATATCACGCCTTCCAAAGCACCTATCCCTCGCTCCAGTGAAGCAGAATCTAAAGGAATCAAAGCGCATTCAAGCCGAAGATGCAGGGGCTCTCTCTTTCTGGTATGATCAGCTTGCAACCCTGCTAAAGGATATCCCTGCAAGGCTAGTCTATAACTTCGATGAGTGTGGTTTCCAACCTGGCCAGGGCTAGTCTCGTAAGGTTATTAATGGTAGATTGCACTGCCCTGACCTTGCTGAAGCTGAGCGAGGCGAAACTATCACTGCACTCGAATGTATTGCTGCTGACGGCTGGCAAATGGATCCGCTATTTATCTTTAAAAGCGGCGGGGTCTTTATGGAGAGCTGGTTCCATAATAGTGAGGATTTACCTCTAAACACACTTACTGCTACCTCACCGAATGGCTGGATTTCTGATGAAATTGCTTCTGAATGGCTATATTATTTTATTTCAGCTACTGCTACACCCGACCGTCTAAAAAAGGGTGAAAAGCGCTTCCTACTCTTTGATGGCCACGGAGTATATCTTACCCTCGAATTCCTTGAGATATGCGAGTTAGCTGATATTATACCATTCGGCTTTATACCTCATTCAACACATCTCTGTCAGCCACTTGATGGTAAGCCATTTTTGAGCTATAAGCAGCAATTTCGGCTTATGAATAATGAGCTATCTTTCTGGGGTGGTCAGCCATGTGGTAAACCGGATTTTCTACGGGTAATTGGGCCTGTACGAGCGAAGGCATTTAACCAACGAATTATTCGGCAATCCTTCAAAGATCGTGGTATTTGGCTAGTCAACGGCCAAAATATAGTGGATAAACTAGCTAGCCAGCTAGAATTTACTCCTCTTCACGCACCTGATCTTCGCGCTCATGGAGAACCCCGAACTCCATCACCGGAGCCTACAAATTTACTATCATCAAGCGTGGAGAATACCCCTCCGAAGTCAATTGAAGCGCTAGAGAAGAATCAGAAGAAGATATCAAAGAAGGTGGCTACCTTTGACCCGAAGGTTCAGCGAGATATTGCAATGCTTCACAATCACCACAGGATAATCTACGAGCGGCTTATGATGGCGGAAGCGACTGTTTCGCGAATTAGGGCCGCTCAGGAGCCCTTGAGGCGCCCAATTACCAAGCGCCAGGTTAAACCGCTTAGCCAAACTGGTATACTAAGCGTTCGCGATGCGAATCGGTCAATCAAGACTAGAAAGGAGAAAGAGGCTGCTGCGGAGGAGAGGAAGCTTGCGAAGCAGTATAAGCAGGCTACTGGTTTGGATATGCCAAAGAGGCCCCAGGAGGATATTGATAGGTCTACCGAATCGGCTAGAGTAGCCCTGGAGCGAGGAGATCTTTTTTATTTAGGCTAGTTATCTAATTTGATGGTTTTTTTAGACGCATGGTAAAAATGTGACGGGGATTTAGGGGTGACGGGGATTTAGGGCGCACCCATAAGCGGAAGCGGTGGGTGGGCCGCAATATCATGGAGGGCACAGATATTCTCTGTCTAACTACTCCGTACTGCAAGTCATTCTAAATACCTCCAAACCTTCAGCAAAAGGAATGATTTTGAATAAAACACTAACTGAGATGAGAAAGTCTGAGTGGAAGCCCCTTGAATCTCAATTCTACATCTATTATTTAGAGTGATCGGCGTAAATCATCTCTCGAAAAAGGCGTGGAGCAGGGGATTACAGGGCTTGGCGTAAGGTTTCCACCGTTGGCGCCTCAGGTTAAAACTTGTAGGTTCCAGAGCTTCCCCCAACAGCTTCATCTTTCTTTTTGCGATCTCTCTCTTCTTTACTCTCCAAGCTCTCCGTCAACTCTCACCATGGAACCTGCGTCGCAACCCCCTCCCGCAAATCCTTCGAACCTTCGCTTTACCCTTGAGCTGGAGTTCGTCTCCTCCCTTGCCAATCCATACTATCTGTCCTACCTGGCCGTCACCTACCCAAACCTCTTGGGTGCCGCTCAAGCCGATGATGAGGACGACTCTACCTCTGCCCCGGATGCCCAAGCCTTCGCAGCCTATCTAGCCTACCTCTACTCCTACTGGAAGACCCCAGAATACGCGCAGTTCCTCACTCACCCCGGCCCGACTTTGCGCGCCCTGCGATTGCTCCAGGAAGACCGATTCCGTCGCGACATCATCCTGCCTCACGTCATCGAGAGCCTGGCCGGTAACTTGCCTGGCGAAAACCAGCCCAACGGTGTCGACGCCGAGGACAAGCAAGAAGAAACGAATGGAACCCATACGTGATGAGTGGTTGCGTGGGAGGGGTTTACCTTTCCCGAGCGCATCTTCACCCTCCCGCCACTCCATTCGACAGGGCAGAAAGGCTTTACTGCAGGGATCTACACCACTCGATACCGAACAACCAGCGAAATGCCGCCATTCAATTCGGTAATTCCTCTTGAACAGGGTCATAGGGTCCATGGCGGCGGAGGCATGACTTCATGTGTGACCGAGGTATCAGGCCGATCGGCCGGGGGGAATTCTTGTCGATCGAACCGCAACAGGACAGGAACCAGACCTGGCTCAAGCCCAGGGAACCCCCCCGGATCCCACACAGATTAGACTCGACATATCCATGCACTGGTTCGCCCCTGCGACGGCATTTGCGGGGTTACGAAGGACCAAGCGTCTTGTTGGGAAAAAACACACAAGGTACAACAGAGAGATACCATCGTGATGGAGGACAACTGGAATGCGATCCCGCCGCATGCGTCTACCATGTGGCCGGCCCCCGAGGCAATTGACCCAAACTAAAGACCAATGACACTCTAGTTCCCCCGTCTTATTTTCCAGTCCCAGCGGAGAGTTTCTCCCATGTAGGGTAAAATGTAGTAAAAAGTAAAGAAAAAAAAAGAAACGTTGTTAAACGCGCGCCGTCACCGTCTGCGTCCGAGTGCTCCGAGCTCCCCTCCCCAACCTTCTTTGTTCTTTTTTCGCCCTCCGCACACGAAAAATCGTTTCTTTCTTTGTTCCTTTTTAAATCTTTCTGAGAATTCATTCGGAAATTTCTTGTTGTTCTTGAGCGGTGTTGTTTCCATTGTATACCGTCGACATCCTTTCAGGTACTTGGGATGAGCCCCACCCCCTGGTGATCGGCCGCCAACTACCTCATCAGCCTGCCCCGTTCCCGTCCAACGCTGGCAACGCTGGCCCCCGAAACCTACGCCATTGCCAGCCCTCTCCTCCCCCATGGCTCTTTCATCGGCCTGAAAGATACACTCGCTTCCTGTTGATATCACTCCGACCTCCGTTGTTCAACCTCCCCCCGCGCTCCTTTGCGGACCTTCCTCCGGGGGTGCTCAAATCTGTTCTTCATGGAGTCCGTACGCCAATCGTGTCGCCCGCGGCATCAGGTTTTGACGCTAAAATGCTTCCCCAAATATCAAAAGGGTGTGGCGGAGGTTATACCGAACCCGAGTGAACTCTCATATCTGCTATACTATGCGAGCACGCGTCGCAGCAAGCTGACCAAGGTCGGCGCTTTTCTGGAAAAGAGGGTGGCCAAGGATGTCTGGAGGCGCCGGTTGGGGTAAGTCAAGCGAGGAATGAACGACACAGATACGAAAGGACGTCGGAGATCGAGAGGGGCAATGGAACAAGGCTAACATAGTCCGTCTCGTCATAGAAACGTCCAGGTTGCGCTTCACATTTTGACCGCGCTGATCGAGAAAGTTCCTCGCGAGTTGCCTATTTATGCACGCTACGTCCTATCCGTCATCGATACTGTGTTGCGATCCAACGACATCTCTATGGTGGAGGATTCTATCGCGACCTTTGAAACATTCTGCCGCCACCAGGATATCGCGATCATCGCCGCAGACCAAGCCCTTGCCAACAAATACCGTGAAGTTATTCGAACTTACGCCAGCTTCGCCGACCCATCCTCCCAGTCATACTCATCAGCTAAGCTCAGCCCTCCAGTCGCTATTCGATGGAGAAATGCCGGTCTCCGCGCGATCAAGGGTGTTGTCAGTTCGGAGAGTTTGGCCGCAGATGGAGGGACCTCTCTGAATATCATCCTCCCGGTCATTCTCGAGAACCTGTATTCCTCGAATGAGGATGTCCTCGTTCCATTGAAGGCAAAGATTCGGGAGACCGACGATGGTGAACGTGATGCAGCCCGGCTTCGCCGGCTGAGTGTCGCAACGGTGCACACGGTTGACACGGCGGACGGCGACCCTGCATTGGCCGCACAGTCGACAGCTGATGCGGACCGACAGGCGGAGATGGATGCGCGACTTCTAGCTCTCCGTTGTCTGGAGCAGATCATCGTCTCCGGAAGTAATCGTGGCCAGATTCGCATCGCAGCGACGGTTATCTTGCGGTTCATTGCCAACAAGCGGTTCCCGCGCACCGCAACTCTTGATGAGTTTAGCGGAATGAGCCAGCAAGATGGAAACTGGGCAACTTCGCTGATTGAGCTCATCGCAACTTGGTGTCCAGTTCAGGTTCGGTTCGTGATTTTGATGACAGCCATGGACATCTTGCACGACACCCACCCCAAGGAAGATGCGCTGGAGTCCTCATTCACTATTCTCTCTGTTGTGGATTGGCTGTTGAAATCGCCAGTCAACATGATTGGCCTCAGCGTGATGGATATCCTGCTCGGACTCATGCGGTATATTTCGGACCTTCTATCGCCTACCGACGGTGATGCCGATAAGAATGCGGATTCAAATGCCCATAGCGCTGTGTTCATCTCGCCCCGGAGGCGCGCTCTTCTCTCCCTTCTGGAGCAGTGCATTGGCAACTTGGCCACCCACAATTATTATGGAGATCAAGTCGCAGACATGATGCGGGCTATTCTTCGTCGTTTCAAGCCTACCCCGAACCACGAGAGTGCCGCACAATCTTCATTGGCTACTGTTCATGAAACTCGAGCAGTCTCGATGGCCCCCCAAAACTCTGAAATCGAACAGACTAATGGAGAGAAAGCCCAAGGCGAGACCTTTTCCCATGCCGCTGCCAAGTTGACTGCCCTCAAAGCCGTCAAAGCCATCCTCGTTGTAGCCAATCTCAGGGCACCAGCGTCCATCAAGGGCTCGGAGTCGAGGAATCAGGTTGGCATTCACGTTTGGGAAGGCACACAGGGTCTTCTGCGGGACTCTGATCAGGATGTTCGTCACGCTTATGCTGACGCTTTTTTGTCCTGGCTGCAACTTGAAACGAATAAGCAAGATCTCAAGGTCCAGTCGGATACCCCCAAATACGTCAAGCCAGCATCCAAACGCGACTCTGAAGCTTTGGACAAGACGTCCGGTCGACGGAGTACCTCGGCTCCTGGGAACCAAAGAGAGAAGGCCGCCGTAGCTGCGCAGACCAAGTTCCTTCGCTTACTGCATCTGGATATCTATGATGCTGCCATGGATAGGCCTGCTGTGGGATCCGAGGTGCTTGTGCTGCACCTTCTTCTGGCTAGCCTCGTTGAAAATCTCGGCGTGAATGCCGCCCAATTTGGACTCCCCATGGTATTGAAGTTGCAAGACGACTTGTTCACTTCGGTCGACTTGGGTTCCTTTGCGGCTCAGGTCAATATTGGAAGCCTGGTACATGGCTATCTTTTGGCTCTTGCAGAAAAATTCAACCTTGAAGCCACCCATGCTGGAGTGGAGGTCCGCAATGAGATTGAAAAGCGGCAGAGCAAGGGGCAGTGGTTTGCCAAGATAAAGTTGCCACCAACTGGTCTCGATGGCATTGCCATGGACGAGAAGGTTCTGGACGAAGACTCAACTCAATCAATTACACTCACACCCTTCCGAAATCTCGACGGCTTGGTCAGTGGTATCGATGAGGCGTATCGCCAAATAATTTCATCCCCGCCACAGAGCCCGCCCACTTCATCGGCTCGTGGATTCAACTTCCCCGTTCTGAACCATATCCCGGCAAAACAACCATCGCAGGAAGAGAATGGCCTCCCGTCTCCCGTCAAGGAGCTAATGCTGTCCTCTTGGTCTCGTGAGTCGTGTTTGGCTGCAATCGAGAAAGAAAGCATCAGAACCGCCTCTATTAGTGGCTCTCGTGGCGGCACCATGACTCGCAACAGCCACTTCAATGGCATGACAAACGGCTCACCCGTTGGTTCAGCCATGGACAAAAACCGCCCTATGAGTGTTCCAGATATCTCGTATACTCCAGAGCCAAGTTCAGGCAGAGGATCTCCCGTCCGTGTCACTGAGTTGCGCCGTGTGCTCTCGGTCAATACCGAATCTAACCTTCGACGACGCAGTCCTCTACGTGGCCAAGTTGATGCCTCGAATATCAGCGTCATTTCTTCTGGAAGCGAGAGCATGGCCAGCGGCGTCTACTCTGTCTCGGAGATGGAACAGGATGCCTTGTCGACCATGCAAGATGAAGCTCAACAGACACACGAAGACGGCGGAGCTGAGACACCCCGCGCAAATGCATCGGCTGTCGCTCTTTCAACGGATCAAGGTCAGGATTCAACGCTGAGTCGGGAACCCTCCTACGAAATTCCTCCAGTCCCTCCAATTCCCGCTGGATTGTCCATTCCTGGTGGCTTCCCCAACGACTCGCAGCGGTCATTGATCTCGATTGATCGCCCAGCCACGGCGCCGGATAACTCCCGACAGGCGCTGAAGAGCAGCGTGAAGTCGGACTCATCTCAGAACCTTCGAAATGGGAAGGCTCTGAATCGAAATAAGAGTCGTTCGAGCAACAACCTCGCCTACGGATTCTCAGATGGGTTCTACAATGCCGAGAATGACTCTGACACTCCCCTTGACACTGCTCAACGGGATCAACTGAGGAAACTCCTCGATGGTTTCCTCTCCCCCGAGGATAATGTCGTCACCAATGGAGACCGCCCATCCACTGCGGTGCCGACATCAAAGAACTCTCTTGCTGATGGATATTCGAGCAGGCGTCAAGTCAGCGGTGGTGGTCTGGGACGACCTCCATACTAATTTACCTTTTCCATTCATTACCTTGCCCACCCTTGTACAGTTGGTTCCGGGAAGTAAAGAGTTTGCCCGGTTGCCTCGCCTTCATCCGTTTCTTTTTTTTTTTTTTGCCTGCTTTGTACATGTTAATAATTCCTTTCAACCGCCCTCATGTTCTGTGGACCTTTCTTCTGGTTTCTTTTTTTGTGCACCTCACGCCTGCGGTTCTCGCTCTGACTGGTCAAAGTCTATTCGGGGCCTGGTATATCTGCTTTTCACTTCTTGTCGACATTCTCCTTGCCTGCCAGCCTTCGCTGCACTACTCGATCTTCGATCTTCTGTTCTCTTCCATTCATCTCTGTTGCATATGCTTTTCTTGTATCATTTGGCTACCCGCTTGCTTTACGTTTAGTGTCCGGGTGCTGTATCTAGCTAGCTCTTATGTTGGTCAAAGCAAAATAGACGGCGCTAGAGTTCGATGTCTGCACATGGTACTTGTTGTAGTCGATATGAAGTTTCTCTGGCACTGAAAGAATACGATCACCTTGTAGCCAAACGTGTTCATGGCTATGGATTCGACTCGGGACATAAATACATTGTTATAACATGACAGAAAGGCGGCCTTCAAAAGGGGAAACAGAAAGTAAGTAAGCAATGCTGTTGTCACATTAGCGCTTTGACGTGGAAAGCACTCGCTCAAAAAGAATAAAAGCAATAGAATATCGTACGAAACCACTAAAGATACCATAAACATCAACCGAGAAAATGACTCTCAGAAGCCCGGCTGCGCAACAAGTCTCGGAAGCGAAGTAGACTCCTCATCCTGGATAGGACCGAAATACTCCTTGAATGTTTTCTTCAACAACTCCTCCGTCAACTGCATATGTTGACCAGGCGCAGACTTGAAATGCAATTTACCCTGATCATCCAACTTCTTCAGACCCAGCCAATCTTCCTTGTAAATCGGTCGCTCCTGCAATGGCGTCACAGTACCATCCGTAGCATTGACTTCGGCGAAAAGCGCGCTCTCCTTGGGAACGGCAACGGTATCCTCGTCGAACATGAACATGGCGAACATGTTTAGCGATTGCAGGTTTTTCTTATACTTGACATTCTTCAACTCGCGTTCGTTGTTGATGTCAGCCAGAAAATTGCTCTTCTCAAGATACGCGTCTAGCTCGGTTGGATCGCGGAAGTACTGGGCTGGTACGACGTGCGACTGCGCAAAGTCCGTCCAGCGACCGGATCGTAGCAGCGCTTCTGCGCCCTTACATAGCCAGTCGCCCAGCGAGCAGGATTGGAACTCGGAGATCCCGTTGTGCTGGCTGCCGAATGTGACCAGGTTGCGGACGGGTGGGTTATTGCAGCGCTGGATATAGCCACGCAGGAATTGTCCGCCTTGCGAGAATCCGAGGGCGTTTACGGCGGGGGCAGAGCTGAGGATTGGGTCGGCGGCTAGTTGTTCGCATACGATTTCGATTTGCTCGGTCACGTTGCCGAAGAAGGTAGCTTGGCGATCGCCACTCCCTGTGTCTGCAAGTCGGATGATGTGCACGTATGTTCCTGGATTGACTGATTCGGCTAGTGTGGCTACTTCTTTCATGCCGTCGCGCTCAAAGTCGTCGCCTAGTCCGTGCCAGATGATTAGTGGGAGCTGTGTTGTGTTGTCGTCATCTTCGACGGTTGATGGGCTATGGACAGCAGCCGAGAGAGTTAGTGCGGCGAGTGACGCCCATATTTTGACGAATTGCCTCATGACGGTGCTTGAGCTCAGGGTTAATTGTGGTTGGAGGAGGTCGGGCACTTGTCGTTGGAATCGATGAGATCCGGGGAATGTTTATCAGCACGTGATGTCACGTCATCGGATTTTGGAGTCATCCAAACTATATCCGTACCATGATTTTACTGTCTCAATCTTGTACCTTCATCACTGTATTTTTCTTGAGATTTGTGAATACCAATGATGTTACTCGACGTGGCGCGCTACCCGACCCTACGTGAAGGCGATAGCACTATTCCGAACTTGGGAAGTCGAGGAAATGGAAGGTCAACGGCAGATTTCTTTGACACTCAAGCTCAGTTGCTCAGACAAGCCAAAACACAGAAAGCGTGGGGATCCACAGATTGCACCATAGCCAAAGATCCCTTTCAGTCCAAATTCTCGAGGGTCTTTCATCTAGGTGGCTGAGGCAGTCGAGTTCTCAAATGGCCCAAACAAAGAATGCCCCAGGCTGTACTTGGAAGCCATACAAAAACAAGATAACCCGACCAGTTTTACTGCTACTGCTATACTTTTAACAAAGCTCAAATCACCCTGGGAAATGTGTACAAAGACAAGGCTGAGTGAGGGGATCCGCTCATCCGATCTCGAGTTGCAAACCCAGCCAGTTGGCACAATGAACAGCAGCCACGCCCGACTCTCATGTATGACACTCGAGGCATCCCGTTTACGCTGGTCTTTGTTCAGGAGAATTACACTTTATGGTCGACCTCAAATTTTTGTTCTTTATGGAGACTTGGTCAATTCAATGTTGGCACTTGGACTTGGGGAACGAGTACCTCCCCCCCCCCTTTTCCGCCACCAGAACTGTGTGAGGAGGGCCTTCTAAGACTTGGAAATATCTCCTACTACGTGACCGATACAAAGAAAAAGTGGACTCATTATGGACTTTTCTCAATAAAGGATTCTTGAAAATCTTTGAATCATACGAAGCTGAAATTATTAACCAACCCTCCTCGACGGAGACCCTGCCTCGAATTTTTTTCATTGAACGAAGATCCATTCTTGATCGTGTCAGCCTGTTGAAAGTTTCTAATTTCATGCGCCCAGGGCACATTTGACCCTTAGTCTCTCATCTTGGCTCTCTCTGCGAGATCCCGTTGTCTCATCTCCTTATAATATACCCTCGAAGCTCATAAAGCCCCCTGCAAACCCAACAAAATGAGTGAGACCGAGGAAATTCCGGAGAAACCGGGCAAGTGGATCGAGAAAGGCAGCTTCAAGACGTTGAACGAGTGGAACTGAAATAAAGACATACTTCCTCTACGGAAGCTTGCTGTGAATACGATGTCCCCTGAAAAGGCTCAAAAGGCGGATATCTGGACCCCGCAATTGCAGACAATTTCTCCGAGTTCCCTCTTGGACTGTTAAGAACATGGCTACCTATCTTGGCATATATCTTGGCCTCTCTGAAGGTCGAACATCGCCCGCTGTTAGAGAGGATGTGGTCATGGCGGGACGTAGCCATGCTTCCGATAGTCGCCAGATTTTCCGTGGATGGAGAATCCCCATGCATTCCTACACCTATAGAATTGAAACAAGCGATGGTCCTGTTCATGGATCTAGTGACGAATGGTGATTTCACCCCTCTCGTCAAAAGGCCACCATATATTGGAATCCGACCCGCGTCGTTTCCGAGTGTTGAAGAAGCCAAGCAACAACGCGTCCCGTTGTCAAAGCAGATCTTCAATAACTACAACCTGTTGAAGATGCCCATGCAGAGACATGAGACGCTTTTCATCTCGGCATGGAAGAAAAACAGTGTAAACCTGCGCACCAATGTATTTGAAAAAGAGTGGTCTGAGATGAACCGGAATCATAATATGGCTTTCAAAGACATGCTGAACTGGAGAGCACCGACGGAACAGAGTTGCAAATGGCCACCTATCATCGTGGAAGATTTCAGTTACAAGGACTCTTTCCTAGTCTTCCTGAAAAGCCGAGCCAGCGTCGGTCCTTCGGCATTCTACTGGCTGGACAAAGAGTCATGGCAGATAGGGGTCGGGGCCAACATTATCAAAGTGCCATATTTGTCAGATTGAGGAATGATGCTTATGGGAAGAGAGACTATGGAAAGTTACGGCGAACTTTTCGAAAAAAAAAAAAAGACTGCCGAGTCTGCAAATTGGCGGATTCTAACGAGGCGAGCCTTGAATCTGCATGATGGCCTCATGACAATGGAGGTTCAGGCGCGCATTTATAAGTTCTTAGTCGACTGCTGTTTTGAGATTCTGCGTCTGGACAAAATCAAGTGGATGGGACTCAACTTTAAACCAGAGGTTGGACAATCTACTCTCACCCAACAGCCGCAAGACTTATTTGAGGTTAGAGTGGCGGAAAGAATTGTTCTAGCACCATGACTAAGGAAGAAATAGAATGAGAGTTCTAAAGGTCTTCTTGCCGACCGGCCTTGTGTGTATGGGACGCTGCTGATGGGTGCGATAAGGACAGAAAGTGGAGGAACACTTACAGCCTTCTCTCATTTGCCCCCGCGAGCCCCGCTACATTCTGGCAAAGGAAGGGGAACAGTTACTTATTGAGGTGGATAGTACAGTATGGGAATAATGAAATAATCAAATTTCAAATTCTCACACAAGTTAAAAGACAAGTTAGGTCGACCAACTAGACGAGCGAGGAGCGAGGAGCGAGATGAATTTACTGGAGCAACATAAGAGTGCATCATTTTCTGGAGGACACTGGATCAAGAGTTCAAATGGAAATTATCCACCACTGAAATCACTTTGATAAGATTCTCACTATCATCCTCTACCAATCAACACTCATAGAGGCTATCTCTACCCCATGCGATGTAGTCTGGGTTTCCACACGCATCCTTCCTGTTGTACGCGCAGCCTGAGTCCGTATATACTCCTTAATAATCTCATCTTCCTCATCCGGAACAGTTATAATAAGTTCTCTATCACCTTCTGCCTTCTGCCTCTCTAGCACGATGTGATACATTGACTCAGGACATACGATCGTAGATTTAACGGTCATGCCGTTATAACTGCACCGCTTTCCCGGGTAGTCATTCGCAAAAACCTCATCCGGGATCTGAAGGGGCCCGAGTTTTGCCGTTAGGAACTGGGCCAGCCAACCGTCGATGCAAGCTTGGTGTAGATTCATCTCATCTTCACCACGAGCAAAATAATCTGCATAGGCGTGGCGAAGGCCGAGGCGTTCTCGAGCGTTCTGACAGTTCTTAAAGCCGTAGTCCACCTCAACGGATCTAGTGGGCCAGACCTCTGTCGTCTGTGTGAATTTCTTCAACTCCCACACACTCTGGCGCCACTTTCCAATATCCCGCATGAGGGTCTCGAAATTGTGCAAGTTCGCGATGCCAGGATCGAGCTTGTATTTTTTGAAGAGCTCTACTATCGTAGATTCATCCATAGCTTTCCAGAACTCCTCGAATTGACACCTCTCGATGAGCAGTGCGTAGAGATGAGATAGCCATTGGATTTCATCCTGGTTGCGGGCTGTGCAAAATCCGAGAGAAACCCAATTATCCTCGTCGGCTCCCGGCATGTATTGGTTGAGTATCTGAACATAGAAAAAAAAGGCCGAACGTTTCGCTTCGGGCTCAAGCTCCGATGGCGCCAGTCGCCTGTCTTCCGCGCTGAGGTGCATTTTCATCGATTTAGGTATGCTTCCCAACCCCTGTTCTGAGTCCCGTGCAAACCCCTCCGTATGGCCAACCCAGACCCTTTCGCTACCCAGAAGAGACGGGGGAAGCTGTGCACACCGGGAGACAATAAATTCTTTCAGCATGTTTTTCTGCCATGCCTCTCGTATTTCTTCTACTGTGACCCCATGGAGTATCAACTTGCGGTACGTCTGGAACAATTGAAACCGCTCACGTCCGGATCCAAAATGGAAGAACCCAAAAGCTTTGAGTACGTTTTCCTCAGCCGGTAGTTGATCACCTGATTGACAAGCCTGTACGAGATAATGTGCTTCGTCCATGGGACGTCCTGAACAATGGAACTCGTGGTGTTCCCAATGCAAGTTGCGACAGTCATTGTCACAATAACTGACTGAATGACATTTGCAGCGCGACATCGGGCCTCGAGGATATTTCTTACAATAAGCACATACCGTCCGAGTTATTGCTGGCTCATCATGACTTTCAAGAGTTTATTCAGTGGATACCTCATCGCTTTCTGCATCTGATGGCGGAGGCGACCTATACTCATTACTCTCGGTCCTATAAGTAAGATGGTCTCAACTGTTTGATTCTGCAAGCTGTGAAGAATGAGATAAATTTACATACACTGGGGCCTCTGGTCGCCGACTAGACATTGAGAACCATTTAGATTCTCTCTCTCGCTGTCGAAGATCTTGACTTGAACTAGCGAAGGGATCGTCAACTTTAGCAACCTTGACTATCGGAGTAGTCATAGTTGACTCCCTCGCGGCATCCATATGCGGTAGGTCTTGCCGGCTGACCTCGGTGCGAAGAACTTGTAGGAGATGGTTGACAACAGGTTCCCATCTCTGTATGTAAGCGTCTTTGATCACAAGAACCGGCGGTAAGGTCCATAGTGAGTACATTTTGCCATGATTAGCCCGAGTATAAAACATACCGAGCTTCCGTACGACATGACCGCAAAGAAAGCACATTTTCTTGCTAATCCCAAGATATGTGAACAGCTGATTGTTGTTCTCACGGTTAAGCAAGTAGGTAATCATTCTTATCTCTGCATGAACCCATCTAGGTTCGGCTGGCTGCGCTCGCAAATTCTTCTCTTTGTTCGTCGTCGATGACTTAACAGTAGTTGTAAGCTTTTGCGGAATTTTTCTTGGTTTGTAGCCAATTAATAGTTGGATATGAATTTTTTGAAAGCTGGGTACATCTCTGGCGACAGCGAAAAAAGTGTTGGCGGCGATCTCAGGTCTGCAGATAAATGCCATTTCAAGATTTATTCGCTGGATTTGCTTGGGGCCGAGCTTGTCGTTGACCCAATTGGGCTGCGGTGCATACTCCTTGTGTTGGGAGAGGCTTCCCATAAATTCGACAAACTCGAGGGGTGATACGGTTTTAGACAAGAATTTTCCACAACACCACAAAAGAACAGCCTTGATGTGGGGATCAACATGTTTCACCAGTTTCTTGAGCTTCTCAGCATGATGCTGGAGTCTGGCATGATAGTAATTGGCAAGAAGCTCGCGAACGACATGAACATGGTCTTGCTGAGATGGCCCTTTGAATACAGTTAGGAGAAATGACCTTGAACTAGCAAAGGTTCGCCATGGCCTACCTCTGGAAATCATCTCCATTAAGTCGACAAGTTTATTCAAAAATACCTTGTCCTCCTCCACCCACTTCGCATTCCGAGCAATAACGATCATAACTTGGTCCTCCTCTCTATTATGGAGGTACATGTTACGTAGGAGGCATGCTTTTCCCGACATACTATTTCAGCAAGCCGATCGAGAAACTCCGTTTTGATTTGTTTCGTGCCATCTGTCGTAAGCTGGGCGGGAAAGACAGTCGATAGATCGTCATCGTCATCTGAGTCGCATTCCGCTTCATCATCTGGCAGAACGACGTCTAGGGGTTCTCGTTGTTGTTGCTTCAACTGGCATTGAGCAGCCAAGTTGACTATTTCAGATTCCTGCTCCTTAAAAAATCGCCAGATTGGGCTACCAGTTCGCTGTATAGTAGCTGGCACTGGAATTGTCGTAATACGATTCATTTTGTGATATTGAAAAGGAAGACCTCCGGGTTGAACTGGGCAAAATGAGGAATGGTATAGGAAAGCAGATGCAGTTGTCCTCACTGTTATCTAAGAATTGGAAGGCAAGGAGCAGGCGTCAATTGGAAGGGGCCAGAAGTGAGTTGGAGTCTCATAAGTCTTCTATCACCTTCCGAGTCGCTCTGTACATGCGCCCTCAGAAATTGGTTCAATTTATTTTCTTCTTATTGGTCTGACAAAAATTAGGTGGTAGTGCCGCAAGTAGGCCCGTCACTGGAGGCTGTCTCAAATTCCCGTAGAGAGACGGAGAAAATATATATCAAATGTAGGATCTAAGGTTACTGTGAAAGTAGATGGAACTGTTCGTTGATTTTTGGTAATATATATACGAGTATAGCTCAATGTGGTGACGGGCTTTAGCAACTTGGGGGGCAGAGAAAGATGTTCTCTTGGAAGTGAGCACCTATATGGCAAATGGTCTATCTCTGCTCACAGGCGTTCTGCATCATCAATGCTACGCATTTGAACAAGCTGCCCAAATATCTTCACGGGCGCCGCGGGGGAGGTGTCCTCCGCGCAACGAGTAAATGGACCAGAGGAGTTCTGGTCATGGGAGGGCACATAAGGTGCTCTTGTGGGCAGGTCAACATCCTTGGAACGAGGGAGCAGGGGGCTACTTGGGAGCACGCGTCGGGTTGGGTGCGGAAGCCAGCTTTGGGTCCCGGTGGTAGATAACGAGTCAGTAACGATGAGTGTGGGAGAAGCAGATAGTGTTTCCGTGGGACTACAAGCGGGCTCTCGCTGGGGCTGGTGTGATGATGAAAACTGCCGACCTTGGTCCGGCCTCTCTCCAAGTACTTTGTCCTCGTCCGTGATGTGACGTGTGCGTTGGATGGGTGACTTAGTAGAAGGAGGGATCTCTGAAGTAGAGAGGTCCGACCTCAGGTGGGCGCCGTACTGTGCATTAGCTGAGAGTCTGGACCTGAGTAGATCTGGGCTCTGTGAGCGTGTGAAGCCTTGATTGGCACATCTATCTGGAGGCGTATGTATGCCTTGGCTGTTTCGTGGGTGTTGGCTGTGAGGTTGGCCTGTGATCTTGATTTGAATCTGGTCCAGGGGATTGTCTCTGTCCTTCCAGTAACGGGACTTGGGGACTGCAAGTATCTTTTGATTCCCATGAGTCGCTGACAAACGCTTTCGGTCTGTTTCAGTCAACCTGCGTCGCTTCCCAAAGTGCTCCGCCTCGTGAGCTGAGGTGAATGCGATTTCCAGAGGGCGAGCTGCGGAGACTGCGGCCCAGTCGGGGTCTTGGAGGAGGCGGCGCTTCAAGTTATCCAAACGACCAGTGCTGTCAGCAGGAAAAGACTCGGCCAATGGAGACAGACTCGGGCTGAAACCCGTGAAGAGTTGAGGGTCAGTGCAACGACTCGAGAGGAAGGGGTTTGGCGGGGGAGGGGGTAGAGTGTAGGCCGTGGCCAACGGCGATGAACAGTTAACAGTACAACTGACTGGTTCTGTGCCTCTCCTCCCGTCATCTGCCCATCCCTGCAGGTCGTATCACCATCAAACCTATCATCACCACCGACATTCGGGTCTGGAACCCCGCGAAAGGTCGAGGGCTGCCGAGGCGCGTTGCTGGCCTGCTGGCGGGATTTGCCAAACTTCTGGTTCTGTGTTTTGGACAGGATGCCCTGGCGAGCAGAATGTCGACGCAACTGCCCTCCCGTCCAGTTCATCTTAGCGTGAGGTTGGAGGAGTAAATAAAGTATGTTGTAGTATGATTTGAGCTCATGATAGAGCCGTGGGAAGCCGGCGCCGTAGTGGAGTGTCTCGAGTGGAGACTGGACTTGGCCTGGTGGCCTGAGGATCATGGTGTAAATAGTGCAAAACATGCAAATACTATCACGTGACCTGTCGCACAAAATTGCGGCAATTCCAATTTTCCTTCCTCCTCTTCTCTCATCCAACCATTCAGCGCCTAGAATGGCCATGGAGATTGTGATGCAAAGATCTCAACCCGTCCAGTGACTACTAACCCACGATCTCGCAGGCAATTCCAGCTGTCTCCTATTCTTGGATTTGAACAATCCTGGTTCATCGCAACTGACCAACTCACCCGGGTCCACAGGTTGCAGCTCACAGGTAAGCTACCAACCATTTTCTATTTTGCGTGCTTTGTTGTGTGCGCGGACCTCCCAAGCCCAGGTCCATTCGACTGGACTGGACTGCCTTGCCTTTTTTTGTCTTCTCTTTTTCTTTGGATGATGAACCAATCTACCAAAAGCATAGTTCACCTGAGATCTTCGGATTGCTGAACGAAAAACTTGATCCATCTTTAACCTTTATCTGATATCCATTGTGTTACATTTTTGTGCAACTGTTTCGTGTCTTCGAAGAAGTTGAATCGTGGCTAATTCGAATATCCACAGTGCAACACGGCAATCCCAATATTCCGGGATTATTCCGGTGGCCGTGCAGGCTTTTGGATGTCCAGCAGCCAGTCACAGTTCGTCACAGAAGCACTCCTCAGGGTTAGCGGGTTGGGCACCCGAATCTTCTGCATTGCTGCCCAACGTGGGCCAAGATGGTTCGCTCCGGCCCGCAATGTTGGATCCATGGAATGATTGTTCTCTCTTCTATCCTCACTATTATTCTTCTTCTTCTTCTTCTTCGTACTCGGTAGTTTGTCGGTAGCAAATTAGAGTTCCCAGATAGACTACTCCGTACAATCTGCCTTGTTTCAAACCTGTTGCTCGCAACGCTACAGCATGCGCGATCCCCTGGTCGCATCACCTTCTGCCCTTGTTCCCCGTCGCTTCTCATCCAACGACTCTTTCTTGACAGCTGCAACCTCCAGCACTGCCGGCCGTCCCGTCGCCAACTGGTACTCCGGATGCATCACCCTGTTCCGTAACCCTCCGACGTGGACTGTTCATCACCATACAATCCTCGTCAACATGCGACGGAGCACCTGCCGATCGTCCAAATGGGACATCATCCTGCAGTGTCAGCGGCGAGGCGCATCCAATCATGATGCTGAACCTCTTCCGCCAAGCACTCGAGACGCCAAACTAGTCTCACACCGCTAGAACTGTCTGGGATTTCCCCCACTCGGGGCGCATCTACTGGATCGCATCGCACAAACCGGGTCTGTCGGTGCCATCACCGCTAGTTGACGAGTCCCCCCAGCACTGGCTATCAATGGTGCCAACAAGGCAAGCCAGCAACTGCATACTGCGAGTCTGGCACACGCCATGCTCGATAGTCGTGAATAGTCCCACAATCCCCTCTCCAAACCTCCTGAGAAAAAGCACGGTGATTTTTTGGGCGCTGCTAAAAACCCGCTGATCCCCCCCTCCTCTTCCAATTCCCTTTCTTCCTTTCCCAACTCTGGATACACCTCTACAAATCGACCATACTTTTGTGGACGACCATACCCCTTGCCTTGCTACATCTACAATCTTATATACCCTTCAACAGATTTCGCCTACTCCACACGCCTTCCAATCCCTTGGAACTTGGACAACCATTATACTCGACTCATTGCCGTGGTTTTCTTTTTCTTTGCCCAAGGATTTCTAGCCACATACTCCCTGGACAGGATTTTGCTGTGTTTTTGTTCTTGCCCAGGCTTTTTTCGTCTGCATCTATTGCCGACACACAACAGGTAGTCCCCTTCACATTTCTTTACACTTCGTGCGTTTTCTTCATTCCTATGCGAGCTTTGCTTTGATTTTGTTTTCTTGCCAACTGGATTTGTTCCGTGGATCCGTGGACATGTTTCTCCGACTGGATTTCGACACTTCTGCCATTTCCCTGGACTACACGGATCTTAGCCTTGACTTTGCTGGTACCTTGCCATTGTTCATGTCAATCTTGACAGTACAAACAAAAGATTAATGCTTCTTTTGCCATGGATATGTCACTTAGCATCCGCTAAGTGACTGGGCTTTTGATGAGTGCTGTTTAATGTTGCACGCTCTTCAATTCGACTTTCTGCCGCTGGATTACTTTGCCCTGGATATATCTTTCATCTGGTTTCCCTTCGTCCAAGCCTGGACTGAAGTGGATGGATTTCCCCTGGATTTTATTTCTGGCCTAGATACACTCTGGATTGCTATACTCCTTATGACCTTTTGAAAACAATGATTACATACTCCCTGGATTGAACATGGCCTTCATACACGAGCAGCCAACCTGGATTTTGATCTGGACTCTCATGAGCTGTTATGCTTTGCTCACCAACACAAGGAATCTTAAGCAGCTGCTTCTGGAATAATTATCTGGCCACTGATTGAACGGACCTGACCTTGCAAGCCTTTGTTGGTCATCGCCGAGAAATTACTGCTCTTTCTTGCTGGATCACCAAGGATTATGATGAATTTTCAAACAGCTATTGATGGCCATGGTATGCTCGACTCGACTCGACAGATGAAAGGCCCTCACTGGCAATAAGCCTCGTCAAAATATCCCCTGGAATATATGCCGCCTGTGATTACCCTAGGAACTTTTCTATTTCATCGGCCTCGGACTTGACTTACTCTACAACATGACTGTGGTGCGTCCGTAACCACCAAACCCACAGACCCCCGAGTATGCTAACAGTTCCTAGGTTGATCGAATACCTGGACCCTTGGACTCTCATGTTTCATCTCGTTTTCTTGATTGTTTTTGTTCTTTTTTTTTTTTCTATCTAGCTGGGGTGTAGATTACTGACTTGATGAGCTTTTGTTTCCCACAGACCTCACAACACACACATACACAATGTCTCCCAGGACCAACATTGACTCCGAGCGAGTCTCTCTTTCCAATTCCAGACAGAGCTCCATGCTATCAGGATTGCCCACTATGGCCTCAAGAACTTTCCAGGATGATGACTTGTCAAGCCAAGACAACTCGTCTTTGTGCTCCCCTCACACAGCCCATGGAATTCCCCAGGATATGAAAGACTGGAGTATGAACACTTCAGAATCTCTCGATCAGGCCATGTCTTCCAAAGAATCTCCCCAGGTGCAAATGCTTTCTTTCTCGCTGTCTCAGCAGCTGATGACCCCCACGGTCGGACCCAGTGATGTGATGTACACAGGCGTGGACTTCCCAGCAGTCTCAGACCTGCATGATCATGAAATGCCTCGGGACTTTTACTCCTTCGTGGATCTTTCTTCCATGGATAATGATGTCTGCGTGCAAACGAGCACTCCGGATGATGCTCTGTCTGTTGCGCACAGTTCCCACACTGAGGATGGCCAATACATTGCCGGTCACGAATCATGGAATGCTATGATGGCTGATGGCCAGTACCCTGGAACCACTCTGGATCAACTCTCGTCAAATCTCTTCCAGACCATGCCGGTCTCTCCACCCTTGACCGAAGCTAGTAATGATATTCCCATCACCTCTGCTTGCTCCCACTCTGGATTCCCATCTTTCATGGCCCACGATGATTCTTTCCTCGGAGACTACAGCACGTCACCCATCGGCAACCCCATCATCAACCCAGCGGAGCCCTTGTTCCCCAACACAGCGCCTCTGAGCGAGAAGGACCCTAACAGGTAGGTTCTTAGAACTAGTTCATCATCAACGAAATCCCCTCCCAATATCTGACCACTTGCCTCTACCCCTACAGGACCATCAGGCCCTCCAAGCAATCCCGCCGTGGAGCTCTGCCCGCATCCCAATCCCAGGTCAAGTCCGAGTCCGAGTTCTTCCCTCAGGTAAAGACCGAACAGGACTTCTTCCCTCCTCTGCCCGTGAGGGAGCCAACCCGCCAGAGATCCAAGGACAGTGCCGATGCCCGCAACCCGCGAGACCACCACTTCTACCATCTGGCCCCCCAGAACGATGGAAAGTACCACTGCCCATACTCCGGTGGAGAGAAGCCATGCACCCACATGCCCACCACGCAAAAATGCGCTTACCAGCAAGTACCCCTTGGCCGATCATGGCATCTACTCCCCTTACAACCATCGATTCAACAGCTAACCGACTCAAACTGTACAGTAAATACCTGGACTCCCACCTGAAGCCCTACCGGTGCAAGCACGCCTCCTGCGTAGACAACATGCTGCGTTTCTCCTCCAACGCATGCCTCTTCCGCCACGAACGTGAAGCCCATGGAATGCACGGCCACGGAGAATGCCCCCACCTGTGCCTGTTCGAGGGATGTGAACGATCGGTTCCTGGATTTGGATTCCCCCGTAGATGGAACCTGCACGACCACATGAAGCGTGTCCACGACTACGTCTCCTGCGAGCGTCCCACTTCCCAGCCCGGCTCCCAGCCCAGTTCTCCGGAGACCTCGCCCGGTGCTCCACCCAAGAAGAAGGAATCTACCTCCTCCTCGTCGTCGTCTAACCGCAAGAGAAGAGGGGTCACGGGCGCCACCCCGGCCCCGACTATGAAGCGCACTCGCTCTGTCCACTCCCAGGCTGGTTGCACCAAGGCTTCCCAGGCTTCTGCCCAGAATGGCCAGCGTCTCCAGAACGCCGAGCGGAACTACTACAAGGTTCGCGCTCGTCTGGTCGATGAACTCGCCAAGATTACCCCCCAGGATACCTCCATGCATGAGAAGGTCAACGCCAGCTTGCAGGAACTGTACACCCTTGGCCTGCAGTACCGCCACCTCGAGGCCGGCCATGCCGTTACTCGTGTGCCAAATGGACTCCCCGCGTGAAGAATTGCTTCCGAGAAACCCTGTACATGTACTCCCTTCTTTCCTAGCCTGGAATGGGATACGATACAGGATGGATTTTTGAACCTTTTTGAACACCAGTGGAGAAACCCGATCATTTGCTGCCCTCTGTGAATTGGAATTCCACGGCCGAAACTGCGTTTGCCCTGCTGCCCTTGCTTTTCATCTTTGAAAGGACCTACCTACTTGGCCATCGTGCACGGATTAAGTGTCCCTTGTGTAGCAACCCCGCTCCAAGGATTGGGGCATCTCCCGCGTTGAACCCCCCACACCGGGACTCGCCCACGGGCTTACCTCTCCCACAAGGATATCCAGATGGAAATCTTGTGCATCGGAGCCGGGCACTCCGAGTACAAAGGATTATTCCGTTCATTTCGAGTCGTTACTGATGAGAATATTGGTTAGACCTGGGATATGGTAGCCGCAAGGAGGAATGGATAGATATGGAAACATGGCAAAAAAGACCATGCTTCTCCAGGACTACTGAAGATGACAGTAGAGTGGATGTTAAAGATTGATTATGTTTGATTTTCCTGTTTTATAGATTTGTTTCTGCGTTAGGTGTTTTGTTTTCTTGTCATTCCTGTTTTGACTCGATGCTTTGTCTGTTCTTCCATGCGAAAAAATACAAAAGAATAAAAGCTTATCACTTCATCCAATCCACGTAAAAGATCTTGTGCAAATCGTAATCTCATTATCTCATGACACGCTATGAAGCTCTATCAGCATGGAGAGACAGTGTTTGCGTCTCTGTCTGGCGTCTATATAAAAATTCGAAGACACCCACATCTACACATCAGTATTCTCCACGCCCCCAAACTCATGATTCAAGAACCGTACAAATGCATCTCCAACACTCTCTATGGCCAACGAGCCCTGTCCCGCACCATGACCATGACCGATATACCTCCGATTCAGACTAATCCACTGCCGCCGCATACGCTGCAGCTTCGGCAATGCCAGAATTCCACCCGCACCGGCCAATTCATCCGTCGTACCGGTCGTGGCGACATGAGCAGGGATGAGGACTGGAATAGAAGATTCCGGGACCTCGATCGCGATGCCCTTCTGGTGCGTGCTTTGTGCCAAAGCCACCTCGGCGGATGGATTCGCCTGCGTGAATGCGCGGATAGCATTCACGACGGCCGTGGTGCGCTTTTCCATCGCGTAGAGGGCGCCGGAATCGGTCGCTACGGCTTGCACGGTGGCTTGGTGCGGGATGATCTTTGGGCGGGTGGATTGACCGCGGTTGAATGCTCGGCCTGAGGTTGTTGTGCTGGCTAGGTCGGAGAGGGTGGATGAGGCGAGTGATTGGGTGAGGTTGGATACAGGGGTTTCGGTAGTGGATTCGGCTGATGGGAGGACGACGCCTGATAGAGCTTGGAAGATGTCTGCTACTGGGGGCTCGGCGTCTGACCAGGGCACTGTGAAGAGGGGTTTGTCCCAGCGACTGTGGGTGCTGGGTTCCTCATAGCGGAAGATGAGGTTGTTGAGGAGTTCTGGTGTGTAGGCTTCTTCATCGTCGTTCGACTCCTCCGGCTTGGATGAGATATCTTCGGTGCAAATCGATTGTACCTCCTGGGGTGAGCTGCCATCCTTTTGCTTCGCTTCATCCCGACGCAGTCGAGCGTCGTTGTTCGCGACGCACTGATCGACGGGTGTTCCAACGTGAACCTGCGCAATCACATTAGTAACGATACCCGAGTTTCGCTGACCCAGCTCGGACACATACCACACAGCACGTTGTATTAGAAGCCTTGGCCTCACACCACAATTGATACCTCCATCCCTTGATGTAATTCATTCCATCCAGAATGACAATGCTGTCCCGGGCAAGCACACGCTTCGCTCGCGCATAAGCCACACCCCGGGCCTCCTTTTCCGTCCTAGCATGATCATAGACCGTCCTTGGGTGCGACTTGTCATGGGAAGGTACAACGTGGACTTTGTATCGGGACTTTAGCGGGGCTGGCGAGCCTGGCTCGGTGGATGCGAGGAGCTCATCTTGCGCCTTTTCTATTAGCGACGCGAGTTGGTTTGCGCGGTAGCTCAAACCGGAGCAGGGGTATCCGGTGAGAATGACGAGCTGCGTTCATGTCAGCTTTTCTCTTGCGACAAAATCATAGGTAGATATACTTACCGGCATCGTGGACGGTTGAGGTGTCTAAGTTCGCGAACTTTTTTTCCCGCGGGGTTGCGGGGACATGTGACTCCGGATCCATTTGCTGTGGCGGGGCTCTTCTACTGTTCGGATCATACTGTACTGTTCCTGCATAATGATAAATTGAGCCACTGCTGAGAGAGGATTGTTTTCTAGATCTACTGTTCTCTTGGAGTTGAGATACAGATGGATTTAAAGACCAGTTCAAAGAGCAGGTAACAACCAAATATATGACATGATGTTCGTGCTATTTCTCTATATATATGCTTCTTTGAGGCAAAAGAATGCCAGGGTATCAAGCGGTATTCTAAGCGGTTATAGATTCCAATTCTTCTGGCTTCCAACGAAGCTCATATCCGAAAACTGTCTTTCGAAGGGTCTCATCCTGCAAAGGTATTAGTGTCAATGTTTCCAAGGCAATGGCTTAGTATACTTACGCCTGGGTCGTCCTCAAAGAGCACGTGGTCCATCAGCTTTTGGAATATCTTGGTCACACTGAATCCACCTTCTTCCGCCCGCGGAAAGAACTTCTCGGTCTGAGGGAGCAGCCATGGCTCATAAGGTGTGAAGATCACCAATGCAACAGCCTCGGGGGTCTTCTTCAAGGTCAGCTGCATAGTCTTCACCAGGTTCGCATGCTCGGGATAGTTGTAGATCACATCCGCCATGATCAACACGTCGAATCCAGAGGGCTCCCCGTTGTTAGCAGGAGGCAAGTATGCCAGTAGTGGTTCAACTGAGTTGCCCCATTTGTATCCTTCCACATGCAGTCTCTCCTGCGAGTCGGGGCGCTTAGGAATCATCTCGCTGGCCAGGTCGGCATTATATTGCATGTTAGACACGAGGTCTGGGTCGTAGTAGTCGGTCATCACGACGGTGCGAGCACCTTGAATAGCGCTCACAATGCTGGGCACACCCGCGGCGGCACCAATCTCGAGAACATCCTTATCGCGGATCAGCTCGTCCGTCCGTTCCTCGATATAGTGGGAACTCGTTCGCCCAGCATTCCATAGGAGGTTGCCCTATTATAACAAAAAGGGTCAGCGGGTTCTATCTTGCCATTGAAGGGCAGATCATGCGATTTGCTCGCCTTGGGCGGGGTCGTACATAAAGCGGGTGGCTGCCCACGAGACGCACGCGCACCGTCTTCCCACAGAGCATCTGATGCTCGCTAAAAGTAGGGGGTTTCTCCTCGGGGTAGAACCCTTCGGGATCCTTGAACATGTCCCCCGTATCGAAATCGTCCTCCATGGCGCACTTTTGGCTTAATTGTTCTTCCAGAAAAAGACCACAAGAAACTGTGGAAAATATCGGTTATCAGCTTATCGGGAGCTTATCAGGTGGGGTGCCCGGACGCCTGAGGCAGACAATCCGATCGGTGGTGATATCACGGAGTATATGAGTATCTACTATTCCTTTCTTTAAAGGATCTTCGTGATAATGATACATCCTACAATTTATTGAATGTGATATATCACCCACTTTAGCACATGTAATGTTTCAAAAATACATGACAGGTCCAAGATCCCTGTTGATATATCCAGGTCGAGTTACTGTACGCACGTTGAACGATTGATGAGTGAGACACAGTATACCGGGCATAAGGCCTCTTATTGAAATAGCAGACTGTGATCTCCCTGTTCCACTAGCCTATCCTAGTTCCCAGTTGACTCTTCAGCCAATCATTCATTGCCGTGGGGAAGGACCCTTAAGTCTCCTCAGTGATCAAATCCTAGCTTGGGGGCATCGGGGGTGGGACTATGTTATGTTTGCACCTTTTATATCTAAGCAATATGAGCTAAATCAATATTGAAAAAGATACAAAAAGGTTTAATTTCTCCGCGATCTACCTTTAGAAAGCTGTTTGTCCCTCACTCATTCACGTTCTCTTTTTCCGGGCGCACCCTTGCAACAAGTCCACGGTCCAAACTATATGGCTTAGTGAACAGACTCGTGAAAAACATCAATCCAGAAATGCCGCAGCAAAATGCCCAGACCATTCTTAGACTATCAGCATAAGCCTGCTGAAGATCTCCCTTAGCTTGAGTGTCCTGCATCCCTCGAATAAGTTCCACCGCGCTCGCTGCATCGCCGCTGTATTTATCCGCCAACCCTCGGAGGGCAGGATACTGCAATAAGTTGCTCTTCATTCGATTTTGGAAAATGACACCCCCAATCGCCACACCTATAGACTGCCCAAAGCCTCGGAAGCAAGTCGATGTAGCCACCGCAATCGCCACGAGCTCAGTAGGCGCGGAAGCCTGCACTGCGAGTGCGACGGAGGGAAGAACCATTCCGATGCCAACTCCAGCCACAGCATTTAAAAAAATCCAAGCCACCGTCGTGGTATTTGTGTCCAACAAGCAAAGCAGGCCCGTTCCAATAGTCGAAATACACCATCCACTGCAGACGGCCCAATAGTACCGGCCTGTTCGACTGATGAGGAGGCCTATAATAACTCCAGTTGGGGCGACAGTAAAGGTTTCAGGGAAAAGCGCAATTCCTGACATGATAGGTTTGAATTCTTTCACGGCCTCGTAGTAGAGGGGAAGAAAGTACAGACAGCACCAAACCAGAAGGCCAACCACGGCATAGCCTCCAAACGATATGAGCGCCGTTCGGTTCTGGAAAATCGCTGGTGGGATCATTGGCAGTCGTGCAATTCGCCATTCATAGATCGCGAAGACGCAGAGTCCGACGGCCCCGATAATTAAAGGTGCCAAACTGTGCCATGAGTCCCAGGAATACAGCACACCCCCCATGTCAGCGGTATCAAGAACGAAGCAGAGCTTGGAAGAAATAGGGCGATTCCGACGAAGTCAATCTTGCGCACTTGGACGGTAAAAGCGCCCTGCGCAGTCAGGAAGCCGCCCGAGAAGGCAAGCAAGATTGCTCCGATTCCAATGAACGGAAAGTTGATATAGAAGATCCAACGCTGGATATTACTGTTAATAGAAATACTGTCAAAAAGTAGATAGCTTCATGCGTACCCAGGTGACTTTCTCTGCAAAGCAGCCCCCGATGACAGGCCCGGTCACTGTTCCCAAACTCCAGATTCCACTAAGCATACCGAAATATTTTGGTCTTTCGCTAAGAGGCACAATATCTGCAATGAGGATACCAGTGAGGGTAATGATGCCACCCCCACCAATTCCCTGTAGAGACCGCCCAATAAGCATATGAGTGAAATTGTTAGCGACACCAGCGACAATCGCCCCGATCGTAAACCATGCGATCGTCACAAGCACCAATGGCTTCCGACCAAATAAATCCGATAATGAAGAGAATACAGGTTGAAAGACTAGATTCGGGTCAGTATTGTTTATTTTTGTTCTAGGTGGATTTTGTAAGCTCACCGGCAGAGCAGAGTGTGAAGGAGGTTCCAGCCCAGAATGCTTCGATTGCAGTTCCTCCAAGTTCATGAGCCATGGTCTGTTGATGTCAATGTCAGCGATAAACGTGCTTCATGACCACAATGGTAGGATACAGTACGGGCAAAGCAACCGATATAGACGTCCCATCCAGCGCTGCCATCAGGCTCAGGATGGCCATCGCCGAGAGCGTCAAAATCTCTTGTTTTGTGATAGAAAAGTTCTCTCCATTTTCGACAATGTCTGAACTGAGAATTCCATTTTTGTCGTTATCCTTCTGACAGTCTTCAGGGCATGAAGTTTCCATTTCGTTGACTTCACACTGGTAAACAAAACAGTGGAATAGTACGGGACTGTAAATAAATTTTCGCGGATATTTTATTTTGATCATTGTTTTTCTAAGAAATATGGTCCATACTTTTCTCGACTGTCAATTGGACCCGTATGTGTTTGGCTGATCAGGGGTCAATTGGAACTACTAAGACTGAATGAGCAAGGGATTGTAAGATAATCAGACTATTGAAATAAAATCCCTTGTTTTTAAATTTCATGGCTAGCTGACTCTGCCTATGGAGGCTGAAAGTGGTTACCTCGAGAAAGCATTATCAGTATGTAACAAGAAAACGATCCACACCCTCGTGGAGATATTATGTAGTCCTGGGGTCAACAACAATGTATACTTAACGACAAATTTCCTCCCCTTTCCTACAATTTCACCCTGACCAGACAAGATAACCAGCAAGGCTATAAAAGATTGCTACACCGCTTCTAGGCCAAGGATTTGCCGATCTACCCACAGTGCATTAGCGCTGCATAATTTGAAAGTTTGGGGTATTCCACAAGAAATTTCCTATGCATCAGAGAGAGGTAAGATTGATCTAGTAACTGAGATACACGTGGCACCATTTGGCGCCACGGTGGGGATATTGGGAATTCGAGGCCAGGGACTGTATTTGCCGGATATATTTGTGAGCTGACTGTCAACAGAAAGGCAGGATGGGATGTATGTAGTCAAAATGCTCCATAATAATTTTTTCCCGAGCTAGAGCTAAGTAGCTTGATACAGGGATTTTGCCGAAGCGAGAGGCCTAAAAACCTTACTTTCGATTAGGCTAGCCGAATTACAGTTGGCTAGGCCCACCTACTATTTTTTGATTCGTTCCTCGTTCCTGCAGGATACAGAAGGATCTGACAGCTTGTCACGAACCACTCTAAAACGATAGTTCGTTCTCTATGTATTTCAGCCAGCCTTCCGAGACTGGGGCATGCAAGTACTGTGGTTTCGGATAACGCCGGTCACTCTTGGCTCCCGTACTATGAGGTTCAAGTCATCGCATTTTCCAATCCGCTGCCAAGACCGGTGGGTTCTAATCATGCACCCTACAGTAACTTTATAGTTTCCTTTTCCTTTTTGTTTTTTGATTTTCTTTCTTTCTTTTTTTTTTTTTTAAAAACTTCCTTCCCTCGAAACCAGGATGATTCGAGAGATTCAACTACCTGAATACGTCATGTCTCCTTATTGGCTACCTATACTTTCATCATTTTTTCTATAAGGCTCCTCTAGCTTATTCCCATACCATCACCATTGCCTGCACACAAAGATGGCCAATTCCCATCGTTCTTCAAGTCTGATCAATGTCCTAAGGGATATGAGAGCTCTAAGCTCTCGGATCGACTGGTTCCGCCTATGGATTACTGGCGGAGCACCCCTCATTGCAATAATAATCGGCATTATCTGGGTACCTTTCCAATACCGCACCGCAATTTTTCTCCTCGCTTATGCGACAGCATCTGGGATCAGCATCACTGCAGGTCAATAATATAACCAGTCCTTCTACTCAGACTTATTTTGACGGATACCATAGGATATCATCGCCTATGGGCACACCGGGCATATTCCGCTGGAAATCTGCTGAAAGTTATACTCGCGATTGTCAGCACCAGCGCAGGACAAGGCTCGATCAGAACATGGTGCAGAGACCATAGAGCCCATCACCGCTATACAGACACCGATAAGGATCCATACTCCGCCCACAAAGGGCTTTTTTATTCTCACTACGGATGGGTCGTGATCAAACGTAAGCGAGAACAAACAGGCCAAGTGGACGTCCAGGATCTCTCGGACGATCCAATTGTTCTTTGGCAGCGCAAGCACTACATTCCCTTGTTCTTTTTGACTGCATTTATATTTCCAACAGTGTACTGCGGGCTCGTGTATGGTGATTTTCCTGGAGGATTCATATGGGCCAGCTGGTTCCGATTATTCATGATCCAACAGGGAACCTTCTGCGTCAATTCTCTCGCTCATTGGGCTGGGGATCAACCTTATGCGAGCCGCCTCTCACCGAGAAACTCATGGTTCGTCGCTCTTATCACTTGGGGAGAAGGGTACCACAACTTTCATCACGAGTTTCCAGTGGACTACCGCAATGGGATCAGATGGTTTCACTGGGATCCGACGAAGTGGTTTATCTGGCTCTGCGAGAAAGCCAACCTGGCATCGGACTTGAAGCGGTTTCCCGAAAACGAGATTCAGAAGGGTAAACACCAGCAACTTCAACGCCAGCTTGAACTCCAGCGCCAAGAGATATCCTGGGGAACACCAATAGACGAACTTCCGATCTGGAGTTTTGAAACATATACCCAAACAGTGAGCAACGGTCGTCGTTTGCTTCTTGTTGATGGTGTTGTCCATGATGTTGCACAGTTTGTGAACCAACACCCAGGTGGCAAAAAGTTCTTGATAGAGCATGTTGGCAAGGACGCTACAAGACTGTTCCATGGTAGCGCAATCCATGCTCACTCCAATGCCGCTGAAAATTTGCTCTCAACCATGCGATTGGCAAGGATCCCCCAGACTGCCAAAGTCTGAGCTAGATTATTTGCTGGAAATTCCCTCCTATCGGCAGATTCCAAAGTTGTTTTTCCATACCCTGTGCTTGTTCTGTTGCACTATGACAGGCCGCTGCTGTCATCTTTCCTTCCTGCTTCCTGCTTCCTCTAGTGTAGGCATAACATATGTTTTCATTACTTTGGAAGCGATACATCGAGCGTGAAATCATTAGTAAACAAAACGGCCACTAGTAGTATAAGCAAGGTGACTACTCATATGTACCAGTCTTCGTTAAGTATACTCTACCTACACTCTCTAGCTACGAAGGCCAAAAGTGGCTAGACTAGGGAAAAAATGATTAGGCGCTTTTTCGGGGCTGAGGCGCCGCAGATCATAAGCGCCTAAGAATACGGACCCACATTCTGGTTGACGGTTCGGAGTATGCAAGGGGTGGGTCCGGCTTGTTAATAGCCTGCGGTAGTCTGACAGAGAGGCTTGAGGTGAGGGCTCAGCTCAGAGACACGAATTAGGTTCACGGCGGCGACTATTCTAATCCCGGCTCTGCAGCTCTGCCGATCTGTTGTTTTTGTCTATTGTTTTTCTCCACATCCGCATTTCATTCTATTTGACAAGTCACGTCAAATTCTGGCTAATGCCACGTCGGCGCTGCAACTCTTATGTGGCTGGCTAGTACTGAGACAAATTCTCTTTTCCAATATGCTACCCACAGGCCGTGGCCATTCGGTCTACTGTATAGCGGCCCAAGGCGGGTCTGGGTTTTTCACAAGCGGCAATCAAAAACGAACTCTTCTTCTGATTTTTCCCCGTCGGTGCTAGCTTAACAGCCCGGATTTTGCCGAAGCGAGAGACCTCAGAACATTACTTTTTTATAAGGCTAGCTGAGTTACAGTACTTAGGCTCACATGCTATATGTTGATTCGATCCACGTTGCTGCAGATAGGATCTGATAGATCGTCACGAACTACTCTAGAAGCGAATGATTATTTCCGCGGGCGTGGAGATATAAGCCACGTCACGGACAGTTGTCTTTTTTTCATCACCCAAAGTGCCGAGTCGGGGGCCGATCCTTCTTTATGAATGTAGGATCTGAAAGTTGGTCCTGAACTACTGTCCGAACGATAGTTCTCTATCTCAGCCAGCCCTCCGAGTTTGGAGCGTATAAGTACACCATACAGTAGTCCCGAATCACGCCAGCCACGAACCAATGGCATTCTAATTGTCCAATCAGCACAGACCTTGCGCAACACTCCGTCCCGTTTATGAGTACTGCTTGCAAAGAACGGGTGGACCCTGCTCGGCTATGTACCATAAACCGTCCTTGCGTTAAAGCTCATATATTCGGCAAATATTTGTCTTAGTTCTTATCTACCTTCCTCATCTGGAAATCTAGGCTGATTCAAAATAGTTGCAGATTTCGTCTGTATGGTCCGGCCTAAGGGGGTGGTCAACTGATATCCACTATGTCCTCGTATCGCGGCTCTTATATGTCTCTAAGCAGGATATTGATGATTTCGCAAGGTAGTATTAGAGTTTTTGTTGATTCCTTGTTAGGCAAGGGACAAGGGCCCGAGCCATAACGGGGCTTATACTCAGAGATCGCCTATACTTAGGGATCCACAAGGAGAGCGCCTGGACCCGCCCTTTAACGGAGATACAGATAGGTTTATCAAACGCCACGGTGGAGATATCAGCAATCTTTTGACCAGAGAGTGTAAGCCCCGGCTTGCATGATTACATACGATGTTTATTTCCCTATCCGTGTGGACTTCAACTTTTCAACCCTTCTCAAACCCTTCTCAAACCCTTCTCTCAAATCTAATGACATAAACCCTCAGGTCCGTCCACCTAGAATTGAAGAACAACAATCAATCAGTGCCCGTTGTTCGATTGAATTTAAAGAATCCCTGCGAGGGATTCATTGTTCTGAGACTTTGACGTGGTTTTTGTTATCTTTTTAAAATGTCTATTCCAAATCTCTTCGTGCATTTCCGGTTTCCTCCTCGTCAGGTCTTCGATTGGCCTCCTGGTGACGCCATGCAAGTAGCTTTTCCCTCGAAACAGGCTAAAGCAACATGGATACGCCCGATTGAGATTCCCTCTGTCATCCATTATGCTGCAGACGTGAAAATACCTTTGACAATCGCCTCCGTCTATGTCATGACTGTCGTTCTCCTCAACAACTTGAATAAGACCCGAGGAAACCGACCTTGGGCATTTGCTACAACCGCACCTTTCAATCTCTTGGTGATACTTCATAACCTCCTCCTTGCTATCTACTCAGCATGGACTTTGGCTGGTCTCTGCTTCGTGCTTTGGAATTGTTGGCCATCGATGTCAGATCCGAACTTTGGCGCTCGTTTTGCGAACACAATCTGTGAAATCGCTCCAACGGGTGAATTTGGCTATCTTGAACGCTCTGACATGCTGGGCAGCATGCCAGAGACCTTTGTGGACCATTCAAATCACATCTGGACTGCCGGTGCTGGTTATCTCTCATGGTTATTCTACATATCCAAGTTTTATGAAGTCGTTGATACTTTCATTATCCTCGCAAAAGGAAAACAAAGCTCATTCCTTCAAACATACCACCATGCCGGCGTCATGCTCTGTGCGTGGGCAAGTGTCCGATATGCATCACCCCCTGCTCTTATTGGTGTTTTCCTCAATGCCGCAATTCATACTTTGATGGTACGCAATCCTCTCGGTGCAACTGAATATGATAGCTAATAAGATAAATTTAGTATACTTATTTTTCAATGACGGCATTGGGCCTTCGGGTGCCCGTCTCAATCAAGAGATCTTTGACAACTTTGCAAATTGGCCAATTTCTTCTCGGTGCAGCCATCGCCATCTGCTATCTCTTCATTGGATACGACATTGCCACAAGTCAAGTTCTCAATCTAGAAGGGGGGCGCCTCATGAAATACAACCATAGCAGATTTCAGTCGGCCATAAATAGCCATTCTGATGCCGCTGCTTCTGTGCCCGTTGCTGGGTCTGTTTTCGAGGTCCAGGCAACCCCTTGTCTATGGAATAGCGGGCAGACAGTTGCGCTGTTTTTGACTCTGGCGTACCTGGTTCCCTTGGTTTACCTTTTCGTCTCCTTTTTCAGTCGTTCATATGCCAAGCGTGCTAGGAAGCTCGATTAGTAGCGAACAAAATCTCAAGGGAGGAAGGGTTGATGAGTTTAAACAAAAGTGTGGATGTATATGTAGCACAATAATACGGTCAAAATTGACACCGAGATTTTGTTTCTCAAAACATATTCTGCTGTACAGCTGGTCTCAATCTCTTTCGGTCTATATTGAGGGCTTTAAACCCCGTTTCAACCCCTATGCCGATGGCATTTTCTTTCATCACATTTTCACTATATTGCTGAGTATACTGTGCGATCCTATTATATACCTCCCTTAGCTAGTAAACTAGACTGAATTTCAGTAAGACTATTATCGCATCTTCCTACCTCAATTCCTGCTCAACCTCCATCGTGGAGGATTCCATACCATCATGTGATTCTCCATCCGGAACTTCAAATGCAGAACCTCTCCCTCCCATGAGATACTCTCATACGCTGAGAAGAGCAGATAACTCAGTAGAGCATGAGATGTTAGTAACGGTTGTTTGGTAAGTTATTTATACTTTAATAAATCATCAGAATTCTTCTTGCTAACTAATGTATTTACATATAAGTAGAGTTTTATACTAGAATACGGTCAGCCATGAAGATATGTATCTTGAGTAAAGCCCTTGAAGGCGATATACATGTGCCCATCACGTGACTTAGGCCGAGGCAGTGTCACGTAGTACGGTAATTTGCCACTGGGACAGGGCAACTCCGCGTGGGGGACCGAGTGGAGATACGGTAATGATACATAGCGGGTAATTGTCGGGATCGACTGGAACGGAATCGCTGCTCTTTTTTTCCATTTGGTGGATGGGGCAATCACAATCACGCCAGATAGCAACTCGGCGCTTTCCTCCTTTCTTCCAGGTGAGATTCCTCGTCTTCTTCTCTCCCTTCTTTCTCTATCTCCTCACCTCCGCCTTACCTCTTCTCCCCCGCTCCAGACCGTCACTCTCTAAGCGATCTGGAATCTACTCCCCGCAATATTTCTTGGCCGACGGTTTCCCTGCTCGCTGATCCCGGTTCCCTGCCGACGCTATCACCGTTATCGTCATTCGTGGAGTCGTGACGCTACGATCCCTTCATTTATAGTGACTTCCATCCGATATTCGGGGATTCCTTGATCCTACATTTTCCCGTTGCATCTAGGTCATCGCGCGCTACCTTCCGGCTTAAGAACGTCGTTTTTCTCTCTAGGGCAACATGGATACTACCTTGCGACCTGCCCATGCTCCCCAGACCCCCGCCCAGTCTTCCACCTTCTCCTCCTCCTCCACGACCCTTGGTAATTCCACCAACTTTACCGGCACGGTAGAACAACCTTCAAATCCCTTCAGTCTCCCTGCGAAACCCCTCAACCCTGCCTTTGCGACACCCCTCCAACCTGCCTCGGCCTATACTACACAGTCCGCCATGTCGCAGACACAACCTCTGGCACAGAATTTCTCTGATCCGGCTTGCTCCTCGGGCTTGCCAATCGCTTCTCAAGGCATGAAGGAGTCTGTACCAAGATCAGAGGTACTACCTGCAAATCAGGCTGCTGGCGACTACCCCCACCAAATAACTGGCCTGGGGGGACCTACAGCCACAGCGCCCTTCCTCCAGGATTTCAGTTTGGTCGCCGAAGCAGCCAAGCGGGCTCAGATGTCTATCGTCATGCGCGATCTCGAAAGCGTGACTCTTTAAGTTCAGACATTCGTCAATTATATTCAGCGACTGGCAACGAGGGCAGGTCCCTGGAAGAGGTATCAACGTGAAGTGCAATGAGCGTGTGCACTCCTCTTTTAATGGCTGCGGACTGGCTCCGTGCTTGGTGGAATTGTCTTGGTTTCCTCCGGCGTCCATCTCATGTGGGGTTCTCTCTTGGGGTTGAATTGGCAGCGCTTCGCGGGTACCAGCAATATTGGGATCGCGTTACCCCACGATGCATTTTGTCCTGTCTTTTGTTTTTGGCGTTTATATAACCGAGGGCGTTTTTAATTGGCTCTTATACTCCTATTCGATTTCGGGCCTTATACCACCGATACTCTCGCAAACCATGAACTTTACCTTTCATTTTCGCTATCACAGGGACAATCTTGTAGGTCCAAGTGTGTCAAGATCTCCCATGAGTCTTTAGGTAGCTTTAAAAGCGGATATAGTTCTCTCATCGTGCGGAGGAATGATCTCCCCCGTTTTCTCATTATTACGCAGGACTCGGTGGAGAATGGATGACGATCATCTTCAATTTCGAATCCAGCTTACAATTACCTAATTTGGAAAGATTACACTCTTTTCCTCTTTTTAACCTCGGGAATCTCTTTCTTGCCCCGACTAGCTTTACCAAACAAAGTATCGAGGCTCTGTTGACCTTTCTCCCGCCGCTCAACCTTGACCTTTTCACTTGCGAGTACTGGCGGCAATCCTTGTACACGACGCTGTGCATCTTCGAGTAACTCAATTTCCCGTTCTCGTTGACCCCGCACCGTCGGAATGGACCAGGACCCTGTTGTAGCTGACTTGTGTGCCAACTTATACTTGGCACCCGTCAAATGGGTCTCGTAAGTGTTTGCGTCGATTTTTCGCACGTGCTTATCATAGGGATTGTTAGATTAACATGCTCACTTGGCTCCTATACTTCCTCCTGGGTTATCGAGGCTTGTGTTTCTCACCTGATGTCCCACGATTAACCAGTGATACTCCGTGCCTACGGGCGCTCCGCTGCCTTTCGGTGCGTTGCGAGCTCGTCGCTTATTGGTCTGATAGTCGATTCGCCATAGATCGGGTTTTTCTTTGGTTTCTTTCCATGTGCCCGGGTCGTAGTTCCAGGTATGAGAACCGCCAACCGCCATACCGGAGTAGAGTTGGCCCTTGTGTGTCTTTAGCGCGTTGTATCCTCCTCCGCCAATGGCGTATGACTGCTTTGATGGTGCGATGACATTATCGGCAATGCCTTCTTCCAGCGGATTTTCTTCTTCGTCTAGCAATGCGGGATCAATGGATTCTGTTGAGGCTAGGCTGTTCGAGGGGCTTGCGCTGTCGTGGCTGTTTAATGGAGAGTGGTGAGTGGGAGTTGTGGAATTGGTGTCTGTCATGTTTGATCGGATTTCGTTGGCTGTCTTCCTTGCCTGTTGATAAAATGTTGGGAATGATTGTAATTGATTTGATTCTACGTTCTTACGGGCGTCCGATGAGCTTTCATATGATGTCATGTTGATGCTAGATACATACGTCCGGGGAACCGCGGCATCCTGGAGTCAACTATAAACCAGTACCCTAAAAGGAAGTATATCAACGTAGCCCAGTATTCGGAACTACCGTTTGGGGTATCTCCATGCATCATGTACATCAACCCCAATCGTGAATACAAAATTCAGCGTCTCGTATGTAATGATTTCGGGGAAAGTGGGTCACGACCCCTCCGCTTTTAGCTCGGATCGCGGGGAAGTGCTCCATTCCATCTTTGCCATCGAATTTCCCTTGACTTGGCTAATTATCCGACCAACCACCTGAGTCAATCGATGACAGCATCGCTCCCCGAATCTAATGCCCGGGTTCGTACCCGCACCGGCTGTCTACAGTGTCAGTAGGGAGTTCTTGTCCAGCAGTCCCATTCACTGACCCAAACAGGTCGCCAACGCAGAAAGAAGTGCGATGAGCATCGACCAAGATGCCGTCGATGCACTGACAATGACGCCACATGCACATGGCCTACGAGGATGAATCAGCCCGTCGATGGCCGACGACGTGAAGCCCGGCAATGGAAGAGCCAGCCTTCGACCGTAGCTGACGAACATCAGGGGTTATACGTCCATTTCGCCACGGCTGTGATGCCACGGCTGGTTCGGCCCCAGTGCCCGTCTGAGTATATTGATCAATCGTACATGCTGCATTTGGCCCATGAATTTTCTCCATTGATGGCGATCATGCTGGCCATCGCAGCGCTTGATCTCGGCAGGGAAACGCTGGTGATGGATCGCTACCTCTATTCGCTCCACAGTTTGCAGGAGCACCTGGCTGATGCAACCGATGCGGGTAACGAAGACGGTATTTTGGCTACAACTATTCTTCTATGCGTATTCGAAGTGAGTATTTACCGTTTTCCTTCGGTATTCGGTATTTTATACGTGAAATTTAAATGCTAAAGCATGGAAAGAATCTCCGATCAGATGCACCTCCAAGTATCGGGCTGCATGCGAAGGCAGCCGGCGTGTTGCTTTCTCGGCGACATCAGGGGAAAGCCACAAAATCTTTGTTCGAACCCGATGCCGTCTTTGAACGCACATGTGCCGAGTCTTTTCTGTACCACAGCACGCTCATGATGCTATTGGATCCTTCTCTGGACCTAGCCGCTGGGAACATTCCTCATTGTTTAACCAAGGCACAGGCCGATACGCTACAAGATGTTCCGCCGTTTATCCTGGAAGAATCCTACCAGTTCTTCATCATGATCGCAGAAGTGACCCGCCTCGCCAGGTTATCACGACCGTTGTTTTCAGTTGAGCGGCAAACTTGGACACGTCTTCAGGCCGAACTATTGCAATACCAACGTGTCGGCGCTATGGACGACCTTATGAAGAGTCTTTACGTACATACTGCACAAATCCTCTTGTTGAAAGTCGATTATACGCGAACAGTCATACAGCGAACCACCGAGATAAGGGCTCTCTTTCAAAAAGGAATGTCTACTTTGGAGACTTTGGATGTTCAGAAATATCTACTAAGCTACTCGCTGTGGCCCGTGGCTATTCTCGGCACGACTGCATTGTCTGAAGATGAGCAGTGCATGATCGACAATATTATTGACCCATGGGCTCGAAGGGGACGTGGACAAGCTGTGCGATTAAGAGGTCGGCTGAAGACCATCTGGGCGACGCCAAAGGACAACCAAGAGACTCTTCTACTACAAAGGCTGCATTTATTGATGGGAACAGGTTGATTGAAAGCTGAAACTATCTCATGCAATTAACGGCTCACTTGAGCAAGACATCCTCCACGATCCGCGCGTGTTGCACCAAGGCTTCATCCTTCTGCCGACGGCCAATCAGTTGCACGTGGCATGGAGCACCCTCGACTTCTTCAGGAAGATCTGGTGGAATCGGCATTAGCAACAGCACTTCTGTACTGGGATGAGGTACTCACAGGGCGGAATATAATTCACGTTTCGCACGAACTCGGCGTCATCGGTCTTGCATGACCGGCCAAAGGGAATCACACATGCGGGATACTATACTCTGTATTTAGTGCCCATGCTGATTCATGTGATTATATGTGATTGGGAGCAGATCTTACATCAACCAGATTTGCAAGCACTGTATAATTAGGCACTCCGAATGTATCGTGAGGCACAGCAGTTGCTTGGTACCCGGGCCCAATGATAACATCGAGGTCATTTTCGAGGAAGACGAGGCGCATTTTGGCCGCAAATTCTGCCTTCGCAACATTCAAGTCAAACAAGTCGCGAAGAGTCGGCTCGGGACCCTTGGCATCTAGATCGTATGTGAATCGAAGCGATGGGATGAATGGCTCGTCTGCATTTCGGATGTGTTGCACCTGTGTCTGGTCAGGATCGATGCGGAAGAAGCGGAATGAGACATCCGCTGCATCAGCTATGAATTTGATTTGTTCCGAGAGATCGACGAGTTGATGACCGGCCCCGGTGAGCTTTTCCACGGCTTTGCTCAAGCTTCGCTGCATGCTTGGGTGCAATGGTACTCGGGCATCCTCGGGCAAGATTCCGATTCTGAGTTTCTTCGCGGCCTGTTTGTTCGGCTCAATCCAGGGAAACCCAAGTGCCATATCATCCTTGTCATCAGCCGGAGCGTCAAAAACGACTCGCAGGAGCATCTCCGCATCCCGCACTGAGTGGCACAGTGGTCCGGCAACTGGGAGGATGCCTGTCATGCCTGGGCGACCGGCACTTGTCTGCCCACCATATGGCACTCGGCCAGCACTCGGCTTGAAGCCCACGGTGCCGCAGCACAAAGCTGGAATTCGGATTGACCCGGCAATATCTGTGCCGATGCCTAGGAGAGATCCGCGCATGGCCACGAGAGCGCCTTCGCCTCCACTGCTGCCACCGGCCGTCAGGTTGCGGCGGTTCGGGTTCAATACACGGCCGAAAACGTTGTTGTGCGAGTCGGCGGTCATCATGGTCTGCGGAACATTGGTCTTTACGTACAACACAGCTCCGGCCTTCAAGAGGATCTCTACCAAGGCTGAACTCTGGCTGACCGGGGGACGATCCAAGAAGGACACGTACCCCAGGGAAGTTGGGACGCCCTCAATGTTGAAGGTCTCCTTCAAACTGATCGGGACGCCATGCAGCGGGCCAATTGGCTTCCCCGTGGTCTGGAGATGCGCATCCAACTCTTGCGCTCTGATAAGCGCCTGTTGAAACATAGTCTCCGTCAGGCAGGACGTCACCTGCTGCGCGATAGCAGCGCGCTTGCAGAACGCCGTGGTCACCTCGACAGCACTGAGTTCTCCAGCGGCAAGCTTGTCTTTGAGAGCCGTCGCATCAGGGATCTCGGTAATCTTGAGCTCCTGGTCGCTGAGAATGCCACACTGTGCAGGAACGTCGAGAACATCGAGCTTGCCATTTTCCACCTGTTGGAGGATATCTGTGGAGAGACGCCATTCAGAGGGGATTTTGGCCCAGGCCTCAGCCTGTTTGGTGGCGACTTTTCCTTGCCATGTTAAGACAGTCATTGTGATGCACGAAGGATGAAAGAGTATCAGATTCCAAAATGCAGAAGCTTGAAGTGTAATTGTAAGTCTGAATCAAGAACGCTGGGCTGTTGTTCTTTATACACCGCGATATACATCATGTGGGGTCACAGTGAGGAGTCGCAGCCAATCGCGTGTTTTTGCGCCGTGACTGTAGCATCTTCGGCATCGACTCGCTCGAATCGGGCTAGCTCTCAAACATACCCGTACTTATCGGACCAATATAAAAGAGGCTTGCATTTCGCGCGCAAATGGAAAGAATGACAAGAAGGTTACAACCAAAGATCAGGTCCAAGCGGCCATCGAGAACTACATTGCCGATTTGGCACAGCCTCTACGTGCGCTTAACCAACAGGTGAGTGTTCACATTTGGCAAAGCTTTCTGATAATTTGCCAATACCTATAATAGATCTTTGAAACGCCCGAATTGGCATACAAGGAATCCAATGCCCATGAACGCATCTGCAACTTTCTTGAGTCGCTGGACATTCCTGTTACTCGGCACGCCTATGGCCTCTCTACCGCATTTGAAGCCACAGCCAAAGCTGGCAACGATAGTGGTCGATGCGTGAATTTTAACGCGGAATATGACGCCCTTCCCGATCTCGGACATGCTTGTGGGCACAACCTGATTGCTACAGCTAGCGTCACCGGGTTCGTGGCTCTGGCATATGTTATCGGTAAATTTGGTCTGCCCGGTCAAGCTCAGCTTCTAGGCACACCAGCCGAAGAAGATGGTGGCGGTAAAATTGATTTGATCCGAGCGGGGGCATATGGAAATGTGGATGCTTCTTTGATGGTGTAAGACCCCTAGCCCTCTGTGCGGGGTGTATGAATCCCAACTTAGAGGATAAACTAATTGACTTTTTAGGAACCCGATGGCCGAGGAAGAGTTTGCCAAAGACCAAGTTATTGGCATCGCAGGCCGATCTTCCATCTCCTGCTACGATATTATAGCAACATACCACGGCGTCAGCGCCCATGCGGCTGCTAATCCCTGGGAAGGGAGAAACGCCCTCGATGCTCTTGTCATGGCCTATAACGGTATCTCAATGCTCCGTCAACAGATCGGTCCAGATGAGCGGATTCACGGAGCAATCATTAAAGCGCCACAGTGACTAACGCCATCCCCGAACTTACTTGCACCAAGTACACCATCCGCAGCCGAACGATGAACGGGGCGCGAACCCTGGGAGAGCGTGTGAGAAAATGTCTAGAGGCAGGTGCCTTCGCCACTGGATGTACTGTGGAGGTAGAGGAAAGTCAGATCTATGCCGACTTAGTCGTGAACCCACCCCTGTGCGAAAGCTTCCAGGAGTGTATGAAGAATCTGGGAGAACCAATTCTGGCCCGCGATGAGCTTCTCATGACCGGCTCCACCGACCAAGGCAACGTGTCTCAGATCGTTCCTGCTCTCCACGGTCTCATTGGAATTCCGGTGCTTGATGGAGCCAAGTGCCATACGCGGCAGTTTACTGCGGCAGCTGGAACGGACCAGGCTCATCAGAGAATGATTACGGCTGGAAAGGCAATGGCGATGACTGGATGGCGGTTGCTGGTGGATGATGAATTTTACGGAATGGCCGCCTCGCATTTGCCGAAACGATGGACCGTAGATAGTTTTATACAGAGCGGAATCTAGTGCCGAATTCCCGCTTCCTGTCCCTACTACTAACTACAAAGATAATCTAGTTGAAACTCTAGCCAATCAACGAGAATTGCGCCCGCAATGGCGTGGTGGAGACTAGCCGAGACGTACTATCAATGTGGATCTTCCCCAGCGTTCTGGGATAGGACCCCAAAGTTAAAGTCTCTTTTGAGTTGAGAAACGATAAAGGGCTACTAGAGACGGAGATAGGAGGTGAGAAACATAAAGGTACTATCGCCGTGATCCCTCCCCCTATCATGCACTATTTTTTTTTTCTTGCGAAGAGAATTTAGCCAAAGTTGTACTTTTCACAACGACACTTACCACCAGTCCCGGCAAACCTGTCATGATTCCATTCAAGGATCTGAAATCAGCAGAGTCGCAGGAAGGCGTTATCGACCAGGACCTGGCAGAAGGCTCACACCAGGTGTGCCGAAAGGTGGATTGGATCCTGCTACCCTTGCTCGGCTTCTGCTACTTTCTGCAGTTCCTGGACAAACAGACGCTCAGCTATGCAGTCTTCTTGGGATGCTGCAAGACAATAATTTGCATGGGTCGCAATTCTCATGGACTGCTTCTATCTTTTACTTTGGATATATCTTCTGGTCGTATCCGACCATGTTCCTTTCCGTGCGCTTACCCATTGGCAAGTACCTAGGTGGTACAGTGTAAGCATATTTTAACCCGCTTGATGATCATGTTTATGAGCTCTCAACACTAACCGTAACTGTGTTCTTCGTTCATAATTGCCTGGGCTGCGGTCCTCATGTGCCATGCAGCCTGTGACAACTTCACCGGCCTGATGATCACTCGTTTCCTGCTCGGAGCCTTCGAGGCAGCTGTCGCTCCAGGATTCTCTCTGGTGACGGGTATGTGGTACACGAGGCGTGAGCAGCCCCTTCGCTACGGGATATGGTTTCTGGATAACGACATGGCCTCGATGTTGGGGGGCTTGCTCACCTACGCTATCGGACACAGTGATAGCGGACTCGCAGCTTGGCGATACTTGTTTCTTATCTTCGGTGCCATCACTGCGCTATGGGGGTGTGTCATGTTCTTCTTACTCCCAGACACACCATCCACTACCTTCTGGCTGAGCTCAAACGTGATGTCGCCGTCCATCGCCTCATTGCAGACGGTCAGGCGGGCTTCAAGGGTACCTTTCAAATGTCTCAGGTTATTGAAGCCCTGCGCGATCCGGCGACGTGGTTCTTGTCGCTGTACACATTTTGTGTCAACATTGAAAACGGAGGGCTCACTGGCATTTGGGTCACTAGTCATCCAAGGCTTCGGGTATAAAGGTCTCGATGCTCTATTGATTCAAATGCCGACAGGAGCCGCAGAGCTAGGATTTGTGATCCTGAGCTCTGCCCTTTGCTTGTGGCTTCCCAATATGCGCACCATCACAATGATAGTGCTCACTTTGATCAGCCTGACTGGTATGGCTCTTAAGTATGCACTCGATGCCAGTATCCAACCCGGTCGCATGGCAGGCTTCTGTCTCAGTCTAGCCTTTGCAGCCAATATGCCCCTCGGGCTGTCATTAGTCACCAGCAATGTTCGAGAATTTACCAAGCGGGCAGTGGTAAACGCTTGTGTCCTAGTGATGTACTGTGTGGGCAATATTGTCGGACCGCAATTTTCCAGCGTAGACGAGGCTCCGCGGTATAACAGAGGCATCACAGCTAGTCTGGCTGGGTTCGGACTGGGAGTATTTTGGTTAGTGTGTCTGCGTGTCTATTTACAGTGGCAAAACAGGATCCGGTCTCGAGAGGACGAGTCGAGTGTACCCCGAGAGATCCTTCTCATGGAGGATCCGACCGACTGGGAGATTCCTGGCTGTCAATATGTCTTGTGGTATACTTTCCTCATATATTGGCTTCTTTTTAAATCACTAATCTGGTGACTCATTCCCAGGGATGGGTTTGGTCTTCTTCTCTGTGAAGAATATGATTGGATCAGCGTGAAATCTCCGTGACTTGGAAGATGAGCACGGCATGTACAAGTTGCCTGGCGCTTTGGGCTCTTGGTTTTTAAATGTGGCTTCAAGTTGATTAAACCTCATCCGCGGTTATATTATTATGCCGTGAATATCAAAAGATACCTGGGATTGCAATAATTCGATGGAACTCACGGTCAATTGGCCATTCTAGGTCGGGGTGAGCAACCATTGCAAAAGCTGAGAGTAAGGTGGTTCTAATTTCATGTTCATGCCTCCATGCATTCTCAGAAGAATAATTTCTTTGACTTCATTATCATAAAGCTTGTCGATATCTGCTTTGCCACATAGCACGTTTGACCAGGCGGCACTTGGTCAACCAAATTGGGCCCCACGGTGATTGGTGACTGGCTGTCCTCACAGTCCAGTCCCGCCCACATTAATTAGGGTGGAAAGGTCAGAAATGAGGGCGAGCCTTATAAACCGACCTTACTCCCCTGCATTTTCTCCTCTTATTTTATTTCTTTGCATCTCACAAACCTACCATACCCTGAGTTTCCGTTCCCAGTATAACACCCGATGGCGTCCTTCGAAATGGATGTCGACGCTGAGCTGAAAGCCTTCTCTTTCACACAAAAGGCCCACCGCGATGTCTATCTTGCCATTGATCCCCGTCGTCCTGAGCTTTCCCAAGCTGGAAAGGTCATTATCGTCACCGGTGCTTCCCGTGGAATCGGCAAGCTAGTAAGCTTGACTACATATCAAGATACGGTGAAGTACTTGTCAGTTTGGCTAACAGCCTCCTAGGGCTTCGCGGCTTCATTCGCTCACGCAAATGCTTCTGCCATCGTGCTGATTGGGCGATCAGTTGATGACTTGGCCGAGACAGAGAAGCTTGTCAACAGGATCAATGCCAAAACGAAAGTTCTGTCAATCCCTCTCGATATCACCGATGCGACTGGTGTGACCAAAGCGTTTGAAGACATTGTTGCCCGATTTGGAGCTCCCCATGTCCTCATAAACAATGCTGGCTACATCAACCCTCTTGATACCATCATTGATGTCGACATTGGTTCATGGTGGAGAACCCAGGTTCGTTGATCGAAAAGGGGGACCAGTCATGATTCACCAACTAAAATTTATCAATCGCTGCAGGAAGTCAACGTTAAGGGAACCTTCCTCATGTCTCAAGCTTTCCTGAAAACCATTCGAGACACCCCCTCGACCTCTAGAACTATCGTCAATGTAGCCTCGATGGCTGCACAGGGATTCCCACCTGGCATGAGCTCCTACTCTCCTTCCAAGATAGCATTGTGCAAGTTCACAGCATATCTCACTCAGGAAAATCCCGAGATTACTGCTGTGAGTCTGGATCCAGGTCTTGTGCCGACGGATATGGGACATGGTGTGCCATACCTTGCCGGATACTTACATGATACTCCGGAACTGTCTGGAGGCGTTGCGGTGTGGCTGGCTACGGGTGACAAGAAGTTCTTAACCGGCCGATACGTTGCGGCAAACTGGAATGTAGAGGAGCTGGAGAGCAGAAAGGAGGAAATAAAGGATGGCGATCTCCTGATATTCGGGTTGAGGGGGAAGTTTGGTCTCCCTGGTGTCGTTGTCGAAGGACGGAAACAGAGATCACATTATCTGCAGAGCCCCAAAGGGAAATAATTACAGCGGAAGAATAGTCGTCAGAATCTTATTCAAGAAGCTAGATATCACACTGGTCTTCACAAGTATAATTCTATTGGTAGAGAGAGATTCTCCTCGTATCGAATCTCCGATAATATCATCCTTCTAGTACGGTATCCAAGTCTCACATGATGTCTGTCCACTTAATCGACATAGAAGTATCCTATTCAACGACATTAACACACTTTACAGTGGTAGTTCAAATTTTGAGTCTAGAGACCAGAGAAATCACCTAATAGATATGCTTCCACTTCCTGGTTTTTGAGAGGTCTTTCTAAAGGCCTTTTCAATCGTCCTTCTTGATAACTTATGTAGATTATCTTTGAGTCTATCATTCAACGTGTGACTGATAAGATGATTCTGAAACTTGGCCATAGCTTCAAACTTATGAAACCTCACTGCACAGGGTAGGACGAACGGGGACTAGATCGGCAGATTTGAGGAAGTGACCCCCGGACCCCCCACCAAAAGAAGTATGCTAAGATGAAGTAAACATCCATCGGCACTTCTCCTCCCCCACGCTCGGGTAAATAGTAAATGATCGGCGCACCGGCCAATAATCTGTAGATTATGTTGATCTATGCTGCATCTAGCCTGCTGAGCTGTCTTTGCCAGCCGCAAATCATCCTCTTTCGCAACCCCGACTCGCTCAAATATTACCTGTGGACTTTTCCCCCGCACGATTTTCCCCGGACTTCGGAGGGACGCCGACCTCGCATTTAGCCGGAATGATTGCATAGCTCGCTTCTTGTTCTCGCTTGCTATGGCTTTTACACTTAAGATGCATGGTCCCACTCTTGACTTCAAGGTTTCGTACTTCCTGAACAGGCCTGTTAATGCAACCGCGTCTAGTATGCTCCTTATCAGATTGAGGCTCTTTTTTACCAACTAACACTATTCTAATATGGCACTTGCGATGGAAAAGAAGAATCAGCCCTATTTTGGGCTGACTGGAGGATGGCTTACTTTCTGGGTCACAGTTCGCTCCTCTCGTTGACCTTATTCCGCAAAATTATATGCTAATCATTTTCTTCCATGAGTCTAGGTTGCTTGCGCAACTGATATGACTTTATTCGGTTACGATCAAGGCGTTTTCAGTGAATCACCCTCCAAGCTCCGACGAGAACGCTGCTTACTTGAACCAAGGTGGCGTTGTTATCACACAGAACTTCCTCGAACTCCATGATCTCGTCGGCCCAGCCAAGACCAAGACACTTTCCACTGTAACCGCCATCTACGATGTCGGTTGTTTCTTCGGGGCCATTCTCGCTTTTACAGTGGGTGAGCGCCTTGGACGGAAAAGAGCAATCATGGTGGGCACGACCATCATGGCTGTTGGTGCCATTCTTCAGGCGACGTCGTACAGTCTGCCGCAGATGTTCGTGGGTCGAATTATTGTGGGGTAAGTGCTCTTAACGATCATTATTCACGAAAGCTCAGGCTGATTCCTTGACATGTGTAGTATTGGAAATGGTGTCAATACAGCGACAGCTCCAGTTTGGCAGACAGGTACTATCTTTGCCCTGGTTCACGGTTTGAAGAGCAGCCCCGCTTATGATATTTCCAGAAACATCCCAGCTAAAATGGCGTGGCAAGCTGGTGATCCTCGACATGATGATGAATATCGCAGGCTATTGCATCGTCAATTGGATAAACTATGGACTTTCATTTGCTGGAGGCGCCGTTGCGTGGCGATTCCCGCTTGCATTTCAATTCTTCTTTTTCTTCATACTGTGGTCTACCGTACCTTGGCTTCCGGAATCTCCTCGGTTAGTATGTTGAATATCATCATCGTCTAGATCCCCAACTTATGTTCTACAGTTGGCTTCTAGCTCACGGAAAAGAAGATAAAGCTGTCGAGGTGATTAGCTGTCTAGAAGGCAAGTCCATCGATGATCCTTTTGTCATTGCCCAGCGCAACGAAATTGATTTTACCATTCGCTACGAGCATGAGAACTCGGTGCGGTGGCGCGACCTTCTAAAGAAAAGAGATCATCACACGAAAACCCTGCGACGGTTGCTTCTCGGTGCAGGCACCCAGTTCATGCAGCAGTTTGGCGGTATCAACATCATGTCCTACTATCTCCCGACAGTCCTGGAAAAGTCAGTCGGTCTTAAGGAGAGCATGGCACGTCTGCTCACGGCTTGTAATGCCATCTCATACTTGATCTTTTCCGGGCTCGCGGTGCTTTTAGTTGAGCGTATGGGTCGTCGTGGCTTGATGATTCTGTCGACATTTGGCCAGTTCTTGTGTTTCCTGATTATCACCATTCTGTTGCGGTTTGCGGAGACTTCGAGTAATGGCAAGGCCTGGGGATCTGCTTCGGTCGCTTTCTTCTTTTTGGTCAGTCTATGGCACGAGCTCGGCTCCCTCCATTCTGGTAAACATCACTGACGGAAAATTGTTCAAAGTTCCATGGGAGCTTTGGTATTGGAATGCTAGGTGTTCCCTGGCTATATCCGACCGAGATAAACTCCTTGCCTATGAGAACAAAGGGCGCCGCGGTAGCGACAGCGACCGACTGGTATAACTCCATTGCACAAAACGATTCTCACCCATCAGTGTTGACACGGAACCAAGGATCACAAACTTTGTCATTGTCGAGATCACGCCAATTGGTATACAAAGCCTTGGCTGGAAGTTCTGTGGGCGCTCCTATCTCTTAATCTATCTTTACCTTGAATGTGTACTGATGAAACCATCATGACAGGGATTGTATGGACGGTGACGAACGCTCTGTTCCTTCCAGTGCTATACTTCCTGTACCCAGAGACAGGTAACACAATGCCAAACATTGAATTAACTATGGTTGGCACTAACACTTTATCTAGCTAATCGGAGTCTCGAGGATATCGACGCATATTATCACTCTAATCCGTCCTTAATAGTGACAATCGACGCCGATGCCATTTGCAGAAAACGACCTCAAAAGTACATCGACCGCGAGGACGAGGAGCTTGAGAGAACTACTGCTAGCAAAGGAATTCGGTTGGTAGCAGCACAGCACGTGGAGGATAACGTGAAGTAAAGAACATGGGACGTAGGATCCGATTTGGTATCGCTTCGAGGCAAGATAATTAGGAAATTCATAGAGATCAAGCCATCGGGCTCCTCGCAACGTCCAAGTCAGATTACTCAATTTATTGAGATGTATAAATGAGGCCGGAGAAATTGAAACTTGGTGTCTGCTCTACAATATCAGTGCGCATCAATCCTTGCACTAAATACCTGTGAATTTACTCTAAATAGTATTTGGAATCATTCTTCCGCTCACTAAGCGGCCACTAGGAGGTAGCTTCGGGACAAACATTCGCCAATCCCAGAGAGACAGCCATTTCGTTAATCTATTATCCGTACCAATTCCCCCATGTCATTCTTCTGTCTCTCAAACTAAGCACAATCTTCGAAGGCAAAAAGCAAGAACAAAGACAGGCACCAATCACCGTCACTAGACCACTGATAGCCCCCAGTCCGAGACATATCGGGTCGTAGAGGTGGAGCCACGGATGACGCGGAAGGGAACGTTGATCTACCGTTTTACGGGGGCCTAGTTGCTAGTGTATTCTTGGAAGAGGGGTAGAGAGATCGGAAGAGAAAAGTGCTTGGTCAGTTATGAAAATGTTGTCGTAAGATAAGGTGACAAATGTACCTAATAGCACTGGTCATGATATCAAAGAGGTAAATCTGGACAATATATATTGCTCAAGTTGGTTTGAGATCCTGGCATCAATTCTGTGCCCACAGTATGGTTTTCAGAACAAAGGCTATGCAATCTATCTTAAGATGTCACTCCAGGCAATGCAATTGAGGAAATCCCGGGGAAACTACTCTCCTCCGAAAAAAGCGGGGTGTCTCAGGAAGTATTCGAAGGAGAAGATAACGTATTGTTCTGACTTCTTAGAGACTTGGTCGCTTGGAATGGGAGGCCTAAGAACCCACCATCCCGATGTCTAAACTGAATGGATACGATAGATAGATTTTTTGGTCTCATTCGACCCAGCAAATTGCAGGTCTATGCAATCCACGCATTCTCATCTCTATCCCCATTGCCACACCCAACCTCGGTAATACTCGGACACATATCAACGCCACTAAACGAACCCGACCCAAAGCTTGACCTAGCCGGCCATCCGTCCATGCATGTTTCACGATAAGTAAAACAAAGCTCGACCATAGCCACGAACTGCTGCACGAGTCCTTCTTTAAAAATATACCTATCTAGGCAACCATCAAAACACTGCAAGAGAATAAGCGATTGGAAGTCAACTCCTATTCTGAAACACGTCAGGTCGATGCAGGAACGGAAATTATAACACCAATTCTAAACCCAATCCCAGCCACATTGTTAATGTGGCTAACACCAGCACTAGCAGATGGTTTGGTTGCATGGTTGCGTCTTCCGTCTAGCTTTATTTTTAGATGCAGGTGTTGGCGTTTGCTGACGCACGTGGATCCACCTTGGTTGAACCTACTGGTTGGCTTGAAACTTTGGGGGCGCGCCTGGCGCGTTGGTGGCCGCATGTGGCGTTTCGAGGCGATTGGATCGAACGACCGTTTAACAGGAGGTGATCATTAACGTAAATACTCGAACTAGAGGCTGGTTGGACTTACAGATTAGAATGATGCGACTAGAAAACAATGCTGATGATCAAATATACTCGGCGAAGAGGTGACAATAAGAATCAAAAATAAATTTACCTCCAACGCCAAGCTATGCCGAAGTAAAATATCAGCGTCAATGTCAATGTCAATGTAAGACAGTTCCAGTTAGATGTAAATACAATAAACCTTTTCAAGTTCGCAGGATTAGATGGTAAATAAACCATTAAACGATGAGGCGTGCGCAACACAAATAGCACAAACAATATGTAAAACATGAAAACGAAAAAGACCCCCAACCCCAATTATATCATGGCATGATGTAAAACGCCGTTTCCCAAAAGGTGAAGAAAGAACCAATGCTCCGAAACACCCCTCCTTCCATGAGAAACCGATCGCATGCCCGCGCGGCATTCAGTCGATATGTATGATGATCCTCCTCGCTGTCTCTTGTATTATTCCGGTCTCTTCTTTTATGTTTCATTCAAATCGTCATCAAATCCCCAAATCGTGCGCACTTCTTAGATGAAACTCGTCTGACTACCAGTCGCATACTGCGTCGACGACCCAATCAAATTCGGCGACGAAATACTCGCCGACTTCGAACCGGTTGCAATCTTACTCCTCGTCGAGAAAATCGACAATCGCCGACTAAGCCTCCGACTCAAACCGCGTTGCGGCATGGAAACCGACAAGATAGACATCGGCCGCGAGCGCGGAGGCATAGGACCATCCGCAGTTTCCGGGCGCGGAGATGCGCCAAAGTTAGCGTCTAGTAGAATAGTGGAGCGACGCTTGATCTTGTTGGCTGTTGAGCGGGCGGGATCCAGGTTCAGCGAGAAGTCTTCCTTGATATCGTCGAGGGCGTGTGAGACGCGGCGGAATAGTTTGGGTTTTTCGTAGATGGATGGTTCGCGCTGTTCGTAGCCGTAGACTTGGAGCGGTGTTTCGAGACCGTCGTCTAGTGGTGAGGAGTAGAAGCGTGGATATTTGACGGGCATTGGGGTGCGGCGTGGATGTTGGGAGCCTAGAGAGAGGGTGGACATGGGCTGGTGGTTTTGATATGGGAGATGAGGGTCTGAGGAAGCGGCGGACGAGGAGTAGGTGCTGCTCGTGGCGGAGGATGATGTCAACATGGCTAGGAAGTGACTAGCCCGCCTTGTATATGTATAGGGAGTATGTAGGAAGGGATAAAGCTGCGGGGTGGTCTCTGTTTGAGGAAGCGCAGGGAGCAGGGGGAAGATCGAAGGAGGGAAAGTTCCAGGTCAAAAGAGAGGAGTAGAAAGAAAGAAAGAAAGAAAGAAAGAAAGAAAGAAAGAAAGAAAGAAAGAAAGAAAGAAAGAAAGAAAGAAAAAGACGCCATCGCAAAAGCTGAGCATCGCATTCCGAAAAAGACTAGCAACGAAAAAGTGGATCAAAGACATTCAGCGCTTTAGTTCCCAAGCTACAAGCGCCGGGCCCCGTGTAACACATAGATGACTGTAATCTCATGTTTCATATGCCCCTCCATGATGAAGCGGGTGACTGCGAATCCTTGTGGAGTATCAATGCATTCGCTTCATTTGAGAATCATGGTTCGACTGTTGTCTGTTTTGGAGGGAACAGGAACTGATGAGCTGGGTACGTTCGTTGACTGGTCGTCCACAAACGCAGATTCTGGTGATGCTGGGTTGGGATCGGTCCGAGTCCACTTTTTTTTCCCGTCCGAGCGAGAGATGCTCCGTATCAGATCATATCATCATTCCATACAGGCATACACCATTATTTCAGTGTCCATAGGATTGTCTTGGATCTGACACATCATGGTGGTCTTTGCTTTGTGTTCATCCGCCCATTCGGTGACGCGGCACTGGCCACCCCATCCTCTCTTTGTCTTTCTTCGTGGTGACTTTGACACCTGAAACAGCTCTACGCGGTTGACGACGTGGAAAAGCAGCGCAACCGGGGAACCGAGCTGTTGGACCCAAAAAGTTCTCTCATCGGAGGGGAATCGTAAAGAAGGAAAAAATAATGTAAAAGAACTGTGGATGTATCCACGGGTTCCCACCAGGATCTTCTGACGTGAGATTCTCATTGGACCGATTCCCGCTCAGGGGGCAGCCTCGCGCGATTAGAGAACCTTGGAAAAATCCGAACGAAGCCCGTTCAGCGCCAACGCAATTATTTGCTGCGGGTGAGGCGCAAGGGCTGCAGCCGACCGTGAAGAAAATGGATGACCAGTCAAGACTCTACTGTCATTTTGATGCTGGCCATGGAGAAATCGGTTGGCTGGTTTTCCTGTTCTTTTTTTACATACTTGGGTGAAGTTGGTGTTGGTTGGGGCCACGGGACTTGTGTGTCTCGGGTATGAGAAGCTGTTGATCCATTTTGACCCTGCGATTGTAACCCGGTGGAGATGCTCCAAGTGGACGGGCACGGGGGCCTGACAAACCACAGCCACGCATTGCGGCACACGAGGCCCATGGAGAGGGGTGTTGGATCAAAGGGAGACTGCCGCCCGGTAATCCCATTACACGGTGGATATGGAGGACTCGGTTCTCCCCCCCAGATCTGAGAAAGGGTGCAAAAGGGGTTTGGTGGCTGGCGAGAGGAACTGGCAGGGGTAGATGGGTATGCCCTCGATCAGAAGGGTTTGTCTGACAATGAACAGGATGAATCACCAGGAGAGGTACCCCAGAGCTGGGTCAGCGGAAGTAGGCGGATCACAATGGATCAATAGAATCAGCGACATGACATCGTGGGCTCATTTCTCGGAAAGTAGCTAGGCACAAAGATGCAAAGATATGTATGTACATGAACAATAGGCTAAACGATTGGAGAAAAACAGGTGGCGTGATCGACATTGCATCACATCACATCACAAAGCGGAGATTGACATCTGCCGCACGAGTCAGCTCGGGAGTTGCATTCAGTAGTACCGCAGATCAACTTACCAAGGGGATGGCTGCAGCTTAGCTGTGGCTTCTGGGTATATTTTCCATCGAGTTCCGCCCGAATGGTGTTGAGCAACTGCAGGTAACTCTGCTGGGGCCATTGTTGCAGCGATTTAATAAAGGCCCAGCTCAAGGCACCCCTGGCCTGGCCGTCCTGGAAGGTGTCCGCTCTGCGATGATTGTCGGTTAGTCCGGTCGAATCGGAGAGGGGAAATGAGATCAAGGGGGGAGGGGACGATGTGAGAAGAACAAAACATTTCCTCGGAAGTTATTTGTTTCTTTTCTTCTTCCTCCCCATCAAACGGGTTCACACTTACGATGTCTGAGTGTCCTTGGATCCGGAGAACATGACCACATCGGCCGGCGAGGTTTTGGTCTGGAGGGTCCGTTCCCGCGCCTGGCCTCCGTTTGCTGCTTTCTTGAAGAACCCAATGGCAGTGCTTGCCATACTGGATAGATCTCCTTGTCCATACGCAGTGAATACCGTGAACAAGTCTTGCGCGGCCTCCTTCGCCAGGTTGGGTTCCTTCAAGATGCCTTGGGTCGAGTATACGTATGGCAGATCCAGGGCCGTGCCGGAGTGGCAGGAGTCGAAGATGGCCGTCAGTCGTACACCGGGTCGCAGAGGCCGCACCATGATAGCGTGCATGTCGTCGTCGACAATATGTCCAGCAGATTGATAGTCCACCGGGTAGATCACATCGTCGAACCCGTCATCCTCATCACCATCGAGATCGGGGGTACGACCACCATGGCCGGAGAAGTGGATGAAGAGGGAGTCATGAGGTTGGGCATCCTTGACCAACCAGTGCATGGCGCGAAGGATATTGTTCTTGGTCGGAATACTCATGGGGTTGCGCTGGTCGTCAGTAAGAATGACCATATCTTCGCGCCGATACCCAAAGCGCTCGTGCAAGAAGATGGACATATTAGTGACATCATTGATACATCCATTCAACTTATTAGCCTGGCCAAAATAGTTGATGCCAATGAGCAGGGCTTTCCGCCGTCCGGTACAAGCCGAGTACTGGAACTGGTAACTAGATGGTGCACCATGGCCGAACTGCTGAAGGTTCTGTGGAGGCCTGGGTGGCAGATTCGGAGAATTGGAGCGTGGTCCTATCGTGTCATGGTTAGTGTTTGGGATACAACGAGGGCGTGAGAGGTGGTGCTGAGAAAGATGGTGGTTTACCTGTACCCTGACTGCTCACACTCAAGTTCAGGCGATGTCCCGGCTGGGGAGATGGCGTATGGTGCTGGCCATAGGGCGGCTGCGGAGACGGTGCGTGTCCATAAGGAGGCTGTGGTGAAGGAGTGTGGCCATAGGGTGATGCTCCCGGATAAGCTCCTGGCGGGGGACCCGAATAGGATGGACGCTGGCGATGTTGTCGGTAGTTGGGCTGCGGCGGCCGCGGTGGCTGCTGGTGATAGGGCTGAGGCGGGGGGTGCGGGGATTGCGGCCATTGGGGAGGAGGTTGTTGATACCCCCATGGAGGAGGAGGCCCCGGCGGAGGCCCCGGCGGAGGTGGTCCAGGAGGAGGGTAATACATGGTAAGAAAGCAGCTGTCCTGGAAGAATTGGCGATTGTGATTCTTATTCTGCCAGGGCAAACAAAGATGGACGTGATGACGGACACGGGATTTTTTTTTTCAGGCCAGACAGGTATTGAGGCGGGCTGGCTGACTGGTGGGTCTCGTAGATCCTCACAGGCTCACAGACGGGAGAAAGTTCCGTAGTGAGTCCGAGCGAGCTGAATCTATAATTGCAGAGGAAGAAGAACGGAAGACAAAAACAGAGGATGGAAGCTCAGGTACGCAAGAGCGACCGTTGTGCCCTATGGAGGTCAACCATCTCCGATTCGCAGTCCATCATCATGCCGTTTAACCCGTCCATGGAACCAGGCCGACTTGCCGGAACTCCACCTTTTTGGTCCCGTAGGGCTGCAGGGCCGCAGGCAACATCATTCGAGGGAGACTCGGCAGATTTGATAGTTTTGCTGGGTTTGGTTAGTTTAGTTGATTTGTGTTGTTTGACAATGGACAGACAGTACTCAGCCTCGTAGTCTCATGTGTCAGGTGACTTGGACTGGATTACTGCTGACGTGATCACATTCGTACCTCTTTCTTACCTGAGAATAGACGCATTTCCCAGTCTTCGATGAGGTAAACCCTGCGAGGCCATGCGATGTCATGCCCCATTCGGTGACTCGGGACACGTACTCAGCCCAGAATTGGCAGGGTGTACCAAGATGGATCTTGTACTACTTCTTACTGTGTGACCGCTCATGCCCAGCTGCTAGAAAGTGGCAAAAGTGCGGGGAATGGCGCAGCTCCTTGGCAAATCCCAGTCCCCGTTCCTAGTGCGCAGTACCACCAGCTTGGTGAAACAGGACACTGAAACTCTGATCCCGACCCTCTGACCTGTGAGACTCGCAAACTCTGGAATCAACCATCAGGTGAATCGTCAATATGCTGCAACACCATCACACGAGTCCGGCTTCGGAGGGGTCCCATCATCCATGGCCGGTTCGACAGGGGCCTCTGCATGGGCGATCCATGCGGGTCCCGGTCGCGAATCGCGAGTCTATATGTCCGAGTGGGAACGAGGATTGAGGGGATTATTTCAAGGTCTGTATCGATCGCATCAGTCACAGTGAGACAAGATGAGGCTCTTGGGGTCACCTGGAGTCATGATTTGCGAAGATGCGGAGATGTAGTATCCTGCAATACGATGACGGTGGGACCCAATTGGGGGCTTGCGGGAGGAGAAGTGAGCTAACGGGACTCCGTCACCACACCGCGATTGGGGGGGGGGGGATGCGGCTCTGCTTAACAGTCTGAACAATCTAGAGAGGATTGACCACTTTTGATCGGATGGGATTGGATGGAAGAAACAGGCAGTATCAGCCGCCTGCCCGCCAATAGCAGAATTCTCTACGCATGCAAAGGGCGTGAAGGGGGAAAATTCCAGCAGATGTGAGGCTTAAAATGAATGAATTTGGGATTATTTGGGCGGCTAAGGCCCCTCTTAGTACTACCTAGTCCCGAGTCTAAAGTCCAATTAGTCTATGAGTGATCCTATCATCCCTGGATCCTTCGTCAGCCTATCGCCCCCTCGGTATGATAGTAATACTATCGCTGGGTCCATCGTGAAGCTTGGAGCCTCACCTCCTCAACTTTTTTTATCGGGCCCATTGCGGCTCCTCATGTTCCTCTTTTCCTCACCCTTTTCATCTTCATCCCCTTCTTCTTCACTCTCCTCCTCCTTACATCTACATTCTCGACCTAACCACCTTCTTTCTATTATCCATTGGGATAATCTCGCGTATTCCCTTTCCCTGCCCTCTTCATCTGGCAGTCGTTATTTCAATTTCATAATATTTACTTAATTCAGCATGGTCTCCTCCTGTTAACCCTCACCATCTTCTCCTCTTTCAATTCATTCCTCCTGAATTACCCCCAGGCCGACTGTGGGGTCCTGCTGGGCTTCATCATCCCCAACAATGGCATCAGCCTCATGTCCTCCTTCAACGCTCGACTCCCTCCCATTCGATGTCTTTTATCAGATCGCCACGTTGCTGGACGACCGCGACTGCATTCATCTGAGCCGCACCAACCGCGCCATCCATGAATTAATGCAAAGTGACCTGATTGCCCGCAAAACTGTCGAGGTAAGAGCCGCATACTTTTGGCACCGAATCCTGCCCCCAATGAGATGAAGAGATCGAACACGAAAGCCAAAACCCACTCTCCAGGGTCCGCCCCCTCTTTTTTGCCTTTTGGGGCCAACACCCCAAGCCAAGCCCTAAACCCAAGTGCTTCCTCTCGCAGAATGTCCCCCCCCCCCTCTTTTCTCTTTGTCTGATAGACCGGGAATACCCACCGGTACTGCGCGGATGCTGACAGCCCACTTCTGCAGAGTGTCCTTGCCCACAGCAAGGAGGGCCGCGCCGCTGTGGCGGCCCAGTCCGGCTACCGCAAGGCTGTCGGGCACCGCTTCGATATCCATGAAGCGATCGCCACGGCATCCCCATATGCAGCCGCGATGCTGGCATATGCGGTTGACTTTGTGTACCACCAAGGCATTCTCTGCTATCGCGTTGGGCATGAAATGCGTTTGCTCAATGTGCATCGTGGGGCTTGCCAGGAGCAGGTACTAAATCTATACGAGGTCATTCCTCGGCTGGACACTGGCTTGCAGGAGTCACTTGTTCCCGACCCCGCGGACAGGGTTCAACTTCTCCATTACAGTAATGGAATTGTCGTGTTCCGGCTCGAGGGTATCGATGGCCAAGTTGACAAGGTGGTTGCCATTGACATGGCTCCCCAGCAGACTCGCCGTAAGCGATTACTCCTGCAAAGGCCTATTCCATCAGATGTCCCAGTAATTGTGCGACACAGTCGCTCATATCTGTGGTATGCCATCTTTATGGAGACGCTCGGTTCTCAGGGAACCTGGCTATGTTGCGGAGTAGATCTGGCCACCGGTGAAACGATCCAGTTTCATCTAGATCATGCCGCAGGCGGGGAACTTGGCCAGACTCTCTGCTTCGATATTCACCAGGACCATTTCTATGCAATTTCCACACAAGTCAGCTCGGAGGAAGATGAGCGATTTTCTTCATTCTACCACTGGGCTTGTTATGCGCCCCGGCAAAAGGCCCGGAAATGGAGTGGCCGTCTCTGGCGTCGCGAGCATCGCGAAGGACCTATCAACGAAATGTGGACGGATCTTTCTATCCGTAAAGACGAAACCACCGGGCGCCCAATGATTATTGAAAGTCGTCGGGAATGGCCCGAAGGGAAAAGTGAAAATCACCGAACAACTTATATTGAACCCCTATCCACACCTGCAGAATTACAAGCCGAACACCCCGAAGGGGACATCAAAACCCCCGACTTGGAGTGACGACTCTGAGGACGAAGATTCCGGACCAAGCAAAGACCCGGTCATCGGTCAGACATACGATCATCGCCCTGAGAAACGTCTTCGACGAAACTACCACCCCGAACACGAACTCGGTGACGATCCAAACGAGCGGCAGGAATTCATTCACGCATACACTAAACATCACTCCTACGACCTCGCCAGCTCCACATTCGTCGACCTAGTCAACGATCCCACTCCCCATTCAGACGGTGTCCGCGTACGAGATCGTCTCCGCCTCCGAACAGTCTCGCGCAAGCGGAAATGCCCCATCGACGAAGAGGGCATCGCCGGCGAAGACGGTCTTCTCTTCCTACCCACTCAAATCGATACCAACGGCCTCCCCGTTAAAAATTCAGAGGAACGATTCGTCTCCCGTGGCGTGCACATGTGGCCATCAGAAGACGCCCCGGCTGAACTACACCACCTCCTCTGTCCAGACAAGCGCTCCGGCACAGTGAACACCATCGCAGACGAACGATCCCTCATATACTCCATCTCTTGTCCAGGCTTACCAGCCGGTCACAAAGCACTTATCCTTATCAGTTTCGATCCCACGCTTCACATTCCCACACTCACGCCGCTGCGCTCATTGCAGACTCCGGGTTCGTTGGGAAATGCCTTCCCGGTGGCTGTGCCTACGCCAAAGGCTTCTAGTGGAGGTCTGATCAGACAGTCTGATCCGCTTTATCAAGCTATTAACCGGGGGTATTGGCTGCGATGATGGGATTGGATGGGACGGGATGAGCTACTGATACTGGTCCTGGGTTATCACTGGAATAGGTGATACACCATAAACATATACCTTTAACAAAAATGAACATCAAAATTTTAACTTAATTCATTCTTAATCAATAGCCGTAGCTTCCTTTCTGGTAACTTCTGAAACTAGTCCAAGTTAACGCACAAAGAAATGTACGATGCACTTCATCATGTCAAGATAAGAGGCATCTGGTCTCTACATTTCCACTAGCGTGAGACTCTCTAAGAACAACAAGATTGACAAAAGTCTCTCAGGCCTTACCCAACTTTCTCTTGCCGCTACTAAACTTTCTCTTGCCGCAATACATCTCATCCCACATGAGCAAATTCGTCTCAAAATAGTACGTCCGTCTGAAAAAGATCAATTAAAATTCGTACAGTGTCAGTGATAGGCTTTTTCATTAGATTGGTATCAATCAAGGTCGAGGCTGCTCGCATGGCATGCCATGCCCTTTTTGGGATGACACCGAGGAGAATTTAAATCAAGTTCTTTGCATAAAACATGCTATACTTTTGCAGTAGGTTCCATTAGTGTGAACCCCTGGCATAATTTCGGAATCATCGTATCAGTCACGAACAAACAGACATTCAAACAGAAATTCAAACAGACATTCAAAAAGATCTTTTGAAAAACAGAAAGTGGAAGCGTATTAGGGGGTACACCGTGTCGTATGGGAAGACAAATCGTCGTGCGAGAAGCCATAACTTGTTTGAACGCCTCAGTGGGGCCGAGCCCGGCGTTGTTGACCATGATGATGGGAAACTTCCTTTGGCAGAGCTAACTAGTGAAACAAAACAAATCTCCGCGAAAGCGGTCCATAACGTGATATGACACCTAGTGGTCGGTGCCCTTGAAACCCCATAATCATATTGCGAATGCCTCATCGTTCCATCGCGCCATCCTCGTATCAGATTGCGTCTCCATGTAGTCGTATCTCGAGTTCAGGACGTTTCATTGAATGTGGGAGGAACTCAAGGGTCTCAGGAATCGCCCTTGTCCTTCTTCTCGTGATCCGCTCGTCGCTTCTGTCCATTTTTCTCTGCGAATGCCTTGACCCGTTCCATATGTCTTTCCTGTTCAGAATCGTCGGAAACGTCACCGAGGTCACTTGGGGACAGTCCGGGTTTGGCGCGCAACTCATTGAGTTCCGTTCGGAGCTGTACCAGCGATGTTGCTCACGCCACGCGGTTCATGGCGTGAGCAACCTCGCTGGTACAGCTCAATTTCTTGGTACTGTCTTTCAGGCGGATGCTGCTGCTGGATTTAGTGTCAAATTCCTTGGATCCCCCTTTTCCCTTGAGCGCGGTTTGGCGCTTACTGTAAAGGGTTTTAAGGAAATATAAAGCGTTTAGGGCATCATACGGATCCATAGTAAGGTCCTCTGAGGGCCTGAGTAGCAGGGAATATTGCTGGGACATCGTTGATCAACTTGTAGGCGTACCACAAGGTGACCACGTTTGGGAAACCGTGCTTGTGAATCTCGTCCAAGTCTCCAAATACAGGAGGCTGAGCTGAAGAGAGGGCCTTCTGGAGGTGGTCCTTACCAAGCAGCTGAAGGAAAGTCTTGGTGGTGGTGAAGTAGGGGACCAAAGGGCCTATGAAAGCTTATGAGCTTCCTAGACTGGTATGTCGACCATTTCCCTAATATGCGACCCGAAGGCCAGTATCGGAAGAGCTACTCATACCCATAGGGATGTTTATCGTATAGTTCTAGGTCGGGACGATCGGCGAAGTTAACGTCTAGAATATTACGGTAGACTATCTACAGAATTGGTGTCTTGACCTCCCAGTGAAAAGGTAGTAGTGGAGAAGAGAAGAAAGTGGAGGCTGTGGTAGAGATACCGCAAGAGCTTAATTTAATCGTAACATAATAAAAGCTAGGTCCGACATGAATTGATTGCAACCCCACTGAAAGTCTAAAGCACCTAATTATCCTGGTGACAACCCCAGTCCCAGCTATAATGTAACCACAGAAATCAAGCCTTATGCCATTCCCACCCCCCGCCGTCATCGTGCATGCGCTAAGCACCTGACCACAGTCCAAGCTCAAAGGTTAAATTTCCAACGCCACGTTTAATCTTAAATTGCTCTGATCTACAATGGACTTTTGTCATGGGCGTTTGGGGCTGGGCACGGACGGTGCAGATTGTTTCTCACACGCATGTCAATTCCGGTTTCGATGGTTTAATTTCCGAGCCGTGTGGAGGGCGAGGTCAGTTACAGACATAGGCTACTAGAAGGGAGAGAAATGGAGGAAGTCAGTAATAAGTGAGTGTATCGTCTAGTCATTTATGTAGTATATTATCTTCTGCGTGTTGTTGTAGTCGTGATACCCGCCTCACCACTCACAATCCACCATCCATCATCCACTTTCCAATATAATCAGTAGATGCGGATTGTTGATTATCCAGTCCGGACGCAGTATCCGATCCAAATGTGCAGGTATATCAAACGTTAACAAAAATCCGTAAAACGCCGTAGCCTATCAATAATCAAGAATAGGCCACCATCAAAAATATCATATAGACCCCGGGGGGAATCACAAGTCAGGTTCGCAAGTTCAAGGTCACAAATCGTGTCGGCGTCAAGCAGAGCGTGGTCGGTGCGAGAGGCAGGGCAGGGGGCAGGGCGGGGAGAGGGCGTTTTCTGTACAAAGGGGGGAATAGTTTGCCCGGTCCGTGTTGCGCGCCCAAACATAAGAGCAAAATAAGATGAAAAATGGAGATCGGAATAAAAAGCGCTGCTTCTGCGGCGCTTACTCCTTCACGTAGAGATTTGCCAGCGAGTCGATTATAGCGTCCCGCTTGACGGGGTGCTCGTCCTTGAAGACATCCATGAGATGGACGTTGCGCTTCAACGCGGATGATACCGCACTGCTATCGGATGAGTTGAGACTGGCCTTTGCCTCGTCCACGGCCGAGGTGAGATTCAGGCTGGAGATGAGGGAGGTAAAGTTGCCGCTGCCGCTGCCGCTGCTACCGTCGGGGTGCAGCAGGGTGTGCAGGGTGTTCTTGAGGATGGAGACCAGGCCCACGTTTGCCTTGAGGGTGAGCTCGTGCATAACCTTGGTATAGTAGGGGACTTCGGTGCCGTTCCAGACTACAGACCGCGTGATGGTGTCGAGAGCTAAGTTTCCGGTCTTGAGAGCGGAGGCTTGCGATTTGAGGACCTCGCCGAGGTGGCCGATGATCTTCTTCAGGTCCAATACGCCGTTGATGGGGTTGGTGTTATTGCCGGGCTTTAGGGTGAGGCCTTCCAAGGTGGCGTTGCCAATGAGGAGGCTGCCGCTGTAGATGTCGAGGATGATGGTGCCGATCTCGATGGTCAAGACGGAGGGGTTGGGGAGCGTGGCATTGCCGATGAGGTTGGTGCCGTCCGAGAGGGGGCTTAGGAGAAGAGTGCCGTCGGAGATGCTGAAACCGGCGAAAGAGTTGAGTGCTGTTTGCAGGGTTAGCAAGATCAATGTTTTCAAAATGGTCAGCCTTCTATTGAAAGGTAGGTTCACGTACTCGGCGACACCACGTCCTTATCCATAGTCACACGCGACTTGAGCTTTCCAAGGAAGGAATTGGTCGAGCCATGGAGTGACAGCGCGGACTCCTTCTTGAACACGACATCATGCACGTAATTGGTCCAGACGGTCACGTTGGACAACGGGGTATGCTTATCGGTAACTCCGAGGGTGGTGTTGCCCTTGATAGTCTTGCCGTCAATGGTGATATTGCCCCAGGGGTTATCGGAGCCAGTGTCGCGGTTGAACAGGTTCAGCACGATTGGTTCAATGCGCACAGGCAGGGCGATCTTCAAGTCCAATGCGGATACCAACGTCAGCTGGATGGAATCGGGACGAGGCTGCATGACGGCCGCGTTGACCAATACTAGGTCGGACTTGTTGACGACCAATTGAGAAATGGCGGGAATAATGACGAGGAAGCTAGAGGTAGGAGATTAGTAAATCGCGTAATTAAAGGTATACTGTGGTTGGATTTTGCGAAGAGCGCAAAGATCCAAAATTGGAGATCCAGGGTCTTCTACTCTACTCCGTCCGGGCGAGACGCGACTTACAAGATGGGTAGCAAGATGGCCAAGAAGATAATATTGCCGACCAAGTAACAGCACCAGAATCGCTTCCAATGGCGCGCCATCTTCTGTTTGCGCGTCCGGTGGGTGGTCGCCAGCGAGACACCACCGACAGACTCGACCTGTTCGAGCTTGGAGGTGTCATCGTGGCCGGTGGGCAGGGGGCCACGATGCACACCGAGGGAGTATTTGGCATTGTCGGAGCTCAGGTAGGCCGGCCGGTCGTCGAGGTCTTTCTTGCCCATGATGGCGATTGGGGGAGGAGGAGAGGAAAGGGAGGGGGGGGGGGAGAAGAGAGGGGAGAAAGGGAGGAGACGCGACGAGGCGAGGGAGACGGGAATTATGATGGCAATCGTCTGGAGTATATGTATGGAGTATGGAGTATGGGAGACAGACTATTTAGTGGATTTTCTTGTCCCATTTTAGCGAATTTAGTATTTAAGATGATTTATTTAGTTCAAAATTTGGGGAATGTGTACTCCGTACTCACTACTCCGTACAGACACTGGGGTATCGGGCCTCCGGGGAAGAAGCAGCGCCCGTGGTTCGACTATCACCAGAAAGGGAGACAATCCTCCGTGAAATCTTCTTGAGAGGCAAAAAAATCAGAAGCGAAATCTCCACTTCTGCCCCAGATTGGGTCCATAGACTGACCCAGCACGAGACCTGGAGTAAAGACTGTTAGGATGGAGTGTATCCCAGTTTTCCCACAGGATGGCAAGCGGGGAGAACCCCATGAACCAGACTGAACAAGAGAGCCAGGGCCCAAGTGGATCAGGGCAAGCTTGTGAGGCTTCGGAGCACTATTCCTCATTTGGGATAAGATCCACGACGAACTGGTCCAAATCTGGTAAGGATGGGCATTGGCCAAATGGCGATCTACTGCGAACCGCGGCTGATGGGGAGTTCTGGGCTAAGCGTGCTGTACGAAAGAAGGTGCAAATCAAAAAGGGGGTGGGTCAACTTACCCTTAAGCACATTCACATGGGCCGAGCTGATTGTCCTAGCGGAATGACCGATGACCGATGACCGATGACCTCTTATTCTCCATACGTAGACTGCAGTCCTATCGTATCCGAATTAACATTATCGTCTGTGGTATTATTCGCCACAAATGGAGAGTATGGAGTCATGCACCCGGTTGCTTTTGCTCGGACGGGATTTCTTGGTCTTTCTTAGTCTGGGGTTTTCGGTTGCGGGGACTGGGGGAGACCAAAGAAGAAGGAATTTAATGGCGAGCCGACAATTCTCAATTCTCAATTCTCATATGCTCCGAATAATAATTTATTGAGGTGGACGCCAAAATTCTTGTTCTTAGTTTAGGGCCTTAGTTTCCCCAGACTCTTGCTATCTCCATCTATATCCACCACCCCCCTTAATCCTGGATAACTATTTACTCTCTTCTCTGACAACACTCTCTCCTCTGTAATATAATCACCACTCTTGATCATCATGTCCTCCTCCCCTCCTTCCCCCATCGACGAAAAACAATTCGAAGCCAACGGCACCACCACCACCCACTCCAATGGCGCCTCCGCGTCCACCAACGACTCTGGTCGCCTCCACGCCCTCGAACAACTCGAGATCCTCCCTCAAATCCTAAACGAGGGCATCCTCTTCGCTGGCTCGGGTGCCGCCCTCCTCCTCCAAGCTGCTCTGCCCGCTATCCGCGACACCGAACACCCAACTGGCGGCCACAAAGCCCTAGCCACCGAGCTCATCGACGCCCTCCAGGCCCACATCAGCTACATCTCCACGCTGGTCTTTGGCACCCGCGCCGAGCGCAAGACTCTCCTCGACCTGCTGAACCGCGGCGAGGCCCCCGGTCTAGGCGGTGGTCGCAACAACCGCTTCGCGCATCACCCAGAACTGCAGCTATGGATGGCGGCGACGCTCTACGCGACCGCGACAGACTTTTACCAGCGCGTCTACGGCCGCGTCGATTATCAGACGGCCCAGCGCGGATATTCCGAGTTCACCCTGTTGATTAGCTATCTGGGCGTGCCGGCGGGGACATGGCCCGAGTCCCGCCAGGCATTCTGGTCCTATTGGGATGACCAGGTGTCCAAGTTGGCTGTGTCGACTGATGCGGCGCAGTTTGCCAAGGATCTGCGGGAGAGTACTGAGATGCCCGGCTGGGTGCAGAAGTTGAAACCCTTCCTGCGGGCGGTTACGATTGAAATGTTGCCGCCGAACCTGCGGGATGCGTATGGCTTGCGCTCGACGGGGAGTACCCGGTTCTTGTATCGGACTTGGATGGGTTTTTCGACGGCCGTGTATCCGGCTATGCCGAATAAGGTGCGCTCGTATCCGTTGAAGTATTATCAGGAGCGGCTGCGGGAGAAGTTGAATGTTGTTTAGTGGGGGAAAAGAACGGAGTAATGCAATGCAATGCACAGGGACAGGCACAGGCACACGAGAGATTGGCAGGACAGTATGATGATGGATGGTTGATTCGGTTTTCTTTTTTTTCTTTGTGATTATTTGCTTTCATCTTGTTTTGTTTTTTTTATATTTGCTTTTCATGTGTATATACCCATTCTATGAGATACGCTCGCTGCTGTGCTTGATGAGGGCGTCCCCGCATACCCGAGATGACTGTACAGAGTTGAAAGTTTGAAAGTTTACAATAATTCGAGTCTCGTTCGATTTCGTATGCTATCGTCAAATCATATTCTTTCTGAAAGTTATAAACATGTAACAAAACAAGAACAAGAATGGTGTAAATGAATAATCATGGCCTCGTTTCCTTTTCCATTGCTTGGCATTGGCATTGCCAACATCTTCTTATAGTGAGCCCAGCACACCACCCAGCAACTTGGAAATATCCTCCACCAGCTGTAAAAAGGGGAATTGTTAGTCTCTACACTCTCCATCTATTGTGAAGTGCAAACATACCGGCGTAGCATCCCCAATTAAAGTAGTCGTATTCCCCACGAACTCCTTCGTCAACAAGGTATGCGCATTACCCAGGATATCCTGCAGGACAACGATATTATCCGAGGAAAGCAGCTTGGCCGCTCCATCAATGATGGTCTCCAGCTTGGTGATGGTATCCTGGCTGAGCAGGGACTGGGCGCCGGCGAGAATCGTCGGCAGCTCTGATAGCAGGCCGGTGCCCTCGGGGGCGGGGGCGGCGACGGGGTTGGGGGCTGGTCTGGGTTCGGGAGCGGCCAGGGCCAGAGGGACCATGGCGAGGGGGAGGAGGAATTGGGTGAAACGCATTGTGAGGGTTTGGTTGTGTGGATGAGTATGGAGAGGGAGGTTTAGTTAGAGGGGAGAGAGAAGAAATGATCGTCAAATTGAAGGAACCGAAAAAGAAGCGGTTTTAATCACGATATATGTGTAGATAAACGTAAGATAGGCGTGCTCAACCTCGTACTGTAGTCAACAGCCTAAACCCACTTAGTTTCTACTGACCAGTCTTATAAGTGAGACCCTCATCCGGTAACTCGGTAGCTTCCTTCCATCTAGACCGAAGTCTTGGTTTCGATGGAGAGTGTGAGACCCTGTAGCCTGTAACTGGGGCTCCGCTCATTGCCTTTCTCCTCTTCTCCTCATTCTGTCTCCTCTTTTTTTTCCCTTGTCCGGGCACCTACAGTATCTCGACGGTATCATTCCTTGCTTTCTAGCCAGGATAGTACAACGTTAACAGATCCGAAAAAGTGGACACTACAAAAAATTCCCCGAGGCTAAAAGTCTGACCCGTCAACCCGTTAGCCAATGTGTGTCCAGTAGTTCATCACAAGCAGTCGGACAGGGTTGGCATGGATCTCTTTCTGTCTGTGTCAGTCTCTCCACGGTCGAGAAAATCGGGACCTGCCACGCCGAGGTCGATCGCTCCGGGACGAGAATCATGGAACCATCAGAATTCCAACATGTGAGAGGAGGACCGCGAGTCACAGTCACAGTCACGGTCCATAACGGCGAAGTGAAATAATCGTGGAGCGTGAGATTTGATACACTCTGATAGGTTGGACCAACTGGAAAGGCTGGAAATTCGGTTACGATCCCCGCATCCTCCATTATTATTGCCCAGTGCCCACTTCTCCCCCGGATAGCCCCAACTCGGTAAGTGATCAACCTCCGGGCGATCGGACCCCTCCGAGGGGAAAGAGAACCTCGTGCAAGGACCTTACTCATGGGCAGAGTGGCTTGCTCAAAGGAAGGCACTAACAACTCCCACTAGACGTGGAAAGAGTCTAGTTCACAGCCAAGTTTCCAGTCGGTTCGCCGAACGGAGTAGTTAGTGCCCGCCCCGGCCCAGGTGTTATGTGGACCGAGTTAATTGAGCATTCGAGCATTGAGGCTGGTGATTGGATACAACTGCGGACTGGACCTGTCACATTGCAGGTTCTCTCTGCTTTGAGAGAGACTTGCTGGTCGGAAGAAGACTTCTTTTTTCATGTGATCTCCACTGATGACCGCGACCGTGGAGTAAATACGGAGTATTGTAGTAGTAGTGCTGCATTTCGGAGCTCGAGTTGACTTGAGTAGCGATCGGCGGCTCCCGATGTCGTACAGCGGAGACTGGAAGCGACCTGGTGGAGGATATGGAAGGTTATCCATTCCGTATTCTTTGCTATACCTCTATTTCATACTAAACTATGGTATTCCATTCCATCCAAGACAATGTGGTCCACCATGGAAGATCATTAATCTATTTCATGGCGACGAAACCACAAATCCTGCAACTTCATATACTCGGGCAAAGCATATGAAAACAACGTATGAACCGAGAAGCTCGAACCCTCGTGAAAATGTGGGCAGGCTTAGGCTCAAAAAAACGCCACGGTTCGCCGAGTGAGGAGCCATGGGAACGACGCCACCACCCCGAAAAGCAGGAACCGAGAATTGGAAACTGGGACCTTTTGGAGACCGGAAATGGAATGTTAGGCGGGGTAAGAAGCATGCACGGAATAGATAGCCTTATCTATGTAAATGTACTCTATGAGCATGGCCTCGTTTATTGGATCTTCATCATTGGGTTGAAATGGCAGCATTGCGACTATTATCAGTGTCATGCACTCTCATCACATTCACAGAGTAGAGTGCTTTTTTAGACTATCCAATGCAAGATTATAAACTAGTAGTATACAGTAGGAACAACCAATTATGTTCCACTCATAACTACGGTTATCCAACCACAGATTCTAGATCATGCCAGGCCCTGCGGCTCTATCGGTTAAAATTGAAGCCATCAACGACTGCATTTACTACTGCTGTACTACTGTAATCATAATTGCATTTCCTAAAATTCGTATATCCCATAATCATTTCTCAATTTTTCATCCACCCCACTCTGTACACTATACTTCCCACCCCGTAGCAAAACCCAAGACAAGCCCCGACAAGCTCTTCCCCATTCCCTATCCACTTTACAACACCAATGCCAATCCAAGTACCCCCAAAGCCCCAATAACCGACGCAGTCAACCCCGTAGGCTGCGCCGCCACTGCCAACCCCTTCGACGTTGATGTCGCTCCAGCACTACCCCCAGTACTCCCTCCCGTACCAGTCCCAGTACCAGTAGCACTGCTACCAGTCTTAGTAGTAGTACTCTCATAAGCCAAACCCGTCGTAGCAGTCAACGCACCCCCCGAAATCTGCGACTTCACAACAGACATGTAACTCTTCACGTCCGCGGGGAGACTGCTATACCAAGCCGGGGTGCTACCGGCGCTGAATGCGCTTGCCAGTGAACTGCGGGATTGCGGGTTGATTAATTCCCAGAGGACTGTTACGGGGACGACGGAGAGGATTTCGGGGATGAGGGATCGTGGGGGTGGGGAGATGTTGCCGAAGTTGGCGGTTGCTGTTGTGTTCATGGGGAGGTTTGCACTAAGAAAGAGAAGGGGGAAATGTTAGATTGGTTGAGTAGAGGTTGGTATGTGGATTGAGGGATTGAAGGGGATGTGAGTACAGTGCGCTGGAGATTTCTCCAAAGTTGAAGCCGCTGGTATCTGTTGGGTTTGTCGTTGCTGCTGCTGCTGTTGCGGTGTCACGTCGCTGGGGCTGGGGCTCGATGGCCAAAGCAGACGCTGCGAGAGCGAGAACAATGCTGGTGAGTTTCATCGTGAGTCGTAAATTCGTGAGAAAGAAAGAAGAATGGAAGAATAGAAGTTCGGATTCAGAAGAATGACAGGTTAAACAATTTCCACGACAAAGTAGAACAGACCCCCGCCTGGAACCAGCACAAGTATGTCCAGTACATAGTACATAGTACCGAATCAAGTATGGAATATCAAATGCTTAACACCCCCACCTTCTGGACCGCCGATCCGGCCGTCCTCGGTAGCCCGCGCGATTTCTCCGCCGGTGCCAGCTTACCAGCTTATCCACTGTATGCAAGACAAGAGGAGGAGAGGGAGTGATGACTGGCTGGTCAGATCTGTGTATTCGTCCAATCCTGTTCAGCGGCGTGCGGGCTTAGTTGGGGCTGGACTTTGAAACGGACCGAGGATGGGCGAGGTGCTGACGGTGATGCTGATGGAGGGAATGGGTTGCTGTTGAGGCGGGGTTGCAGGTTGGAGATGCATGTCACTTTGGCTGTTGATCTCGGAGAATTCTCTGACGTAGTCCTGCTGGATGAATAGTGTTCTTGCGGTGCATGCATAGAAGTCCTGGCTGACATGTCTGCGTTGAATTACGCCGTTGCACCGTTACGGGATAGAGTTGGATCTACGGCCGATCAAGTAAATTTATAGATCACTGGCACCAACATCTACTCTGTGAAGGTATTCAACGTCAAATTATTTAGCTCATGCCTACTTCATCTACTGCAGTCTACCCACACAACTACACCATAGTACAAGGTCAAGTTTAATTCATATGTTCAAGTCAAATTGTATTGGATATCATAGATCGGTCGTAGAGTCGTAAAATCAAAAACACCCCGAAAAAGAGCAAAAATGCTAGCTAGCTAGCACCCATTTCCATGAAGATCATCCCTACCCATCGACAAGCACAACCATGAGCCACAGCCATCGCCTTACCAGCAGCTTTAGCCATAGCCATCAAGTCGACGTCAAAGAAGATCCTCCCTTCCAAGCCTAAGCGCTTAGCTTAAACACCCTGGTGCTTAGCCATATCGGCCTCAGCACCACGCTGGCGCACCTTGCCCTCATCATGTATATCCTCAAACTTCTTCTGCTCCTCACGATCACCAGTGATAGCAGCACCAACCGCACCAAGGTGACCCTGAGCACGGTCCTGGATACCCTCACCCCAATCCTTCAGCTGTCCCTTAGCCTCCTGCTCCTTGCCCGCGGCGTTCTGCTGGGCGCCAGTCTGGCGCAGGTTCTCGTTGCCGATCGCGTTGCCGATGGCTTCCTTGGCTGAGCCGATGGTCTGGTCCCAGGAGCCGTCGGCGCGCTTGCTGTTGTCCTTGGCGACAGCGCCGGTGTTGGGGTCCGCAGTCAGGTTGCCCAGTTTAGCAGTGGTGTGGGAGTTTTCGTTTTGGATTTCGCCTTCGGTCTGAGAGATTTCGCCCTTGGCCTTTTTGAGGGTTAGTTTTAAGTTGATGGTTTGGGAGGGGGTGAAGGGGGTACTGCATACCTGAGTGGAGGAGTCGCCAGTGACTGCTCCAAAGGCGCGCTGGGCCATGCCAGTGGCCTGGTTGACGTAGGAACCCAGAGTGGAAGAGTTGTTGTCAGACATGTTGATGGTTTCGAGGTTGATATGATGTTTGAGTTGAGAAAGTAGAAATATTGGTGGTTGAGGATGGAGAGTTGTGAGATGGAAGAAGATTGTTTGTTGATCTGAGAAAGAAAGTAGTTCTAGTCATGGCATTCACCTTCTTTATATAGATATCTTGCTGCTTCCTGCTAGGGCCAAACAATCAAGACGCGCGATCGATGACATCATCTCCCACTGATGTCATCACACGTGACCGGCGTCCACTCTCCTCAAGCCTCACATCCACAAACTGCGTCATGGAAGAAAAAGGAACGGATAGAAAGCTTCCACTGCATCAGGTTGGGCTGATCATGGATAGCTCGTGGGCAGCTTGTTGATAACAACTTGATGGAGCTTGAAGGAGGTATGATGACATTGTACAGATACACGGAGGACTCTAGACTACATTGACTGTTGTACCTCGAGAATAGTTATTCAAGTGTCATGAGCATTGTAAAAAAAAGTATATACAAAACAAGTAACTCATCGCTAGGATGAACCCAAACGCCGGACACCCAGGCTCGTTGCAACTGCAAGGAACGTAGATCATGCTAAATGCAACGCTCATAAGATGAAAAAGAAAGAAAAAGCCAACAGTGCATCGCTCCTTGTGGTCACTACATCACCAGTGGCAGATCCCACCCTCGCTATCATCGGCTGTCCATGTCCCGCAAAGACCAACAACTTCCAAATGACCATCGGGCTGCTCACCAACCTTGCTCAATGAGGCAGAGTCGACAACGCCAGGGCTATTGCTGAGCAAGCGTCGAGCCCAAGCGTCGATAGCAGGCTCGCCAGTCTCGTCTCGTGCCTGCTTGAGGAACGGAATGAGTGCAGTGCCGCCGGTTCCACGGAGCTTCTTGCTGTCCGTGGGGACAACCGTGGCAAGGTTCATAGCTGGTGGTGCTTGACCAGACTGTGATGCTCGACGGGCACCACGAGATTGGACGATGATATAGCGCGAGACGATTTGGATATGCTTGTCGCGCATATTGCGCAGCATCGAGAGGCAAGCATCATAGGCGAGTCGCAATGCAGGGTCGCTGCGTCGCGCTTCGACAAAGGAGCGGATATTGGCGATAGAATCGACGTCCTCCAGGAATCGTCGATGGGGACCGGGCATGTAGGCGCGCATCTCGTGGATGAATCCATGGCGGGACTTGGGCGCATCTTCGGTCGATGGGGTGCTTTGGTCCTGGCGGGTCACGCCGGTAGGACGATGCTCCACGCCAAGCACGATATCGAAGAACTGGATGAGTGAACTTTGAGCATTGCTTCCGCCGCCATATTGACGATACTCGGGTGGGTTGCGGCCATCATCGTAGAGCAGACCGTGTGGTAGCCCGGCGTCGCCCATGTTCTTGCTGCCCGCCAAGTAAGGTCGGATGCGATTGTAAAAGACATATGGATCGCAGTTTTCGTATAGCCGTTGCAGCAGCGAGGTAATCTCATCCAGCATTTCCGCCAACCGCTGTAGACATTCCGTCACCACGCGAACCTTACCCATTCGGGCAGCGGTGATGGCTTGCAGCATCAATGGGATCGACGGGGCACCCCGAGCCTCGATGGCCACGGAGACCAAGTAGAACCATTGCTCATCCAGTGAGCCGGTAAAAGTCTGTAGGCAGGCCAAGTTGCTGAGGCTATCGGCGGGCTCGTCCGGAAAGATCGGCTTGTAGTTCCAGAGGCAGACACCGGCATACGTTGCTACCGGGGGCACCTCCAATCGTTCACAGACTTCGAACAAGGGTACCGTCAATTGTGGAGGAATCCTCTATGATACCACGATGCATCAGTATATGTTTGAAGGATTGGTCAGTATGATGGTTCTGCGGTGTATCATACCTCGGCTGGACGATCTCCACCCCAGACATAGCTATGCAGAATAAACACCAGAACCACATAAGCTCGACGCCACTCGGCATCTGTATGCAAGTGCTCTGTGGAGAGAATAGGCAGGCGATCCACGACTGGGCGAATGCGCTTGCTCAGGAGCAATGGCTGCAGGTTCGCCACGACTGCCTCCCACTTGGCGTAGTAGAGATCCGGCAAGGACTCCAGAGGCGGCTCTGGGGAGAGAAAACCATGTTCCGGCGAGATGCCGTAGGTAGCCGGTGAGGGTACGGGAGGGAGCATTCTGAATCAAAATGTGGACGAAGAACGGAGTAAAAAGGAAAGGAAATTGAAGCACGAGGCCAGGCACGTGGGTTTAAAGGTGAAGCACGCGATAGATGAGAGACTCGCCCATTCAGATTTCGATTCCCAAATGAGTAGTCAGGTCACAGTGACGGTCACAGTGATCATGCAGGTGTCAACGGGTGAAGCACAGGTCTTCTTGGTATTTGTATAAGTAGAGAAGATGGAGAGGTGGGATGATGTTTTTCTAAGGAACAGGCACCAAAAAGAGCCCCCTCTAAAATGACCAGGGAAGGAGGGGTGGCGGGTGTTCCAGAAGAAGTCGAGTCACTGTGGTCCCGAAAGGCTATTCGACAACCGGATGCGAACGGAGGGAATGGCACAACCCGGAGAAAGGCGTCAAGTCAAGGGAATAATAGACTTTGAAGTCGAGCCGTTGATCCGAAGGAAATTAATCGCGCCCGGGTGGTGGTGATGAGTTGCTAGAAGAGTATCTACGAGGGAAGAAGTCCCGCGGGAGAAGAGGGTGACATTCTGATCATCTTGAAGCAGAGTTTTTCATATTTCTGGTCCGGCGGGATAATCGCCCGAGAAAGAGCACGTAATAGTTCACCGTGAGGAGACATTTCTAAGCAGCGGGCGGGAATTCCTAGATTCTCGTTAATTCCGGCTAGAAGTCCGAAACAAAAAAGATCATCAGACTAGACCTGTCAGGAAGAAAAGCGCGGGTGAGACTGGAAGACTGGGACCACATCGGGTCCGATATAGGATGAGGATGTAGGCTGTTTAGAGGGGGAGGAACACGGTTAATTTGGGTCGGTAGTATATCTTAACCTGGGGAATGGGAACATTGGGGACAAAATAGAGAGGGGGGGGTCAAATGAATGGCAGACATTCGACATTCTAGAGTTAGGTTCAGTTTAAAGGAGTTTATATCGAGCCCATTCAGATCATTGGCTTCCAGGGAACAGACCCTCTTTTTCACCTGCATTCCGCGGATGACCCAAATTAGATTGGGTGATGGCGAGACGGGGTCCTCCCGCTAAGGGGACTAGTCTGAGTGCTAGAGAATGAACCGGAGCGGGCGCAGTCTGGGTGTCAGAATGGTTGTCTCCGATCGCCGGTCGCTAAGCGAGAGTTTAGCTCGTTCGCCTTCACCTACGCTACCCCAAAAAGTTCACGGTGAGACGTAGGGGTGGCGATCCTGCGGATGGCAGTGTCAACGTCAAGTCTGAGCTTGTATGGAGGAGACAGTAGGAGGAATAGGGTGTATGACATGGAGAAAAAGATTGATATTCCTGTTGGAGAGGTTCCCCCATGGTAGACTGTCTTTGAATTCTCACTGGCATCATCGTGTCTTTCTTCCATGTGGTCGTTCATAATTCCAGATGCTGACTAACTGCTTATTATGAAGTGTGCATAACTCCAGAATGGGATTAGTGAAGTACGCCCAAGTGAGGTGCGGGTTGGGTGGGTGGGCAGGTATCGAGCGCAGATCGCTCGGGCATCTTTTTTTTCTTTTTTTCATAAATTTTATATCAATGTAATCTTTGAAATTTGGAGAATCTACTAATTATATTTTCGAAGCATTTCAAGAGGGTTAGTGGACCCAAATGTGGTGATATTTGTTGGCTGCGGCATTGAGGAGGATCACGAGGTGATCAACCCATCACGGTCATGGGTTGTGTAGGAAATGGAAAGTCGAGGGTTCGAGTCGGCAGGGCCGCGAACTGGGGAATTTTGGAATTTGGAGCGTGTTGCTCGTGTGCAGGGTAGAAATAGTCAGAGATGCGTCCAGTTGCTTGGAGTGCCTCATTCATGATCTTGCGGACCGAGAATATGGGGATTTTTGGCCATATGGATTAGTAGCATGGAATTTTGGATTGTAATGGGAAAGAGCTAGCATATCACGACAGCTCTAGCACATCGTGTTGTATACGCGGAGTTCTACACGCAAACAAACATGTATGTAAGGAAGACGTTGCGAAAGAACATGCTCAGTTAGCCACATTACCAAGGCATGGAAGTCGATTCCTTGCTATCACTCTGGATGCAAACGCCCACAAGGATGCAGGCACAAAGGAGACGACGGCTCGTGGCTCATGGGTGAGGGCAAAACCTGCAAGTGTAGCACACCATCTAGACGCTGTGTCAAAACAGTAATCAGGAACCTCGCCGTGGACTATCCAACGTGTTCTGCTCCGGTAGCCAGTTGCGATGATCGGATGTATACCGAGCAAGTACACATTCGAAACTGGCCTTCAATTTCAAGTCCTCGAGAACCTTATCGTTGATCAAACCCTCTATATGAAAATCCCTTGGATTTGAATAGGGCACGGAGCGGCTACTTTTCAAAAAAAAAAAAAAAAAAAAAAAAAAAAAATGAGCCAAGAAATATCCAATTGGAAGATTTGTACCTGGGATTCTTGCAATAACGTCTGTACAAGTAACATGGAAGAATAAAATAACAGTCTATCAACATCATTTTGTACATTCCCATCCATTAACCATGCTGCACAATAACAGCCGGACCATCATACTCTTTGCGCCCCTTGACCACATACATGAAGAGGCTGAGCAAGAACACACCTCCAAAGATAACAACACTCCAGTTGAAATTATCCACTGTGATGCTGCTCTCGCTCGGCCACAGGGACCAGAACAGAGCGAAGCAGGAGTAGATGAGTGCAATGATGTTGACGGGTAGTCCCCACCGTCCCATATCCCACTGTCGAGCTGGGAGACTGTCCGGGTTCCAGATCTTCTTGTAAATGACGCAGCTGATCGAAATGATATAAGTATACATCAGTGCCGCCACGTTAAGCGAGATGATAGCATTGAATGCCGTCGAGGATCCGATGTTGATAAGAGAAAGGGCACAGCTGAAGATGCACGATAGAGCGATGGCGTTGACGGGAATGTGACGCTTTGGATCGACTTTGCTGATGAAGCGAGAAAATGGGAGGCCCTTGTCACGAGCAAAGGCAAAGGTTTGGCGGGATGTGGATGCGTTGAAGAGGATGTTGCTGAAAATGACTGGTAGAAGAATAATCGAGGTAAGGCCATTCACACCCGCCATCGATGTCGCGTTTTTGAAGGCATAAATGAATGGGAATCCAGTGTTATCATTCAATGCATCTTCCACCGATGGGAGCGAGAAGAGAAACGTGACTAGCAGGATTGCAGCCATGATACCGTTACTGAAATATCCCCACGCAATAGCAACGGGGACGTATCGGCCAGCATCTTTGACCTCTTCGGACATATGGGCACATGCATCGGAGCCTATCACCCGCAGTTAGTATGCTGTAAAAATCACTCCAATCCTTTCAGTACATACTCAGAGAGCCATAGATAGCGGAGATTTGTCCAATCATCACGCTCAATCCCATACTGGACCAACCTCCCCCATTCTCCCACCCAGTAACAAACACGGTCTTGGCGGATTGGTGAGGCGCCATCGCCCACAGCACTATCAAAACCACTGCCCAGGATAGGACATGCAGAATCATGAGCAGATTACTCAGAATTGGCATCAGATCCGAGGCGTAAACATTGGCAATGTAAATCACCAACACCATCGCAAACACAAACAGAGTCCCCTGCCAGTTTTTGGGTTCGTACTCCGGATTCCGCACACTGATCAAACCCTGGATGATAGTTCCAGTCAGGAAAGATCCTGACGCCGCTCCAGCCTGCCAGGCCAACACTGACATCCAACCCGTGATATAACTGAGGAATTTTTGGTGTCGCGGGGACGAAAACTCGGATACCCAGTGATATTGTCCGCCTGAGGTTGGCGCCATTGATGCCATTTCCGAGAGGGAGGCGATGATAAACCCGAATCCGATGAAGGTCCAGATATACGACCAGAACATGCCCGGTAGACCGCCATTTTCTAGCCCTTGGTCATTCGATCTGAAGACAGTCCAGTCCACTGTTAGTGCATTGCGCTTGTATCTCTTTCTCCCAACTTTGCTTGCACGCCCGAGTATACCGCATAGACAACTCACATCAAAATGAACTCCCATGTTGCCTGTAGAATCGAAGCAAAACTCAAGGCAGCCACCGGTCGCATATTTCGCTAGTCGAGGAATGTGAGATTGAGGGGTTCAACTTCAATCAGGGGGGCGGGCGTGGCCCAGTTTCGGCTGAAAGAAGCCGACATACCTTGAGCTCCTGTATTTTTCCCATGCGCTGCATGTCATGGTCGTCCAAGACGGTCCCTTTCTGAGTTGGCGGCACATCTTGATCAAGAGGATGGACCTCCATATCCATCGTCTCCAATCTCGTTGACTTGTTAGGGGCCTGCATGGTCGGCGATCGAGGTGTTTTGTGTTTTGTTTTGGCGACGACCGGGCGACTGCGCAGGGGTGAACAAAGGGCAGAACAAGGGCGTACAGGTCCAGAGAAAAGAAGCGGACCACGGCAGTTGATGATATAATATTATTTATTATTATTATTGATGGAGCGGGGGACGCTGATATTGTATTAAACTTTTTGCTAAATGAAGTACTTGACGGAGAATGCACCGAAGTACAGTAGTGTGAATGGAATACTGTGCTCGAAGATTTGCATTCTCCACTGGGGCTGGCCTACTGACCCCCGAGTGGCCACAACAGTATTACAATCAATGACTTTGGCTGCTTGCAAGTCGTTCTCGTTCGGTTTCTTGACTGCACTTAGTGGGCCGGTTGTCGATCCTCGATCCTGCTTGTTCTAAACAAGTAGATTGGTAGGTCACTCGGACTAGCTAACTACCATGGCTTGTCCACACGCGGGCCGCCCGCCTTGGCCCACCTATCCCATATTAAATTGACGTCGTTGTGCCCATGTATATACAACCATATGGTTGAGAATGTCCGAGCATGCTTTAAAAAAAAAAAAAACGGGACGAGCGCGGTCGGTAGAAAAGCAGGACAAGCACCTAATAAATGCCAAGGCAGCTTACGTGTCACGAGGATGAGAGGTCTACAACGCTAAAGCCCGACTCACATTGCGACCGCAGCAGCCGATTCCCATCGCGTGTTGACCATGTGGGGAACTATTTGCAGGGCCGCATGCAACATGATCCTAAGGCCCGCCCCCTCTTTAGTATCTGGAAGTCTCTGGAAGTGGGAAGCTAATGGCCCCATTCCGAGTCGTGATAAGGTTCTGAGAACTTGTATATGTGTAGCCACTACTCCGTATACAGTATTTTGCAAGAGAGTAGCTGTCTTGGATGAAACCATACAACCACACCCTAATTTCCTAGCCCATGGCGCCACCATTCGGGGCTATGCGAGTTTCAGGTGTAACTTGCTTGGCGTTGACCTTCCCAGGTTAGCCTTTTGTTTGCTGGGCTACCTCCCTGCATATGTACGGCGCCTGAAGAAGAGCTGATCTTCAACACCGACATACACGGGCTCATGTGCTTACCTGCCGTAGACCCGTGTTTTTACCCGGGTGGAATATAATGAGTGAATTATGAGGTATACCATACAAAGTACTGTAGACTCTTATAGTTTATGCCATAGCTGTATGGATCATGCCATATAAGATATCGTAGATATTTAACATGGCCAATATGGAATCCTGATGGAGTAGGTGCTGTACCAAACAATAGCTTTCTATAATTACAATAAGACCATAGACCAACCAGACTCTAGCAGGATATACTCCCATGCACAACGCCGATCAGGCTAGGCGTACCAGTCCCATCATCCATCATCCCATGCCCGGCCGAAGAAAATGCAAAGTACCACGCATCATCTCCCTAGTTTGCGCCCGATCCCACATACCCATGTTGTGGCAATTATTGGATAAACCCTCGTGGCCCCCTTGGGGAATTGTTCCATTTTCCCACCGATTACTGGACTAAGGAATTGTTGTGCAGCTTACTGCCAACAATACCTAGTCTTCAGCGAGTCCAGCCCTCCTTCTTCAGCATTACCTTTCCTGCTTAGGGCCCCCACCTCCTCCCTTCTCATAAACCCTGCCTAATGCAAATAAGCCAATGAATCCCGGCTGTACCCTCGATGACCGACCCTCCGAAACACAAATAGAAAAAAAAGGCCAAGGAAAGGAGGATCGCCCCGGCGCTGAAAATCACACCTTATCCTTTTCTGATGTATTAAAAAGCTTACATCCTACTCCGGGCTTCCGGTCCATGCTGTGTTTATTTGTTGTTGGTGCTATTGCTGTTGCTACTTGTTAGCCAGCCATGTCGATGGCTTCGCCAACGCCGCTGCCTTCGGGGGTGAGTCCTCCTCTTACGACGGATAATGAGGATAATCATGGCGCGTTGATCGTGATCATGACCTCGTTTACCTTGGTTTTGGTACTATCTTCTCTGGCGGCTCGCATCTATTCTGCGGCTCAGAGACATATCTTCCAACGAGATGATCTTCTATTTGGCATACTTGTGGTAGGTCGATCCAAGGTCTATCCATCCCTTGGCATGCGATGCTCAGCATCTTGTCTACCCCTCTCCCTTCTTGGAGTCCAATTAATCATTTGAAAATTAGATTGTAGCATTTGTTCAAATCGCGGTGGTACTTTCCCAAGTGCATCAAGGCTGGGGAGTTCGGACAGATTTTCTCACTGTCACAGATGAGCCTATGCTCAAGGTAAGTCGAGTGAATACTGCCTGAGGTATTGACACTGACAATAAAGCAGACCGCATATGCGGCAGAGATCCTCTCAGTGCTGGTCCTAGGCTTTTCAAAAATCACCTCCAGCCTATTCTACGAAACTCTCTTCTCACAGATGAACCTTCGGCTCATTCGGAGCATTCTCGGTGTGATGATTATTTGGACGATTCTGTCTGTGATACTACTGGCTGTTCGCTGCAGCGATAAGCCCTGGTACGATATCAGTGCTGCTCAGTGCAGTACTTTGGTAAGTGATTGAGACAATACGCGAGACGAAGCAAATATCAGAGTATTGACCATGTTATAGTTCCCCCGCTGGATCGCAATTACAGTCTTTGATATCGTCACTGAGATCCTGCTATTTCTATACGCTGGACTCGCCATCCACAAAATCCAAATATCATTGCAGAAGAAGCTGATGGTGGGAGTCACCTTGGAAAGTCGAGTCTTGTGAGTTTTGTACACTTGATGTTTTCGCAAACAAATTCCATGAACCGACTGACCCTATCTCTCTATCTACCAGACTGATTCCCCTCGCCGCCATTCGACTCTACTACGTAAACAAACAAATCATCTCCGACGACCCAATCCTCCTCGGCGCATACTCCACCATCACAACCGAGATATACATCGCCATCTGCGTCGTCTGCCTCATATCCGCATTTCTCAAATCCTTCATCGCCGTATTCGAGGACAAAAATGGCCTCTCCTATACAGACGGGACGTCCGGGTCTCGGCCAAAGTCGAAGCAATTCGCCTCGGGAAATACGGCATCTGCATCGAATAAGATGGGACCACATAGTTCGGCGAGTGCAGATCGGTTGAAAGGGTGGGAGCGGGAGGAAGATCCGATTCTTGATCAGGCTGATGGGCGAGGCTTGCATATCTTGAAAACGGTGCATTTGGATGTGACAGATGAATCAATAGAATTGGCTGAGCAGGGGAATGCGAGAACAAGTTCACCCGGGTGAATGTGTTGGGATTTTCCGGTTTGAATGTTAATACATAATATAACTAATGAATAGAATGGACCAGTTAGACTGGGAGATTTCAGGAGACTGTACTGTGTGGCTCTAGTTGGCAGCCAGAAGAGAACTAGTGTGCAACGGCCAAGATGCGTATAGCTTTCGAGATACTTTTACTTGTTAAAGATGGGAGTATTTGCATTCTGTACAAAGGGTTGTTATTGTTACACCAAAAATTTCAACGCCATATCCGAGGAGACTTTTGAGTTTTCTCCAGCGAGAGTATTAATGCCAAACGGAGTCATGCAGATAGATAAAATTGAAAGAACCAGATTAGTGTTGGCTCCACTCAATCGTGTTCAAGTCAATGCCCTCCTGGACCAGCTCCCAGAGGGGGCTCAGCTCACGCAAGAAGTGCACGCGATCCTGGACAGCCTTGAGGACGTAGTCGATCTCGGCATCGGAAGTGAAACGACCAATACCGAAACGGATACTGCTATGGGCGCTCTCGTCGCTGCTTCCAAGGGCACGCAGGACATAGCTGGGCTCCAGGGAGGCAGAAGTGCAGGCACTACCGGAAGACAGAGCAATATCCTTGAGAGCCATCAGGAGAGACTCACCCTCGACATAGGCGAACGAGATGTTCACACAGCCGGGGTAGTGGTGCTCGGGGTCACCGTTCAGGGTGGTGTGCTCCATGGCGAGCAGGCTCTCTGAGAGGCGCTTGGAGAGACGCTCCACATGCTTGGTATCGTACTAGATGGTGGGATAAAAGTTAGCATTTGCAATTTCCTTGATAACCAGCCTGGTGTTGCCCCTTGCAAAGTAAATTCTGAACCATTTCATTACCCCTGCAACGGCGTCATCGACCTTGAGCAAATTCCCCAGTGGGAAAATGAAGCTACAGCCCAAGGCCTATCTGACGATTCTCATGCAGTGTATAATCATAAAGCATTTGGGTTGATCGAGAGAAATCGCGGGGGAAACCAAAGAAATGCGAGTCTTACCTCCATATCCTGCGCGGCGAGGCGGCAAGCCTCACCAAAGCCGACAATCAAGTGGGGAGCCAGAGTTCCACTGCGTAAACCTCTCTCCTGTCCACCACCCGAGATAATAGGTTCCAGACGGACACGAGGACGACGGCGGACGTAGCAGGCACCGACACCCTTGGGGCCGTAGATCTTGTGGCTGGAGATGGACATGAGGTCAATGTTCAACTTGTTCACATCCAGAGGGATCTTTCCGACGGCCTGGGCACCATCGGTGTGGAAGAAGACTTTCTTGGACCGGCACAGCTTGCCAATCTGCTCCATGGGCTGAATCACACCAATCTCATTGTTGACGGCCATGATACTGACGATAGCAGTGTCCGGGCGCATGGCGGCCTCCAAGTCCTCCATCCGAATGAGACCGTTACTCTGGACGGGCAGGTAAGTCACCTCAAAGCCCTCATCCTGCAAGTGCCGACAGCTGTCCAAGACACACTTGTGCTCTGTCTGGGTGGTGATGATGTGCTTCTTCTTCCCTGAGCGGCCAAAGAAGCGCGCAACACCCTTCAGACTCATGTTGTTACTCTCGGTCGCACCACTAGTAAAGATGATCTCCTTCGGGTCGGCACCGATCAGCTTGGCGATGTGCTCACGGGCTTCCTCAACAGCCTTCTCCGACTCCCATCCGTAAGCGTGGGTACGCGAGTGGGGGTTACCGTAGATACCGGTGAGGTAGGGGAGCATGGCGTCGAGAACACGGGGATCGAGGGGGGTTGTCGCTTGCATGTCGAGGTAGATGGGACGAGTTCCCTGGTCCATCACAGTAGCTTGTTTGAGGATGCCAGCGGAGGGACTCATGGCGGCGTCGGCCGAGGTTCCGGAGCCGGGCAGGTTGACATTCTGAGGCGCAACACCGGTCTTCTTCATAAACGACTTCTGTTCCTCTTTGATGGCGGTCTCGACGTTGACCTGAGCTTGTCCGGCCTTGGTTTCGGTGACATAGGAGCGGGCACCGCGCACGCCGGGGGTGGCAAGGGCGCGGCGGGGGGCAATCCAGGTACCTTGTGAGGAGAGACGCCTTGAGCAGGCACGGGATGCCTGTCTCCAAGCAGCAGAGCCAGCAGCAGACATTATGGTGATGATATATGGAGTAATGTACTGCAAGTGAAGGGACAGGAAAGAAGAAGGAAGCCCAAGGCTGGGTGATGCCGGGCGGTGACATTTTCCGATAAACTCGGGGATTTCCCGTTTGGGAGCTCGGAGTCTGGGTTTCTCCGCGGTACTCCGCGCGGCAGCCTGAGGCAGGAAGAAGCTGATGAAGCTGGACATTATGTCATTGCATCACGATGAATTAGTTCAAACATAGTGTCCAGTACTATCGACATGGATGGAGAGATTGATAGTAATAGTAGTAAAAGATGAGACCCAGATCAAGGTCATTCCACGGGACGGCTTGCTGTAGCCTTTTCAGAATCGAAAACTACGACTTTGTCGTTTCGAGTATATTCCTCGGGCCGGAGACTATGAAGCACGTCTCGGCTGTAGATCACTATTAGTGATTCTCCCATTCTGGAAATGATACAAGTTCGGCCTAAGTCCCCGAGTGCTAGATATTCGTGGGTACAGTTTAGCCATGCGCTGAAAATGTCACTTTCAAGAGAGTCTCAAGAGCCGTGCACACCAAGGACTTCGCAGTCTGGATTGACAGTCTCAGACAGTTGCCAATGGATTGCAAATTTGCAATTGAATTAAAAGGTTCAATTTCCAAGGGATATTTCTCCCAACACATTTGATAAATGGAAGACCATTGCTGCTTCGAGCAGACCCATTATCGCCAATTTCGAACGGCAGTATGAGTCGACGCTCGTTATTAGATTGCCAGTTGTAATATTCGTCTGTCGAGGGGAATTGCGGACGATTCTTCGCATCAGCTCTTGGACGGAAAAGTGGATCATGGGTGATTGAAAGATCTAATTTCTACAGGTAACTACAGTAGCAATTGATCATCACGTGAATAATTCTTAGACAGCCCTATGGAGTCTGTAGTATTATACTGGGAATTCTGGTGCCTGTCCGGTTCGTGTAGTAATATGCGCCACAATGGGGCAGCACAAACGGGATAATTATGGTATCTCTAGAAGGGGTCCGAGGGCCAGAGTATTCGTCATTGCTAATTTCTAGCCATACACATCGGTGAATTCTCCAGAACCATAGGGCGCAACAGCCGATCCTCACGATCGGGAGGCACAGCCACAAGCCACAGGCAACCGTCAGCTCCCGGGCACCCGGGGGAGAGTCTTATGTCATAGTTGAAGAGCGACTAGCAAAGTCAAGGTTGGGAACGGCAAGGCCGCAATAATTCCCCCATCTCGTAACTTGAACTCCTCCCCCCCACCCTTGGCATTTCCGCCTGCTCTCTCTTTCCTTCTTCTCTTCTTTCACCAATCTTCCTTGAACGATCATCTCCCCCCACACGCCATCATGAGTTTCAAGGGTTTTCAGAAGAGCATCGTGCGTGCCCCGCAGCAGCTCAAGGTCAAGTTCAACATCGGTGAACACACCAAGGATGCCGTCTATACCGATGCCGAGCGTCGCTTCGACGAGCTTGAGAAGGAAACCAAAAAGCTCCATGATGAATCTAAGAAGTACTTCGAAGCTATCAACGGTACGAAAGGCTCCCTCCGGCACTCCCGCTGATCTCGGCCGGGCTGAGCGACGCACAAAATTTGCTGACTGCTTGCCCAGGCATGTTAAGCCACCAGATCGAATTCTCAAAAGCAATTGCCGAACTCTACAAGCCCATCTCCGGTCGTGCCTCCGATCCCGACTCTTACATATTTGAAGGAAATCCCGAGGGTATTCAGGCCTGCGAAGACTATGAGGCGATCGTGCGGGAATTGCAAGAGTCTCTCGCCCCAGAGCTGGACATGATTGAGAGCCGAGTCATCAGCCCTGCCGATCAACTGCTCGAGGTGATCAAGGTGATCCGCAAGGTCGCCGTCAAGCGCGACCATAAGAAGCTGGATTACGATCGCCATCGCGCATCGCTGAAGAAGCTGCAGGATAAGAAGGACAAGTCGCTCAAGGATGAGAAGGCCTTGTACAAGGCGGAGAACGATGTCGAACAAGCGACCCAGGAATACAACTACTATAACGATTTGCTGAAGGAAGAGCTACCCAAGCTGTTCCAGCTCGAGGCGGAGTTCATCCGCCCACTATTCCAGTCCTTCTACTATATGCAACTCAACGTCTTCTATACGCTACATGAGAAGATGCAGGGCATGAACATCAGCTATTTCAATCTCGCTCTCGACGTCGAGGAGGCCTTTGAGCAAAAGCGTGGCGATGTCCAGGAACGTGCCGAGGCCTTGCTTATCGTGCACTTCAAGACGAAAGGACTCGGCCGGACGAACTCGAAGGTGAGCTCGCTGAAGGCCTCCGAGGCCAAGGCTGGCCGTGGACGTGCATCTTCAACCGCTTCCGATAACCCTCCACCTCCATACTCCTCTGCTGCCACTCCCAGCCCAACGGGCAGCTTCTCCGCTGCAGCAAAGGGCAAGCCTGCTCCGCCACCTCCACGGGCGAAGCCCGCGCACCTCAGCAAGCCCGTTGAGACGGTGGTCGCTCTCTACGATTATGAAGCCCAAGCGCATGGCGATCTTGGATTCTCTGCTGGTGATGTGATTGAAATTGTGACCCGGACAGACAACCAGAATGAGTGGTGGACCGGGCGAGTCGATGGTCGGGAAGGTCAATTCCCAGGTAAGGATCTTGTCGCCCAATCTCTGTTTGAGTTTATGCACTTACTGACAATCTTCTCCAGCAAACTATGTCCAGTTACAATAGCATGTGGAGGACATCCCATGTGTTTCGTTTTTAGCTCTTTCGCTTTTCTCTTCTGATTGTGTTGCTCTTCTTTTTCTTGGCGCATCCTGGTTCTATAACATAGAGCGTTCCGTGTGTTATGTACATAACCTTCGTTAATGTTTTGCTAGTTCAGCCTTGCGGATATGGTGATGAAACCGATGCGACGTCGGACCCAGTTATGGTTGGAGGGTACATCCTACCGACATAATCAATATCCATTTATCTCTCCTGACCACTGACACACTCTCTTGTGGACCTTGTCTCATCTTTTCCATCTTATCAATGCTCGTCTTGCCCACGACGATCAACTGCTCTCTGGAGACTTACTTGTGCTTTGACCCGAAAACTGGTGTCTTCGTTCCCCCACCTAACCCCGCTCCATCGGCATCAGCCATCGATCTCGAGGATCGTATTGTGGCTCCCGGGTTCTTAGATCTGCAGATAAATGGCGCTTATGGATTTGATTTTTCTGAAGGTAGCGCCAGCGATCATACTGGCCTGTCGTACACTGAGCGGTACCGGGATGTCCGAAGGAAGCTCATCACGACAGGGACAACGAGCTTCCTGCCTACAATGACCAGTCAGTTGCCAGAAAGATATCATCAGGTCAGTTTCCGTTATTATTCTAGCAGTACAATACACATATTTCTTTACTACATTGAAGAAACACGCTAAAGACGATCATATACTCCAGAACCTACCATTCTTGGGCCCTTCAGAGTCCCGAGTCCCTTGGTGCTCATTGCGAAGGACCTTTCTTCGCGCATCATCGAATGGGTGTCCATCTACCCACTGCTGTCCATGCGTCTGGAACAACAAGTGACCCAAAGCGTGTCTTGGATGCCTATGGAGAAGTAATCTGGTCAATCCGGATGAGATCTCGCAACAGGCCAGCCCCGGATCAATACCATCTCATGTTCGCATGATCACCATCGCTACAGAGCGACCGGGTGCATTGGAGACGATCAAACAACTCAGTCAAGCGGGAATTATCATGAGTATTGGCCGTACGGTAGCGAACTATCAACAGTCCAGAGCTGGCATTGACGCGGGTGCAAGGATGATCACGCATTTGTATAATCAGATGAATGGTCATCATCATCGTCAGCCTGGACCACTTGGAATGCTAGGTGGAGCAACGGATGTGAATCCGCAAAATGAAAATAAAATCTTGGAACAAGATCGGGACGGAGAAGATGCGAATTTGAGTCATCCCGTACGTACTTCAGTCTCATTGCCGATGGTACTCATGTTCACCCGGCTAGTATCCGGTTGGCACATCTGATGCATCTGGATGGTCTCGTCCTGGTGACTGATGCCTTGTTGCTTCTGGGTGGCCAGGATGGGACGATTGATTGCCTTACGCGACGACGTACGAAAAAGGGCGTTTCGGTTACTCTCGAAGGGACTGATATTATTGCAGGAAGGTATGACCCAAATCCCCTCCACCTCTGGTTATTGCCTGCTTCATAATGCTGAAGGAAAATTTTCTAGCTGTGTGACTCTCCTCCAGTGTCTAAATAACTTCCGTCGGTGGACTGGTGCGTCTATACCTGTTGCACTCCAAGCTGTGACATCGAGGCCGGCTGCAGTTCTTGGTCTGTCAGATCGTAAGGGAACATTACGTGCGGTGCCGATGCCGACTTTGTTGTTCTGAGAGAGGTATCTGTCCCGGGTCAATCCACCTCGAACTTGGTTTTGGATCAAGTCTGGAAGTTTGGAGTGAAGGTATACATACGATCAGAGAAGTCCGTGAATAAATGGGTCAGATATTTTGATGAATACTCACTCTCAATGAGCTTTTTGGATATAAGCACGTGTGTGAGGGTAGCTGATTCCGGATAATCCATATTTTCATTCAACAAAAGATTTTGGCTTGCTTGTAGTCTACCATAGGAACGCCACAGAAAGTCAGATCCTCCAAGATGAACATCTCTCCGCTAAGACTTCTTCGGGAACGGCTCATAGCTAAGTGAATACTCTTCCGTCCTCTGGATCCCAGCAGCGCCCTGAAGGATATTCTCGTCACTTGTATTATTCGTGTTATACCTCACCACGGTATCCTTGGGGAACGGCTTCCCACTCGCCTCGATGACAGAATGCTCATGTAACCCCAGTTATTGCCTGTGGTACTTTATAAATTCTAGTTGTTCAGTATGTACACGGCTTGCAATTTCGTGGTATGCTAAACTAGCTAGTCAATTGTAATGCAGTACTCCCTGCGCGGGTGTGCCGAAACCAACGGCAGTACTCTATCAACATTCGTATCGTTCTATGATGTAGTCACTTGGCATTGATGGGGGCCATGAACCCAGTCGGGCGCTCTATCTCCTTTGTCTTGAAAGCTACACACTGGTTTAGAGCCGGCGCTCGGTTCTTTAACTGACCACGAAATTGAGATTAGCCGATTGCTAGTGCTGTTAGCTCCAAAGATTGGCCCCTCCCCCTCGTTCTTGACAAGCACTAATCTTCTAGAAATTCAGTGCATCGCCCCAATGGTGATTGAGGAAGGACATATATAGCAGAGCAATTCCACTTAGTATACCGGTTTCGCCCCCGCCATATACCCCTCGTGTTTACACCTAAAGCGCAAAGGTACCAACCAATATGTCGTCTCGAACTCAAGAGACCATTGCTCTTCTGGACGAAGTCCAACCTGATGCATTTGGCGGCAATGAGGTAGAGCGTCTTCAAGTACGTGCTGCCGCGCGTCGACTGCATGTGAGGGTCGAGACACCCTACGAACGTGCATGGGGCTTCTGCTTTGAGCATCCGGTTGTTTTTGTGGTGTTGCAGATGTGCATTGATGTTGGTATTTGGAAGGCTTGGACTGATGTGGGGGGAGGTGAGAAATCTATTTATGAGCTTGTGGAATTGACTACTCCAACCGTGGATACCAATTTATTGCGTATGTCTTCAAAGTCTGCTGTCGCTGTTGGAGGAGGGCTTACCGAAGGGATAGGTCGATTGTTTCGCTTACTAGCGGCTTTCAACGTGGTCGAGGAGAGAGCAGAGGGCAAATTCAAACCTACTCCATTTTCATATGCTATCGGTGATGATAGTACCAAAGTTCGCGCCTCCCTTCAAGCAGCGTGAGTAAATTCCTCCGAAAAGCCACATCTCAGGCTAATCAGTCCTCTTTATCTAGAACATATCAATACATTGCAGCTGGTCACAACTTGCCCACCTACCTCGCCAAGACATCTCACAAAGAACCCACAGATATCAACGTGAACAACTACTCAGAGGCCGACAAGGATGGTCTCGACTTTTTTGGGCGGCTGCAGAAAAGCTCAGCTTACTTTGAGGCTTTCACCGGGCATATGGAGGCATGGACAGCGTGGAAGACCCCCTGACTGAGGTATACGATACAACGACACTGCTAGAAGGTGCAAAGCTCGAATGATGGATCTCCGTTTATGGTGGATGTCGGTGGAAACACCGGTATCGATATTTCCCGCGTCCTTGAAAAGCATCCAGACCTCCCGAAAGGATCGCTGGTCCTACATGATCTTCTCGATGTCATTGTCAATGCCCAGGTTGATGAGAAGGTGACGGCGATGGCTCATGACTTTTTCCTGCCGCAGCCAGTGAAAGGTGAGAAGGAAAAATCAAACCCTCAAACAGATTGCGCAGAATGAACTCACTCATACTCCTATAGGGAGCCGTGCTTACTTTATGCACGCTGTTCTCCACGATTGGCCTGATGACAAGGCTCGGCTACTTCTTGAAAATACCAAAGATGCGATGGTGAAGGGCTACTCGAAGCTCCTTGTTTACGATATTGTTCTTCCGCCGACCGGAGCGAGTATCAGCTAGAGCACAATGGACGTGAATATGATGTCCTTGCTGTCGGCTTCGGAGCTGATACAGGGGGCGTGGGAGAAGCTACTGACTGAGTCGGGATTCAAGGTCGAAAAGTTCTGGCCTGATCCTCAGCAGTATGAGATGATTATTGAGGCTGAGATTGCTTAGGGTAGGCAGATGTGTATGAAGGGTGGGAACTTCGATCGCTAGATGTCATGTGAAGCCAAACGAAGATTTACCTAATAGTACTTCTGTATATATATCAACTATATTAGCTTGAGGTACTTTTAATGTGGTTCTTAGGCTGGGAATAAAGGAGAATCTATTGCTTATGGCATTTATTCGAAAGTAAGAAAAAGATATTCTGGGTACATAAGAGGAGGGAAAGCTAAAAGCTAATACACATGAAAGTATTGTAAATATCTCAGGTCAGGACTTGAGATCATCAGCAAGAAAGTAATTCGAAGAGAAGAAAAAGAGTGTTATTAAAGGCCCGGGAGCTCTCGCCCCGAATGCCAAGCTGCGTGGGTAGAAACAGTCTTTCAAACCATAGAATGCTTCCGTTGGACAGTGTCAATGGAGATGTCATGCTCGACACAAATTCCATGAGGGTCCAAGGAATCATGCGATCCCTTGCTGAGCATGCTCAAAGGCTGATCCGAGTAGCAGAGTGTCTGAGCAGCAGTGCTAGCCGTCATCCCGGATGAAGTCATATGTTTCTCCGAGGCAGTGTTGTTGAGGGTGGTGCTGTTGACTCCGAATGCAAGACCACGCCAGAGATTGCGACGGTGTAGGGGCTGGGTATCGCTGTGTCGACCTTGGTCGAGATGGGCGCCCGCCCAGATGGACGACAAGGGCAGGGAGATGGCCACGAGAGTCAATAGATTGGAGGACAACTCGGGGAAGACGACAAAGTATTGGGTGATGGAGAAAATGGCAGGTATGGTCAGTGTCTGACATCCACAGACAAAGATAATCTTCATGGGACCAAAATCGCGCACTCCAAGTCGACGGCGCTGGCGAAGGGCAAAGCCAAGTTTGGTGACGAAGACGGCACAGAAGAAGCACACGCTGACGGTGATGACGATGTTGCAGGCACTTTCCAGCCACCAAATTGTGTCCATGTAGGAGAGCTCCATGATTGCGATGCAATTCTCCACCATCCACGCCAGACGGAATGCGATAGTGGCTAAAGCCACAGCAACCGACAGAGCCATCAGTGGCCATCGGTAGCGGCGACGAATGGTCGCACATACCACCTGCACTTGAATTACCAGCGATGCCTCGATGAATGCCACAACAAGCGATTCGAAGACACTGCCCGTAATGGAGATGGCATATGCACTGCGCGGCACGTTCGAGTAGTCCAGGGAGAAGTATGGGTAGAAGTGCTCGAATCCGGTGGTGAAATGAATCAACTGTAGAAGTAGCCGGATGATGTTGAAAAGCAAGGCAAAGGAGTTGAGGAGGAATACGGACGATGCGCGCTTCTCACGTCGGGTCAGAAGCAGGAGGATCACGAAGAGCACGATCGAGGCGCCGAATTGGGACCCGTAGTTGATGCAGATTCGGACATTGTACTGTATGAAGACATCCACATCGGTCACGGACACGGTGAATGTGTGGCCATCTGGATAGCTCAAGTTGAAGCTCTGCGTGAAAGGGTCGAAGTCGGGCAGTCTTTCAGGGTGAGTTTTGGTGTAGGCTTCAAAGCTCGCCATCTCGATGTTGGTAAGATATCCGTCTAGGATTTTCATGCGCTCGCAGCGTTTGAGAAAAGCTGATATTGGAGAATAAATCTTGGTTCATGTGTATGTTCGTCAATGTCAAGGGATGAAGTTCTCGATCAACGTGAACTATATAAGAATTCAAGGAGGACGAGCATGGCTCAGGGTGAAGTAGGCAAGATCCTGAGCAACAATGTTGCAGGCAACGGGCGAGATTGTCTAGCTGTGGCATACTGAAGCCGAAACAAACAATGCCAGATTGAATGTACTTTTGCCTTTGGGAACGATCCTGAGAGGTGGTGGTGGTCAAGGCAGATCGAGGTGGGGAGAACAATACTAAGTGGGGCGGGAGAACAATATCAAGACGGAACAAAGCCAGAGGCTCAACAAGCCAATAGGCATCAACGTAGGCAGAAAAGCTCAGTTTGCCAGTCTGTGAGTGGATGCCTACCGGGTCTGGGTTTTTCCATGATGAGAACACTTCTCATACCAGAGAATCATCGCGATGGGTTCGGCTTTTAGAGTTTGGAGAGAAATTGCATGGTGGTTAACTCTCATATTGTCTGTTGCTGGGCGAGAATGGGATGACAGACGCCAAAAGTTCCATCTTGCCTGGAGACTGATCTGGACAGCCACCAACTCTGTCAATCATCTACTTCTTCCTCTGCGACCAAAGAGTAAGATGTGATAGATCAGCACGGTTTGCAGTTGATGTGTTGATCTGCGAAGTTGCTGAGTTATACTGCATCCCGTGGTAATCACGTGATCTCTACTTGATTACCTTTTGAGGCGGTTTTCAGAAAATTAATTTTCCCCCATTTTAAGCTTATGATTATGTACAATCCATGTACTCCCATGCAGCAGAATCCAGGATATCCTCAACATCATAACCCTGTGCAACTGAATTATCCGACCATTTCTAATCATCATCTCCTCGTACAACCATCGATCTATCGCCCAGTATAATTTCAACGCCGCCACCTCATCATCGGGGGCCAATTGTCCCGACCCACTCTCCTCGGAGACTTTCATATTCTTCAATTCTACGCATTCTACATACTTAAAGAGCTGATATTTTAGAGTGCTGACAAACAGGGGACTATTGAGCTCTGCAGCGAATAGGACTTCTCTCCGAGGCCCCCCAGGGGGGATTTTTCAGTGCCTTGACCATTGATCTCATGAGTTCTTTGAAATCAAACGTTACTATCATAATGTTTTGGCTTGGGACCACAGCGGGTCTCCCTGCCACGATGCCGCAAACTTTTCGTAGCTTAGAAATCAGGATCAACGTATAAAAGGGAGATTACCCTATACTCTCTTCAATATCCAATTAACCAAAATATATCCTCATTTAATCCTTGTCAAAACACATCAATCACCATGACTTGGCCCGACGTCCCCATTGCCGCCGCTGAGGGCATCTCCTACTTCACACCTGCGCAGAGCCCGCCAGCTGGTACGGCGCGCAATCCGCAAACCAGCGGCAAGGCCATTCCTAAGCTGTTCCAGCCTCTGACCATTCGAGGCCTGACTTTCCAGAACCGTCTTGGGGTATGTCTTGTCTTTCTTCTCGTCTTTTCCCCCTGTTTTCAGACTCATCAGTCTCTTCCGAACCATATACTCACATTTACTTTCCACAGGTGGCGCCCATGTGCCAATACAGTGCTGAAGATGGCCACATGACCGCTTGGCACATTGCCCACTACGGTGGTATCGCTCAGCGCGGCCCCGGAATGATCATCATTGAAGCCACCGGTGTCGTACCTGAGGGCCGTATTACTCCCGGTTGCGTGGGTCTGTGGAAGGACTCCCAAATTGCGCCTCTGAAGCAGGTCGTGGATTTCGCCCACAGCCAGGGCCAGAAGATCGGTATCCAACTGGCTCACGCTGGCCGCAAGGCCTCGACTGTTCCCCCTTGGCTGGGCGGTGTCACCGCTACCAACGCTGTTGGTGGTTGGGTTGAGAACGTCAAGGCTCCCAGTGCTATTCCCTTCGCTGAGGGTGATATCGTTCCCAAGGCCATGACCAAGGAGGATATTCAAGAGGTCAAGGAGGCCTGGGTCGCATCGGTTAAGCGCGCTCTGGCTGCTGGTATCGACTTTATCGAGATTCACAATGCCCACGGATACCTACTCTCCTCTTTCTTGAGCCCTTCGTCCAACCAGCGTACCGACGAGTATGGCGGCAGCTTCGAGAACCGCATCCGTCTGCCTCTGGAGATTGCCCAGCTCACCCGTGACACTGTTGGCCCGAACGTCCCCGTCTTCCTGCGTGTCTCTGCTACCGATTGGCTGGAGAACAGCTTGCCCGAGGAGAAGGGCTGGAAGTTGGAGGATACGGTTGAATTTTCCCGTGCCCTCGCCGAGCAGGGTGCTATTGACCTGATTGATATCAGTACTGGTGGTGTTCACGCTGCCCAGAAGGTTACCTCTGGTGTTGGCTTCCAGGTTCCTTTCGCTACCGCCGTCAAGAAGGCTGTCGGCGATAAGATCCTCGTGTCGGCAGTTGGTACCATCAACAGCGGTGTTCTGGCCGAGAAGATCATGAACGAGGATGACATTGACGTGATCCTGGTTGGCCGTGCTTTCCAGCGTGATAGCGGTCTCGCCTGGGCTTTTGCTAAGGACTTGGACGTTGAGATTGCCATGGCTGCGCAGATTCGGTGGGGTTTCACCAGTTTCCGCAATGCATCGGAGTATATCCAGCCCAACTCGATGAAGGCTTCCATTTTTGATTAGATAGTTTTGTTTTCCCCCTTTCTTGTTTTGCAATAGAGCGTATAGATAGATATAGAGCATTATGAACGAACAATGATGATTGATACTGCTAAATCCGGTGCTTACCTGGACGTTTCTGAGAGACTTAACTTGTATATAGGTACATTCATGAGCTCTGAGTAAGGTTCTATCGGGTGCTGCAGGACAATCGACTCTCGCACGTCTGCAACCTTTTTTCAACTGTCCAGAAGTACAGCTACTCCAGCAGCATTGGGCACAAAAACTTTTGATCAAAGCAATTTCTTAGGATGAGGATGCCAAAGACACCTCTCTCAGCTTGAAGAACATACAGAGACCCTGCCTATATCTTTACCTAGCGTTGACACAATCTAAACGGGTAACTACTAGTTACAGTGGAGACCGGGAGACTGCAATAGGGTAACCCCTTACTTAGACTGACCAGGAAGCAGGGGCCTTCTGAAAGGAAAGAAAAAAAGATGCTAGGGCTCGAACTTGAACGATGGACTTCTAAAAAAACAAACCCGCATGGCTGGGAATTATCCTATGCCTGTCCACGCCTTACCAGGGGATATCAATCCCTGGCCGCCTACGACTGGATCGGAACTTTCGAACGTTGAAGGTCGTCATGTAACATAACCGCTTTACCATCGTAACGGGCTGTTGATGGAAACAGCAGTATTTGAAAATATTCCTCAATCATTGGGCAACAGCGTAATCACTTCTGAGCAGACCAGGTCTGTCTAGTTTATGAGAACAATGGCTGTTCAGGCAGAAAGAAATATACGATATCATCTCTGAGTCGAGGTTAAATAGTATCAAACTCGATAACTGTCTCAGCCATAATCAGTTCACATATTTAAACCTGATCATATTAATCATGGTCGTTAATTATAATATTTGCGGACATTGTTCACCACTGTTGTGCTGGAGCAAGAACCAAGAACCCGCTGGATGAATGACGCCAAGAGCGGTTGCGGGGAAAGTCAACGTGGTGCGGAGGACGAGCTTCGCTTTCCCACCTCAATTCCCCCATCAAAATGGCGGTCCCCCAGCGGACGCTGACCTGGCTATACTCAGTCTTGTCCAAGGTATGTACCTGCACAGCCATCAGTCCATACTCAACTGACCCCACTGCAGGACCATCACGACCCTAAACAAACCTACCACGATCCCAACCGGACCTACCACGATGTTGCCAATGCGCTCGCCCAGTACCCCTCGCTCTCCCCGCGGACCGATGTCTACAGTAGGCTACACCACTCAATGCACTATATCACAATAACTCTGACACACATTCTCCTCCAGCATATGAGAATGGCTTCTCGGCGCTCCTCCTCCACCTCGTAGGCACACTCCCGGTCGCCTTCCGGGGCACCACATACCGATTCCCCGTCGCGCTTTGGATTCCGAATACATACCCTCGGGAGCCTCCGATCATCTATGTGACACCTACACAGGATATGGCGGTCCGTGTTGGGCAGCATGTGACCCTGGAGGGGCGGGTATATCATCACTATTTGGCCCACTGGGCGGAGGCCTGGGATGTGAGTAGAGTCGAGGAATTGCCTCTTGAGCAACAGGGATGTTGGATATACAGGCTGACCATATCTCTTTTCTGTCATAGAGGTCAACTATTTCCGATATGCTGTCAATTCTCCGAGAAGTGTTCGCCAAAGAACCTCCAGTTCGATACAGGCAACCGATGGCCCCTCAAGCCCAGCCGCAGCAGGCTCCCGTGCAGACACCACCCCCGGTACCTCCTTTGCCTCCTGGAATGGGACCTTCGACAGCTCAAGCTCCGAGTCCAGCACACAGTCAATCTCCCAGTCGGGCAGCAAATACTCCACCACAGCTGCCCCCGAAACCCGGTGTTAGTGCAGAGGCTCAACCGCCGCCTGCACAAGGCGCAGAGCGATATCAATCCCCTCCTCCGCTCCCTCCATTGCCGCCGAAGGGACATGATGTCTCTCGAGGTTCCGTCTCGGGTCATATGGGTGTGATGAGTCCAGGAAGTCGATTATCTCGGCAATTCGTTCCGGCGCAACCGCCTATACAACCTCACATGCAACCAGTCCCAGCGGCTTATAGCAGAACCCCCGGGGGGCCCATTAGCCCTGGTGCTGGCTATGCTCCCCATGCAGCTTTGCCCCATCAAGCTGGACCGTCTGCTGGACCTCAAATACCGTTGTCGCAACAGCAGCAACAGTCATACGCCCAACCAATACCCCCAGCACATCCCTCTCAATATCCGGGATACCAGCCACCTGGCCAGCATCAACAGCAACAGCCACAGCCACAAGGACCTCCATATTCAGAGCGCTCTTCCTACTCACAGAGCAACTATCAAACCCCACTGCCAGCAGCACCAGCACCAAAGAAAGAAACCCAGGATCTCCTCACATCCCCCTTCGAGCTCGAACTACCATCATTCACCCACACAGGGCCAGCACCTCCCATCCCCCCAAATCCCGAGAAAGACGCCCTACTCAACGCCGTCTCGCAAACCTTCGCTGAGACTCTAAACAGCCACGCCGCACAATCCGACTCGGCGGCGCAATCCCTCGTCTCACAGTCCCACTCTCTCCAAGCCGCCATGGCAACTCTCCAGGCCGAAGTGGCATCCCTCAATGCCCTCCATTCAACCCTCCAATCCAACACCTCAATCTTACAACAAACCATCCACCGCGCAGACGCAACCATCGCAGACGCCCAGGCCCGCTCCGCATCCAGCGGTCCCGGTCACGGTGCCGGTCTCTCTTCTTCAACCACAACTGGCCCTGCAGACTCACACCCCGGTCTCCCTGCTATCGACGAAGTCCTCGTCGCGCCAACGGTAGTAGGCAAGCAACTGTACGATCTCGTCGCGGACGAACAGGGCCTGCAACATGCCCTGTATGCGTTGCAGTCTGCATTGGTGCGCGGTGTGATTGGGGTTGATTCATGGTCGAGACATACTCGTGGTCTGGCGCGGGAGGCGTTTTTGAAACGTGCGTTGATCCGGAAGATTGGGCGTGGGATGGGTTTGGAGGAGAGTGTGACTGCGGTGTGATTGGAGATGGAGATGGAAAGAGGGCTTTTGTCGTGGTAGATGGGTCTGGTAGATAAGGAGAGGTGGGATTTATTGTAGATACCCTCGTTTTCTATTTTATTTATGTTTTGAACATTTTCTTTCATACGTGGCATCTCATCTAGAGATTGGTATTCCGATTATTAACGTAAAGGGGTGATTGAAAGTATGGGTTTCTAGGGTGGAGGTGACAGCTCACATCCAAGGGCGGAAATATCTGGACGGAGATATGCAAGACACATGGTCGTAGTGGCTGTACAACTTCATAGCAGATAAGGTTTACCCACCACCAGTGCAAATCGATTCGATCAGATATCGACGAGATTATGCACGACAATCTAGATACCCCACTTGAGTTTATCTATGCGAGTAGATAAGTTGACGTGCGAGTAGCCTCAGATAAAGACGATGTTTTTTTTAGATGGGCCTGACGAATGTATTTAATGACTTGAACTCAGATTCATAAAATGACCAGTTACTGATTCATTGATTTCAAGACTGTTCCGCCTTCCCACGAGTGCTTTTCTCGCTGTACATAGCACCCAGGGAAATACACGAAACCGACGCCCAACAGATAAATATACCAAGTCCCAAGGTAGTTTCATACGTACAAAGAATGATAGAACGGAAAGGGGAGAGAGAGAGATGTGACAAGTTGGGAACGCGAGTGGGAATGAAAAGGAAATATGACAAAAACAATGACATGACATCACAGGTTACCAGTCGCTCATTTGACCTCGTTGTCATCAGAGAATGGACTCCGTACTCGCGGGGGTGGTGTCTTGTTAGAGTGACGGGAGGTGCGTTTCTGATCTACGGAAGAAGAGTTGGCCTCGGATGTGCTGAGATGGTCCTGGAAAGGACCAGCATCTTGAGTTGCTTCTTCCGACGTGGAAGTGGTCTTGGCCTTGGTTGAGGTGGAGGAGGTAGTTGGTCGGGTTTCATCGCCTTCTTCATCCGAAGAGTTGCCGTCGAATGTGGATGTTTGATGATCGAATTGACGGCTACTATCCGACCCGGCAGTGGTCGGTTTCTTGTCTGCCTCGGCTGCCTTATTGGTGACGGCCTGTCCGTCCTTCTTCTTCACTGATTGACCACGAACCATGACGGGCTTCGCCATCACTTGGCGGGCCACGATGGAGCTGCCGCTCTGTGCCATAGCTCCGGCCTTGGCCAGTTGAGTCGAGGTGATGGCTGGAACGGCGGGGGCATCTCTGGGCGTGATCATGACGGGAACCGGTTGGGTCGGGGTGCTAGCACCAGAGCCACCAGGGCCATTGTGGACACTGACGATGTTGGCCCGAGAACGCTGGATCTGTTGTGCTGGGGTCGCGCTGACGATGGCGTCACTGCGGTAAACGGTGGTTGCCACACTGCTCCGCAGGGTTGGCGACATGCTTTGATGACCCGTCATCGTGGTCCAGGAGGAATCCCGCAGGTCACCCGGCATGAAGAAGTGCTGATCGGGGTGAGCACCCGGAAGGGGTGGCACAGGAGGTACCAGCGTGGCAGGGGTCTCTGGAGGGGAGCGATTGGTGACGCCTGGAATGTAGGCGATTTGAATGACGTTGGAGGCACGGGTGAGAACGGTAGAGGCGATGGATTGGGTGGATTGACGTCCATCCCGGGCGGCATTGAAGGCGCTGTGGTCCTTCTCTTCGGCTTGAGCGTTGCGTCGCTTGCGAATGACAAACCACCAGATGAGGAAAAGGAGCACGGCCAGAGCGATCACACCTCCGACCACACCACCAGCGATAGCACCGACATTGGTGCCTTTGGCCGGGGGTGCAGTATTGGTTGAGGTGGACACACATTTCGTGGTGGAACAGCTGTCGCAAGTCTGGGCGGTCATAGTACAGGTCTGGCCATCAGGGCAAGCCGGACAGGTAGGGACGGAGTCACATGTTATGCAACTCTCTCTCTTCAAGCGGGAGGGAGTGAAGCCATCTATGGTAAATGTGTTAGTAAAGGAAGTCTCGGGCATCTTGGATATCGATAGAAGGAGAGACACGGGAGGAGCGAAAGGAGGAACGGAAGTGTTCGTACCGATGGGCGAGAAGGAGGAGGGGCGGACGGGTTTGAGAAGCATAATGGGCGAGGAAGACGTGGGATTGACGAATGAGGCAGAACAAAGGTTTGATATCAACAAAGGCGACCGGTCAACGGGCGGCGAGGGAATGTGCAGAGGAGTCGTGAGACGATGATAGTGAAACGAAAAGAGAGTGTCGGGCTCAAACGGCGTCAAGTCGTGAGCGAAATCGCTAGATCATGGAAAAAAGGGACAACGGTCGAGGCGAGGTCGACGGTCGCAAATCGGGAAACGAGTGTGTGATGAGAAGAGAACCGGATGGAGGAATTCAAGGATAATGGACGGTCATCGTCCAGGTATCCGCGTATCGAAGGCGACCGGTGGGATGAAAAACGGAGCCCGATACGAGTCGAGAACCGGTGAGGGCGAAAAGAGGATGGGGAGAGGAGAAGGGGAAGAGTTGGTTGTAAGAAGAGATGAAAATCTCTCGGGAAATGAGGAGAACAGAACGGGGGGGGGGGACAGATGGGCTAGACACAGTCACGGGGGCCTTAGCAGGACGTGGACGGGGGTTCCACTTTGAACCGGTCGGATTGCTTGAATGGTTCCTGGATGATGACGGGTGTGTATAGGGGGGAAAGTGAGACGGTAGTTGACGATGGAAAAGAGTTGAATTCTAAAAGACTATATCAAGCTATGCTATGGGACTATAAAAGAGAGAGTTGAATTCTCATTGACGAGGCTGGCAGTGTTTCAAGTGGTGCACCTTGCATTATCCCCAACTCTCCTTTGTCTGCTTGCACCAAGTTTCTGGGCGGGACGGCGGGAAGAAGACGGGAGTACCTGGACTGACCGGAAGGGAAGAATCGGTTTCTCCGGTGTGGCAGGAGTGGAAGGAGCGCTAAAAGTGGAAAAGGAACCAGTCTGGACTCGGAAAAGAGTCGGCCCGGAAAGAACGGGAAATGAGGCTGAGGTAAGCAGTCATGTGAAGAAACTCGAAAGCTCATTGGACCAGCGGACACACCAGACGCTTACTGTGGTGTTTCTCTCGACGACTGTGTACTAAAATGTGCGGCTGAACTACTGCACATATATTATGCCAGACCAATTCTGAATTGCGCCATCAAATCACTTAACCTTTGGGCTATGCTAATCTTGATCCTCACGGCTGAAGGGCTGTCCAAGCCCTAATCCCAGTCAAGGTGCAGATGGAACCCTTTCTGCGGGAGATGAAGGCCCCCAACCTGAGACACGCCAGACACGGGAGGAGGCGAAGCCACCAGTCCCGGTTGGCTGGTGGCTGTGGCAAAGAGTGTCTGTGCCATTTGTGTCCCGTATTTTGCATTTGGTGGTTACGGTTGATGATGTTGATGTTAGCCAATGATAATCGGGGCAGAGGGCAGTCCCTGTCAGCGTGGTCCAGCCCTGTCCCTGGCCAATATTACCTTATTCGGTATGTGGAGTATCTCGTTTGCCTGCCAGTTGTTGTTCATGGTACTGTATTAGTTAAGTAGTACAGTGCTGTTGCTCATCCAAATTCAGGCACTGCTGCATTGTACTCCCGACACCATGAAGAATTATGAAATGAAGGATGACGGACCCGAGGGAGAGTCCGTGGAGGCGTTGACCATATCTTTTGGGGACTGCATAGGGCTGCCGTCCATATATATCTTTCCGCCACTGGCGTCCATCAGCCACGCTGAACTAGGTCTCTACCCAAAAGTACCTGGATATCACTCAGGCTTACGCGATATATATAGACACTTCTACAAATGTAGATACAGATGAAGAGCAAATATGACATACTTCGCAGGTGTAGTCGTGGTTTGCAGTGTACCTACAAAGTAGACCGACAAGTAATAATTGGAGGTACGCAGAAATAAAGAAGAACTACCAAAGAAGTATAAGAGTAAAATAGACTGCGACTATCGTTCAGATAAGCTTCTCAACAGAGCGCACTAGTTGCTCTGTACAGTACCTACAGATAGAGATGATTAAACGGCGTTGTACCTCGATCGGATGTCTGCAGTCCTCTCGATGCTGTGTCCTCTCTGCATAGCCGATACCGTCGTGGCGACATACCACACGGCATGAGGAATGCAGAAATCCTGGCACTACTGTAGGTACAACTGGCAACTCTGGAGGGCAGTACCGACCGTAGAGAGACTCCATAACCAGGAAATTCGTCCTCTTCACTCTTTCGAATCCTTCTTTGTTCCCATCTAGCCTCGTCTCTCGTATCAAAGAAGATTCAAAGGACCCACAGAACAAGGCTGAAAGAGCTGAGGGAGTTTGACTGATTCATTAGCTCATGCTCACCGACTGTTTCACCAGTGGAACTTGGTGATTGGGTTGCGTGGGGCTGCCCTATTGTGGTTAAGCGTGTGTGGAGATCTGGAGAAAAGACTAGTGGTGGAACCAGTGGACGGAGGGGCTAAAAAAAAGACTAGAAAAGGGAGGGAAAAAAGTGACTAGGGGGAGACTGTCGGGGAGACTTGAGTCTATGAAAACTAGACAGCTTAGTATGGAAGATGTTCTAGCTTACAGTTATATATTCAAAAAGAGAGTATATTCCCTCGCCAGTATTGAACTGGAAAAGAACAGAACCAGCCCAAGCGGAGCAGTGGATCCCAGGGAGTAATCCGTCCTGACCAGTCAAGGGTCTGTAGTCCCTGAGTCCCTGAGTCCCTTTCCAGTCCCTTTTCTGGTCCCTGATGGGCTCCATTCAGGGTTGCTTCTCCATAGTCCATACCTCGAGATCTTGCAGAATCTCCCGCCTCGCGCGAGTACCTGGCCCCAAGGGATGGAGTATGTGCATATTTTGTATCATGCATAATGCACCACCCTCTCTGTTCATCTCCCCAATGACTCTAGAATCCTTGGTCCCGTGTCGTCTCCCGAGAGTATACCTGTCGGAGATCAACTGTACATCCCACGCCTCCCAGAATCATGCAGCGGCGTGGCCAGGGAGGCCACCCTGGTATTGATTGGGCTGGAAGATGATAATCCAGACCAACGAATCATTGATTGAGACATCACGGTAGCAGACTAGTTTGCCTCGGATTTTTATTAGATTCCTATATAGATTTTTTACCTGTTTGTGATTGATGCGCGGTGATCGAGGGTGGGAAGCTAAGCCCACTGGGGGTTAGAGACGGTCTATTTTTGCCCTGTCTCCCTTTAGTTTTTTTTCCCTCCTTCCCAAGCCAAAATACGATCGCGCTTCGTCTCACCAAGAAAGCCGCTCCTCCTCTTCTTCTCCTCCTTTTTCTTTCTTCCTTTCGCATTCCCTGCCTTCTTCTTTCCCATCCTTCTTTCCTCCCACCCGACCCAAGTCTTATTTGGTGTCATCTTACTTTCTTGGTCGGGAGTAATTACTCGACTTACTTAATTCACCTCTCAACCCCTTTGTTCACCAAGGGAAAACACCACACTGTTAATTCAAGCGGAACCCTCCCTTTTTTCGAACGGGAGACACAACTTGCCAATCCTCCACACCCTGGAAACCCTCGACGCGGTGCAAGAGCCCCCAACCCTTACGACCTGCAGCCCTGGTGGCTTTATTCTTCCGGCTCCTGCTTTGATCACCACGACCTCCTCTTTCGACACTACCCCTCTTCGGATTTGGACCACAACCGCCGTTTAATTTTACGTGTTCCCTCCGCCGCGCGACCATCATGGCCTACCAAGGGTCTGGCGCGCATTCGCCCAAGTACGAGAGCCATCAAGATGCTCCCGCTCAAGTACGCGCCCCACGGTTCATCACTTCCTTGTCCGGGGATGATTTACTCAACACTCTTTCTTTCTCCATCATGAACAAACAACGAACCACAAAGAAACAAACCCAAATGCTAATCTACTCGCTAGTATCGGGAGGATGAAGATGCCTCGCACGGATTGTTGTCCCACCAGCAGGGTCCCTTTGCGACCCCTTTTGATGACCCGCACTCTCGAGGGGTCTCTCCCGTGCGCCCGGCTTCGGGATACAGTCTGACCGAGACTTATGCCTCGGATTCAGCCCCCGGCTACCATGATCCCTATGCGACGGGCTCTGTCTACTCGGGCCAGTCGGAGAGTCCCGCAGCTGCCTTTGGCGTCCCCGGCCGCGTTGCCTCACCTTACGCTCGCAGCGAGACCTCGTCCACCGAGGCCTGGCGCCAGCGACAAGCTCCTGGAGGTGGAAACCCCGGTGGTGGTAACCTGCGCCGTTATGCCACCCGTAAGGTGAAGCTGGTCCAGGGTTCCGTCCTGAGTGTCGATTATCCCGTGCCCAGTGCCATTCAAAATGCCATACAGGCTAAATACCGCAACGACCTTGAGGGTGGCAGCGAAGAGTTCACTCACATGCGATGTAAGTAACGTGAACTCGTGGACCGGGATCTCTGGACCCAAAAAGTCCATCAAGCAGACGACCAGGCTCGTGGCTAACCCGCTTTCTCCCTCGTCTAGACACCGCTGCGACTTGCGATCCCAACGAGTTTACCCTTCACAATGGCTACAATCTGCGTCCCGCCATGTACAACCGTCACACCGAGCTGCTCATTGCCATTACCTACTATAACGAGGACAAGACCCTGACCTCGCGTACCCTGCACGGTGTCATGCAAAACATCCGCGATATCGTCAACCTCAAAAAGTCCGAGTTCTGGAACAAGGGTGGTCCTGCGTGGCAGAAGATCGTCGTGGCCCTCGTGTTCGACGGTATCGACCCTTGCGACAAGGACACTTTGGATGTCCTGGCCACCGTTGGTATCTACCAGGATGGTGTCATGAAGCGCGATGTCGACGGCAAGGAGACCGTGGCCCACATTTTCGAATACACAACTCAGTTGTCCGTGACGCCGAGCCAGCAACTGATCCGACCCACCGACGATGGCCCGAGCACCCTGCCCCCTGTTCAGATGATGTTCTGTCTCAAGCAGAAGAACAGCAAGAAGATCAACTCTCACCGTTGGCTGTTCAACGCTTTCGGTCGTATTCTCAACCCCGAGATCTGCATCTTGCTCGATGCCGGAACTAAGCCTGGTCCTAAGTCTCTCCTGTCCCTCTGGGAGGCCTTCTACAATGACAAGGATCTCGGTGGTGCCTGTGGTGAAATTCACGCCATGTTGGGTAAGGGCTGGCGGAACCTGGTGAACCCGCTGGTGGCGGCGCAGAACTTCGAGTACAAGATTAGTAACATTTTGGATAAGCCTCTGGAGAGTTCTTTCGGTTACGTGTCCGTGCTGCCCGGTGCTTTCTCTGCCTATCGATTCCGCGCGATCATGGGTCGTCCGCTCGAGCAGTACTTCCACGGTGATCACACCCTGTCGAAGCAGCTGGGTAAGAAGGGTATCGAGGGTATGAACATTTTCAAGAAGAACATGTTCTTGGCCGAGGATCGTATCTTGTGTTTCGAGTTGGTCGCCAAGGCCGGCTCCAAGTGGCATTTGTCTTACGTCAAGGCCTCCAAGGCCGAGACTGACGTGCCCGAAGGTGCCGCTGAGTTTATCTCGCAGCGTCGTCGTTGGTTGAACGGTTCGTTCGCCGCCGGTATTTACTCGCTGATGCATTTCGGCCGTATGTACAAATCTGGCCACAACATCATTCGCATGTTCTTCTTGCACATTCAGATGCTGTACAATATCTTCAACACCATTCTCACCTGGTTCTCCCTGGCCTCCTACTGGTTGACCACCACTGTCATTATTGACTTGGTCGGCACTCCCAGTCCGAGCAACGGCGACAAGGCTTTCCCCTTCGGCAAAACCGCTACCCCCATTGTCAACACCATCGTCAAGTATGTATACTTGGGTTTCCTGCTGCTCCAGTTCATCCTTGCCCTGGGTAACCGTCCCAAGGGTTCCAAGTTCTCGTACCTGGCTTCCTTTGTCGTCTTCGGTATCATCCAGGTGTACATCGTCGTGGATTCGTTGTACCTGGTGATTCGTGCCTTTACCGGCGGCGCCCCGATGGATTTCGTCACCAACGACGGCGTGGGAGCTTTCCTCAAGTCTTTCTTCTCCTCGTCTGGTGCTGGTATCATTATCATTGCCCTGGCTGCCACCTTCGGACTTTACTTTGTCGCCTCCTTCATGTACGCTGACCCGTGGCACATGTTCACCTCGTTCCCCGCCTACATGGTCCTACAGTCCTCGTACATCAACATCCTCAACGTCTATGCCTTCAGCAACTGGCACGATGTGTCTTGGGGTACCAAGGGTTCCGACAAGGCTGATGCGCTGCCCTCTGCCAAGACCACCAAGGACGAAGGCACGAAAGACGCAGTCATAGAGGAAATTGATAAACCGCAGGCCGATATTGACAGTCAGTTTGAGGCTACCGTCAAGCGCGCGCTGACCCCTTTCGTTGCTCCCGTTGAGCATGATGAGAAGTCCCTGGAGGATTCGTACAAGAGCTTCCGTACGCGTCTCGTCACCTTCTGGATTTTCAGCAATGCCTTCCTGGCTGTGTGTATTACTAGCGAGGCAGTTGACAAGTTCGGTTTCACGGTATGTCCATCCCTTTCCCCCTATGGTCTGCATTCTGTTGGAAGAGTCTCCATACTGACAAAATTCCTAGAACACTGCCACCACTCGTACCGCTCGTTTCTTCCAGGCCCTCCTGTGGTCCAACGCCGTCATGGCCCTGTTCCGCTTCATTGGTGCCTGTTGGTTCTTGGGTCGCACTGGTATCAAGTGCTGCTTCGCCCGCCGGTAGACGGATGTGCGGACGTACTTGTCTTCTGCTATATTTTTTTCCCTTCCCTTTTCGTTATTGATGAAACACCCCCTTCTTGGCACATGTTTTTCCTTCTCTCCGCCTTCATCCTGTTCTTCTTCATTCTGTCCTTTTTATCTTCAGCTATCGTGATCTGTATTCTACCTAAAGATGCCCGTTACCTTGGAACTTTTTCTTTTATTTGTGATGCCAGTATGTATTGTCGTGGAAGGTTGACTAGCAACCTTGACACTCCGTGATACTCTTCTTTTTGTCGGACCAGCGATGCAATGGGAATGCATTCGGGGCGCAATGAATCCTTGTGAGATCTGATTAAAATCAACTGCCTAAATACTTTGTATTAACTTTGTATTCGGATAGTACCCTGTTGATTATTGTGTAGAATTTGGTGGTGTCAAAGTACGTCATGTCCCAGTGTAAAGGCGGACAAAGTTGGGACTCTACCGGGCGATAGAAGGGACCCGCCGGGCTTAGAAACGAACCCCCCGCAAGTCTTCTCCTCCTTCACCACTCAACCTCAGACTACTCGCCACCACCAAGCTCGACTTTACATTCGACTTGTGGCATTCCTGTCTGGATCGCTTTTCCATCACCCTTTGCGCCCCTCTCCCCTTCCTCCGGACCCACTCCTATCTCGCGATCTCCGTCATTCCACCAGGTGGGGTGGTGACTCCCAGCCAAGATGTTGAAGATCTGGTCGATGGTATGGCTACCCTGTGTATTATGAAGGTCTCTAGTGGATGAATCAAAGACTCACTCCTTCTCCTCATACAGAAGCAGCAGCAGGCGCAGGCTGAAAATGCCGAAGGCGCAGCTGGAAAGAAGAAGAAGAAGGTTACCGCCGCACAGCTGCGCGTGCAACGAGGTCTGTTTCTCTCTGGGATCTCTCGATCGATGGCCCTTTTACCCTGGTTTTTTCCTGAAGATGACTTTTACTGACTCTTTCTATCTATCTCTCCTCTACAGACCTCCAAGAACTCACCCTCGGAAATACCATGAAGATGTCCTTCCCGAACCCCGACGACATCCTGAACTTCACTTTGACCATCGAGCCAGACGAGGGCATGTATAAGGGTGGTGTCTTCAACTTTAGTTTCGCCGTCAACCAGAATTTCCCCCACGACCCGCCCAAGGTCAAGTGTACCCAGAAGATTTATCACCCAAACATCGATCTGGATGGGAACGTGTGCTTGAATATCCTGCGCGAGGACTGGAAGCCCGTGTTGAACTTGAATGCGGTTATTGTGGGCATGCAGGTGCGTTGTGTCTGGCTGTTTTTCTCGATCTGCGATTCGTCATGGACTAACAGGTTACTTTCCATTCTCTTGCAGTTCCTCTTCCTCGAGCCGAATGCCTCTGATCCTCTCAATAAGGATGCCGCAGAGGACCTCCGCACCAACCGTGAGGGCTTCAAGCGGAATGTGCGCTCCTCTATGGCCGGCGGGTCCGTCCGGGGCGTGAGTTTCGAGCGGGTTCTTCGATAGAACTGAGAAACCCTGGTCAATTCGTTGCTCTGCTCTGAATGGGGGTCTCGCCAGTCTAGCAGGGTCTCTTTTCTCTGAATGCGCCAGGATGGGTGATGAGGGTTGCGGCTGAGGGTTGAGACTGGATTATGAGAGACGCGAACATGATGATTCATGGCTCTACAGGGTGGACTTTTATCTCCGAGGCAAGGAGTTTCAAGTACATATAACCGGCGTAATTAGCGTTTGAATTCAATAGATCCCGTTCGATCAAAAATGGGATGAAGATGAGTGGTGCATGCGGAAATGGCGTAATGCATCTGGTAAAACCCGGAGGAAGGATCTCGATCTAGAACTACAAGTACCTTAGAGCCGTAGGTTATAGCCCATTCGAGCAGCGTACAAACCCGTGAGACATGAAGAGAGCCTGGAATAAGAAAGGACCAGAAATAGAAAGAAATTGATCACAGGCGTATATGTACAATCAGTTCCAACACCAAAAACCCACCCACACTCGACCAGGAACCCATCGACGCATCTCGCTCATGGAGAAATACAAAAAGACCCCGGAATTTCCTTGACACAAGGGTACAGTATAATTGATTGATTGCATTTTTGGGGAGGATAGGATCTCAGTTCACAAAGGGAAACGCAGTGATGCCGATGGGCGGAAATGATGAGATGGTCGAGGGGATGCGACTAGTGTTGACTGATTTATGCGCGCTGGGCGGCACGCTCCTGCTCGAGACGAGTGTAGTAGGTATCACGCTCGCGGACACGGGGCAGGTGGTAGCCTGGAAAATGGGTGGAATTGTTAGACTTGATTGTTCGCAGGCTGTCGGGGAGATGGTTCATGATACGTACCGTACCACCAGAGGTAGCCGAAGGTGGTGCCGAAGCCTAGATGGGAAGATGGTGGTTAGTTACTGGTGATATTTGGCGAGTATGTATGCCCATATGGCTGCCTGTTGCACTGCAGACAGCTGGAATCTCGAAAGAACATTGCGCCGCGAGCAATTGCCGCATCCCAAATCTCAGTCCATCATGCGATCATGCCACTCATATCCCAACTCCAAAGAAACAACTCAGTCACTCACCGAAAGCGGTGCTCAGGTCCAGAACGAGACCACGGCGAAGCATCTACAAATAAAACAACATGTTAATCAATTGTCCAGAGCTAGTCAAGCACCCGACCAGTCCGCTCGGGGCAAGCCGGGTCTCATGTGGAAGGGGGGTACACCTACGCCGGTGATGGGGGGGATAGCGGCGCCCATTGTAGCGGATAGACAGTGTCAGTCGATACTCGGTGGGATGTTGACTGGTGTTGGACAGAATTGATCCTGCCTCGAGGGGTTGCGGGGTGAGCAAAGGTGGAGGAGAGGAGAGTGACGGAGTGAAGTGGACGGGAAGTGAAGTTGAAGCTTTCGGGCGGACTAAGCGAGGCTCCGGATTGGTCGATGGGGTCTGGCGGGCACCTCACGCCATTGATGATTGATGGGAGGTTGGGTGATGATTTGGGATGATTTGGGATGATTTGGGATTTGAGAATAGACAAATTATTGCTCTTCTTTCTTTTCAATTCCCTTTTATTTGATCTACTTTCTACCTCGACTGATTCCTCTTTATGTAGCTCTCACAGAAAAGTAGATGCCTCAGGAACCACGCACGTGACCCAGGCCCATCCCGACGGGGCGACCAGCTCGTCTCTCGTCTCGAAAGCAGCTTTCGTCCTCGAAATCACCCTTCCAGAGGCCATGGCGACGTCGGGCCAAGTCAAGCGCTCTTCTTCTCACCTGGAAGCTGCTGACAACAAGCGACCCAGACAATACTATCACCATCACCACCGCCTGGCCGAACCAGTGTCTCTGCCGCAGGCTTGCGAGCCTGCTCTGCAAGATGAGGACAATGTCGAGCATATGATGAACAGGGCGATAGGGCATTTTCTCCGAGATGCAGGATTTGACATGGCCGATCCAGCTGCGTTGTCCAGTTTCCGCAGCGCCGCGGAAGAGTGTATGTTTTGACCAGAATCGGGAGGTTCATCTCAACATGGGGAAGAATTGACCTAATCTGACAACTGCTCGTGATTCGATCCAGACTTGCTACACATCTCCAAATTCGTTCGCCAGTCCATGCTATCCGCACGACGTGTCCAACCGATCGCACCCGACTTTGAATATGCGTTGAACCACCATCGCATCACACCCGATGACCTCCGTCCCTATCTCAAGTTACCTCCAACTGTCACGCCAATCCGCACTCTCCTTCCATCTCCACCACCCGAGGATGAAGTGAAACGCAAACTCCCCTTCTTGAATGCCCTCCGAGGCGAAGAGAGCGAGACCAACCGGTCATACGTGCCCAAGCACTTCCCCGATTTCCCCAGCAAACATACCTACTCCTCTACCCCGGTGTTTACCGAGCGCGACAACGACCCGCGCAAAATCCGCGAACGCGCCGCGGAAGATGGTCGACATGGTGAAGAGGCATTGCGAAAGCTGGCCAGTGCTGCGTATCGCGACAGCCCGACTGGCGCGATCGGCCGGGATAAGAAGCTCTGGGGCAGGCGGATGGAGAGCATGGAGACTATGTTTGAGAAGACTGTGAAGGGATTGGCCAAGAAGCTACACAAAGATCCGCTGGCTGCTCCAGGCTTGAATGCTGCTGTGGGTTCTGCCATGGAGATTGATTCAGGCCCGGTCTTGGGCTTGGACGGAGACGCAAAGGCTCGAGCCAAGGTGCCGTGGAATCAGGAGATGGGCCCGATTGTCAATTGCGAGCGAGATTATTGGCGACGAACAACGGCGGCCAGCAGACGAGGTGCAGATGATAAGACGCCAAAGCCGACTACCGCTGTCGAGGCTGTGGATGGCCATTTGGGCACATGAGCAATGACGGCGTGGAAGGGGATCAGGCCTGGACAAGACTACATTATCGGCGTTCTCACATTTCCTTATTCTGGGTCTTTTTGGGTCATTTCTTGGGCTGGCACTTTCGTGTATGTTTTCGGAGTCGTTCTTGAGGAGATAGATACCCCATGGCAGTTGCAGCATGACAATGATTGTTTGATTTCATCCTCGTCCTTCGTAATTCCATAACTCCGCCCAATGCAAAAAAGCTCAATTTATACGTATGCGGTGTCCAGAGAGACCGTGATCTATCACGACTTTTTGTCTGTCGCCTTCTTCTGAGCTTCCTCCGCAGCTATCCTGATCGGCTCCCATGCAGTACTTTCCACCGTCAACCCTCCGGCGCATCTAGAGTGACCACCCATTAGTCGCCATAACATCCTATTTGCAGTGTTCAAAGTCTCACCGTCGAAACAGCCGTGTAATCGGCTGGCACGTAATCACACCTGGTTGTGGAATTTCTCCTTGAGGCGGATTGCAGGAGTATTGCACCATCTCGAGCAGCTGGCACTCTTTCAGGTTCACGGCTGGACCTTTGCGACGCTTTTCTTGGAAGTTGCGCTGGATGGTGTGGACATGATCGGGGAGGTTTTCTGTGTGGAACACATGGCATAAAGGTGCCATATTGGAAGAATTGGGACAAGATTTGCCGGTCTTTACGTGGTCGAGGGAATTCCGGGGAGTTGAATGGGGAGATTCGAGGTTGCGCAGTTGAAGTTCCCTCCAAAAGTCTCCGGCCGCGGAAGCTTCCGTGCCCCCGAACTACTGCAACAAATCGACTTGCTCAGTCGTTGATGCACGACAACGCGTCTTGCCAGGAGTCAATGCAACAGTACCTGCAGAGAACTGCATGTATCTGATCTTTCCAGATATGCATGATTTATAAGAGTGCAGGCTCCTGACCGTCATGGCTGCCAGCTTAGGCGACACGTCACTGGCTGACATTCATCACGAAGGGCTGGATCAGGTATCTAAGGAAGTTCCACAACATAATATCTCCCGGCATTGCTGACCTTGTTCACTAGCTTCTAAATGATCTGGCCAATGTATACCCTACTAGCCCTGGTCAGCAACAGCCGCTCTTGGGTGTCCCGGTCATCGATGCATTGCTGGAAGTCTTTATGCAGAGATTACCGGGCATGTCGATTGAGACAGAACGGCAGTTAAACGATACTGCATTGCCAGAGCAAATAGTCACAGAAGATGAGGAGGTTCTCTTGCGCCACGAAAATCTGGATGACGAGACCGCCGCTCCTGGGGATCGACCTGCTCAAGTAGGACGTGATTCATCCAATGTCTTCATTTCAAGCTCCACCCCCAGACACAAGCGACCATCCCCAGTCGTGGAAATTTCCAGCAGTCTATCGGGAGCTGGTAAAACGCAGCTGCTATATTATATGACTGCGCGTGCCATCCTGCCGAGAAATTATGGCGGCATATCAATCGGAGGACTTGAAGCAGCTATGGTCTGGATGGACGCTGATGACCGGTTTGATGTCTACAGACTAAAATGTGTGGCTCGAGAACTTCTGCGACAAGCACGAGAATCAACAGATGAAGATATTCTCGACGAAGACACTGAATTCTTCTCAGATGCCCAACTGGCAGAATTGTTGACTTCTTCCATCCAACACGTCCATGTCTTTCGTCCACAGTCATCCACCGCCCTTCTTGCCACGCTGTGTACCCTAGACAAGTATCTTTATGACTTGTCTAGGCATCACTCTGCCTCACGGCCCTTGCACATGCTAGTCATCGACAGCGTCACTGCATACCTCTGGAAAGACAAACTGAGGGACGAACTGGCCCGAACAGAAGAGATTGGGCGTTCTCGAGCAGAGATCGATCAACAGCGGGCACTGAAACAAACCTTTCACCTTTCTGATCTATACGCCGAGATTGTCAACGACTTGAAGCGACTTCAAGGTCGGTTCGGATGCGCTGTTATTTATACGACAACAGTCTCCAGTGGCCGTCCGTCAGCTTCGAATACCGGTCAATCGGGTCCTCCTGGCCCATATGATCGCCTGCCTTCTAAGACACCATCTCTGCGGCCTGCATTGCCAGCACCATGGGGCACGTTCCCAATTCTTCGGTTGGTTGTTCACAGGGATGCAGTACGCCCGTTCCCACCAGCCATGAGTGCACATGATGCCAGGAGGGATGCTTCGATGCGCCAGAGCGTGGTTCGTCAAGGCAAGTTCTCAGCCTGGGTCAACGCTTGGGGTCGCGAAGAGTGGCCTCGTCGAGTGATAGATGGTGTCAACTGGTATAATGGCGGGTGCTTCCCGTTCTACGTGCGAGCGACTGGAGTTGAAATACCACAGCCAGACAATTGAACGAAGCATATACTCTGTATGACATTGTTCTCAAAATTCTAGGAGAGTCTATTCTATAACATATCAACCATATAACTTACTGATTGCCTCGACGGTGGTATTACCACCGCTGAACACAATGGCCATGTCCCATCCCTCATCACCGCCCTCTCGTTCAACGAGACGTCGGAAATCCTCATCGAAGAGACACACAGCAAGACCGACAACGGCACTTGGCTCAACAAACACCTTCATGCGTTCCAACACCAGGCGCATCGCAGCCTTGATCTGCTCCTCGGTGACCGCATAAACCCCCTCAACCTTCTCCTTGTTGGAGATCACCTCCCAGTTCAACAATCCCACCGGTGTCCGCAGACCATCCCCAATGGTCAGCGTGGACACTGCCTCAACACGCTTGCCAGCCAACAGACCCCGACGACAATCATCCGCGCCCTCGAAGCTAGGCTCAGCCCCGAACACCTTGGTCTGCTTATCGGAGAAGTACGTCGCGACGCCAGCGTTGAGTCCACCTCCGCCAATTGGAGTGATGACTGCATTCAAGGTCTTGGACCCAGCTTGCTGCTCTGCATACTGGGCCTCCAGTTCCAGCGCCGTTGTTCCCTGTCCACAGATGATATTGAAGTCATCATACGGAGGCACCAGGATAGCATTTGTCTTGGCCTGGATCTCTGCGACAACTGCCTCGCGCTCAACACTCGTTGACCCGCTGAAGATCACCTCTGCGCCGTGCGAGCGAGTCCCCGCAATCTTGGACGGAGTGCTGATGCGCGGCATCACGATATAAGCCGGAACATTGAGCGTGGAGGCCGCGAGAGCGAGGGCTTGCGCATGGTTTCCTACCCAAAAAGAAATTAATTAGTCTCCTGTCCCCAATTCATAGACCCATTATTCACGACCAATGTCCATACCAGAACTATGCGTAATAACCCCACGCCTCTTGACCTCCTCCTCCCCACGCTCCTCAATCAACCGTAGCAAAGCATGAAAAGCACCACGAGCCTTAAACGCGCCAATCCGTTGTAGATTCTCACACTTGAAAAAGAAATGGAATTTAGGACATGCGGGTGTCTGTCCCTCGAATGGCGTGCCCACGAGAGCCTCGGGTGTCTGCGGGGTTGACGCGATTGTGTCGAGGGTTTTGCAGGTTAGGAGTGGGGTGCGGTGGATGTAGGGTTGGATGAGGGCGTATGCGGCGTGGATGGCGGAGGGAGTTAGGGATTGGGCTTTTTCGGCTGGGGATGTCATGATGGATGAATGGTTTTGTGTGTTCCTGTTGTGAGGAGCGGGAGGGAAGAAGAGAGGTGTTGGGAGATCTGAGTCAGAATCAATTGAGGAGATTATTTCGTCTTTTCTCTTCCCCTCTTCTCCGTCGGGGTTACCCCGAGGACGGCGATGGCCGAGATAAGAAGAGAAAAGATGATCACCGAAGGACCAAGCCAATTGACCATGCAAAATTACGATCACAACTACAATGACTCAATGAACATGATTGATGGCAAATTCCAGCTTTGCTTAGCTGTCAATGATATTTCGTTGTTATACCCGAAGCCCAAAAACAGTATCATAGTACATCATAACTTTTGTCCGAATCTATCCCCTATGGTATCAAGATATTATTTATTTCTGGTTCTCGGGACGGAGCGAGCTGAGAGAGAGAAGAAATGTTAGCAATGATGTTCATCTGATCATGAGATAAAACAAGAAAGGTGTGATCACATACCGGACAGCCTTGCCGGCACGCCAGATCTCGAGGCTGCGGATCTCCTCCATCTCCTTCTCGTACTTCTCACGGTAATCCTTCTGGGAGTTGTAGTCGAGGGAGCGCTGGGTCTCAGTGCCGTCACGGACGCTGTCGTAGAGCTCGTTGAAGAGGGGCTTCAGGTTGTCCTTGAAGCGGCTGGACCAGTCAATGGCACCACGGCGGGCAGTGGTGGAGCAGGCAGCGTACATCCAGTCCATTCCGTATCCACCGATCAGGGGGTACAGGGACTGGGTAGCCTCCTCGACGGTCTCGTTGAAGGCCTCGGAGGGGGAGTGGCCACGCTCACGGAGAACCTCGTACTGGGCGAGGAACATACCGTGGATACCACCCATCAGGCAGCCACGCTCACCATACAGGTCGGAGTAGACCTCCTTCTCGAAGGTGGTCTCGTACAGGTAGCCGGAACCGACGGCAACACCCATGGCGATAGCCTTCTCCTTGGCCTGGCCGGTGACGTCCTGGTAGACGGCAATGGAGGAGTTAATACCACGGCCCTCCTTGAACAGAGAGCGGACGGTACGGCCGGAACCCTTGGGGGCAACGAGGATGACGTCGACATCAGTGGGGACCTCGACCTTGGTGAGGTCCTTGAAGACGGGGGAGAAACCGTGAGAGAAGTAGAGGGTCTTGCCCTTGGTGATGAGGGGCTTGATAGTGGGCCAAGTCTCGGACTGGGCGGCATCGGAGAGGAGGTTCATGACGATGGTACCCTTCTCAATGGCGGTGTTGACATCGAACAAGTTCTTGCCGGGGACCCAGCCGTCCTCAATGGCCTCCTTCCAGGAAGCACCATCCTTGCGGACACCGACGATGACGTTGAGGCCCTGGTCACGGAGGTTCAGACCCTGGCCGTGACCCTGGGAGCCGTAACCGATGAGGGCAAGGGTGTCGTTCTTGAAGTACTCGTGGAGCTTCTCACGGGGCCAGTCAGCACGCTCGTAGACATCCTCCTTGACACCAGCGAAGTCAATGGTCTTGACACCACGGACGGGGGTGATGGGAGCAATGGCACGGCGGGCGACGCTAGCCAGAGCGGGCCGGGGGAGAGCAGCGGTAACAACCGAGCGAGGAGCAGCCACGCGGGCGAGGCGGAGGGCACGGGGCAGACCACGAGCAGCCATTGTGTGTGTATGTGTGGGGGGGGGGAGGGGGGGAGGGGAGGGGAGGGAAAGAGAGAGATGGAGTGGAGAGTTGAATGAAGAAGGAAAGAATCTGGGGAGGAACCTGGGAAGGAGGAAGAATTTAAGTAACCGGGAAAGTTTGGGGGGAGCTCCGTTGCTCAGTGCAGTTTCCTAGTTGGAGTCATCCTTTTGCACATGACTCCACATGACTTGGATCCGGAGAAGGACACCAGCTCCCCGGCCGACACCGGGGACCCGTTTTCATCCTCCGTGATTGGTTGCCGCAACCGGCGCAGTGTCTGGCCCAGTGGCCACCACCTCCAGCCAAACCCGCCAAACCGCTTAAACAGCCCGCCGATCGTGAGATCTCCGGGCCGATGGAGGCAAAAGACAGAGACTGCTAACTGTTTAGGGGTGGTGGAATGTGAGATTGGGGGGAACTGTTGACTCATGGGGACCCATTATCTTTAGTTTTTGTGGAGTTTCTCTATTGTTAGGATGTAACCATGTCTAATCGTCTATCGATAGCTTCATGAAACTGGGGACGAGCACGGACTTGAGCCCATTTGCTCCGGACCATGAGGAGGTCATGCGGGGGTCACTCTGAGATTACTCAATTGATCCTGGCTGAAGCTAAGATAGCTGTTTGATCACATAGCGAGCTGAATTGAATGGCATTGGCACGACCACTTGGACTTTCATGTCTGCTCGTGACTCGACTTTCGAGTCCTGTCCACTTGAAGGCCTTCATGCCTGATATTTCGGGTGTCATTATCACCGGGCCGCAAAGTCAGCTATTGACGGACTCCATAAGTCGCTGTAAAGGTTTGGCCTGTGGGGTCGCTTTAATTGTTATCTCTTCGCGTTCAACCCTCATCTTTTTGGGTTAGCATCGACTACTTTGTGCCTAAGGGTCTCAGTGTTTGTTGACTGGATGGGGATCCTGCAGCTCACGCCCAGTCGCAAAATATATATTGGACCAAACATGCAACGAAATGGATGCCTACGAGTCCAAGTCAGACATAAACAATCGAAGCACTAGCGCCTTAAGTACCTGATGGCTAAGTGGTCCCGTAGATTGTCGATTCGCATTGAAAAATCGAAACAACATCTAGATCAACAGCGGTCCTAGTCTGACCACCACCTAGTACACAAGCCCTGGGGTAGTAGTGCATTTCAATTTTTGCACTCGGAATTAAGGTTCCTGTTCGATGCAAATTTGACATTTTGATATCTTGTCATGACACTAAAAGGCCCTTTCGAGCGCTGACAATGGCACGATCATAATCATGACCATTTGGACCACTGCTCGTGACTTGATGCTGGCTTTTGGCCTTACGGCCTTATTGCCTGATCCGTCAGGTTTTAATCTCCACCCCTCAAAGCTTCCCCGCGACACCAACAAAGTAGCTGTTGATCGTTCCATTTCCACTCCTCCGTTTATACTGCACCGCACCGTGCCATGTCGACTCGACAATGAGCTTCTTTTCGTTTGGCGATTTCCCCGCCATTCAGACCCGCAAGGCTTTGCTGCTTCTGGACTTTCAAAACGACTTTGTCCGCCCCGCTGGCGCCCTCCATGTTCCCAACACGGCTGATATCCTGGAAATCCTCCCGCCATTAGCTGCAGCGTTTCGCCGCTCTGGCGATGTGATTTGGGTGCGCTCGCAGTATGAATCTCCACAGCCGACAGAAGATTGGAACTTTGGGGATCGTGTCGTCTTGGAGAAGGGCCCGCCGAAGCCAGCACCCATGCCCACCTCTGATGTGATCGAGGTCTCGTCGGACCGAGACTCACCAGAGCCTGTGGATAGCGAGGCTTTCCTGTCCGGTCGATCGGCTAAATGCTGCGCCGCGCAATCGCCTGGATTTCAATTCCCCGCACCAGTCCTCGCTGCTATCGATGCCAATCGTGATACCGTGCTTGACAAGACGGGGTACTCCGCACTGGAGTCGGATGGTCTCGTGCTATCGTTTCGCACGCGCTTTGTGACCGAGATCTATTTATGCGGCTCGCTATCGAATGTCTCCGTCTATGCGACGGCCCTCGATGCCGTGCGCAACGGCTTCTCGGTAACACTCGTCGAAGATTGCCTGGGGTATCGGGACTTCCAGCGGCACCAAGAAGCTATGCGCCGCATGGCAGACATTCTGGGAGCAGCGGGGATCACGGCACAAGAGTTGAACCAAGAGCTGGAGTGGCAGGAAACCGATGATATCGCCCGACAAAACAGGACGCAGCCACCCAGACGAACGACCACTACGGGTGCTCCCGTGGGCATCGAGGATATCATGGACAGTTTGGATGTCATGCCCGTGGACTCCATTCCAGAGGAGGCTACGGATGAAGATAACTACAGTTTGACGCAAATTGCCGCGCAAACGCGAGCGCAGAGGCTCGCAGCCGCCTCAAATCGAGTGCCGGTTGAAGCGAAGAAGCACCAAGTTCGTGCACGAGTGCGTCGCCCCAAGCGTCGCGAACCTACACCTGATGTAGGCACTGGAGAAGAACCTGCCAAAGAGGCCTCTGATGACAGGCTTGGAGAAGGTGATTCCCGCATTATTCCAGAGATCGATCTGCCTTCTGACGCCTTTGAACGTATTCGGGCGGAGGTGTCCTGGCAGAAGATGTACCACATGTCCGGCCAGGTGCCTCGACTTGTGGCTGTCCAAGGTCATATCAAGCCCGATAGCTCCATTCCTATCTACCGGCACCCCGCAGACGAAACTCCACCATTGAAACCCTTCACGCCGGCCGTTGACCAAGCGCGCATCCTGGTCGAGCAAATCCTCGGCCATCCTCTCAACCATGTCCTTATCCAACTTTACCGTGACGGATCAGATTCAATTTCCGAGCATTCTGACAAGACTCTCGATATCGTTCGTGGGTCCTTCATCTGTAATGTCAGCCTGGGTGCGGAGCGTGTCATGACGCTTCGTACGAAAAAGTCAGCCTTCGAGTCTTCTGAAGGGGCCGAATCAGGTCGTCTCAAACAACAAATCCCACTGCCTCATCGATCTCTCTTCATTCTGGGTGAAAGGACCAATATGCGCTGGCTGCATGGCATCCGACCTGACAAACGCGCCGCATCCATCAAATCCCCAGCGGAACAAGCCTTTGGTGGCGAGCGCATCTCCCTGACTTTCCGACACATTGGCACATATCTCAACCAAAACACGAATACCATCTGGGGACAAGGCGCCGTCAGTAAATCACCTGATACGGCGCGGCCTGTGATTCATGGTGAACCCACAGAAACCGAGCGACTCATCCGCGCGTTCGGTCAGGAGAATCGGGCGACTGAGTTTGACTGGGATGCCTTTTATGGAGCTGGGTTTGATGTGGTGAACTTTGTCACTACATCTTCATCACAATTAGTGCTCAGTGGAGACCCGGTTGCGGATCTACGAGTGCAGCTAGCCTTGGGTGAAAATGGTCTTCGATATGAAATCGTCGACAGCTCCGAGCCCCACACTGGTGACAATTTAAACCAACGACCACTGTATATAGACTCGGATGGAAGGACGATTGCCGGGAATGTGGCCATCTTGATGCAATTGGCCGAGCGACCAGCGGACTCAATACGGCCGGGGGTGGAACCTCTGCGAGGTGGCAATGAACTTGAATGGATTGAAGGTTTCCTCGGAAGATGGCGTGAGCATCGTGCCAGCAACCCTGGTGCGCCATTCGAAACCAACCTGGATGACTGCGAACGTGCACTAGAAGGAAGGCATTATCTTGGAGGCTCGGCGTTCAGCATCGATGATTGCTCCCTCTGGCCAGTGCTGCGCGAGATTGTCTTATCTCAGGGGCTCCTCGATGCTCGGCTGGTGAACCTCAATCAATACTACAATCGCGTAGAGAAACGAGGCATCGTGAGGGCCATTTTAGAGGGTTCGCAATGAGGCTTTTCAACTTGCATATAGCGCACTGAGAACGCCCAAGTCCAGTGGGGTTTGATAAGTTTGAAACTATGACCAATTTTCAGAATCATCTTTTCAGCCACGAGTTGAATAATGGGCTCCAAGATGATACCTAAGCCATCAAGAAATACGATTGAAATGCCCTTTAGAAAGATCTCTCAAAGAACAAGAAATGGAAGCATACCTATTCGGTGGTTTCTCTGGTCTTTAGACTCGGACTTGTGAACTACCACTGTACTTATGACTTGGTCACTGCATATCCTTTTATTTTGCACTGTTCTACCACTGTGGACATACGACGAGACATGAATAACTTCAATGGTCAAATGCCAGCTTTTCAGGACCAAGACGAAAATTCCAGCTATTTCTTGATATTTGCTACATACTTTCCACACTCCATCACCTTCCAAGACACGGTCCTGAGACACCGCTTCAATCTCGCCTTCACAGACATTTACCCTCGAAGCTCTTAGTGTTCAAGAGACTCTCCAGCCCGACTCCTCCACAAACCACGGCCTTGAAGAATGCCTGAGCCACGACAGACGCACCAGCAGGGCTCGTATGGGTATGATCGAGCGGGAAGTACGCATCGACAACATCAGCACCCAACGACTCAAAGATGTCTGCCACATAAGCACCATGGTCCACATACGAGACACCGGCGACCTGGGCTGCCAGCTTGGCATATCCCACAAATCGCGAGGGGGAGTATACGAATGTACCCGTCTCCCACGGGTTGTTGGGAGTCTGACTGGAGATGAGCACATTGGCCCCCTTGGCCTTGAACGTGTTGGCTGCATTTTCTAGATATTTAGGGAATGTCAGGACAGTCTCCGTTACGCCGTTATAGGTCGTGGTGCATGTCTCATCGCCTGTGCCGGAGCAGTCGGTGCGGCCGTTGTCCGTGGAGAGCGAGCCACCGTCGTTGTGGCCGAATTCGATGATCACCCAGTCTCCGGCTTGGACTTTGCTGGCGATGGTGGCAAATCGGCCTTCGCGAGTATAAGATCGCGCGCTGCGTCCGGCGACGGCTTGGTTGGAGACCGTGGCTGATGTGTAGGGTGAGACGTACTCGCCCCATCCTGGAGGTTGTTAGATGTAGCCAAGCAGGTGGTGTTGAGCTTTGTTAGAAGGATCATACCTGCAGTACCGGATCCAGTGCCTCCCTTGGCCATGGTTGAGTCACCAGCCAGGTAGATAGTCGTGCCTAGCACACTGGGGATCATAGAGAGCAGAACAGCAGACTTCATGGTGGACAATGGTTTGATTGAGAGAAGTGTATACAAAGAGAATATCCTTTGAGAATGTAGATTCGAGGTGATCAACACTAGAGTGTATATGAAAGAGAATATCCTTTTAGAATTGTAGAGTCAAGATGATCAACACTGTCATTACTACTCCTTCTTAAACCAACAGCATACTATCTCGCCCGGGACTATCTACACCGAGACACGGAGTGTCACAAACGCGATTTACCCCTGTCAGAGACAAATTATACGTGGAAAAAGCCTGTCTCCTCTCCCATCCTCCCTTCAAGTTTATGACGGAGCATGACCGATGAGAAAGACATGGTCTTCGGATCAACGGAGCTTTCCTTATGGTATTACTGTTGACCCCTGCTGACGGCGGAACTCGAAACCTAAAACCAAAGCGCCCCATCGTATTTGCTATTTGCGGGGAAGACGGAGATCGTCGCTGGTCTTTGATTCATGGAACTTGCATTTCTGCGCAGTTGCGCAGGACTTTTTCGGTATTCTGCCTTTTGTGATCCGGAGCTTATTCCAGATCGTCACTATGTCCCGATGTGGAGGTGTGGAGTGTCCGGCTCAAGGTTCTTCACAAAGAGCAAGACTTGGATGAGGGTGTGTGTGGTGAACCTGATGAAACTGTGCGTGTTTCGGGATGTTTTTTTTCTATTTCGACTTGACGTCCATGGTCTGCTGGCCCAGGTGCTCACTCTACGAGTCTAAAGGCTTTTGATGGGTGGATATTTTTAGTTCATTCTCGGAGAAGAATACAATTCTGACCTGATATCATTCTCTTTTGGACATAGTTGAACAAGTTCATTTATATACAACACCACCTCCATCAGGCCTCAACCACCGCGAGGACCGAAGTGGAGACAAGTCAACGTAAATATAGTAACACACACAGCCACAGCCAATCAATTATTTACCTACAACTTCTCAAAAGTAGGAGTGCGCTTCTGTAAACCCGACAACAAAGCAGCAGACACATCCCCCGTCTGCAGCGCCGCACTATTCCACACACCCGTATACCGCAAACCATCCTGCACCGAGTGATCGCGCGACCAGTTCAAAATCTCCTTAGTACCCTGCACCGCCACAGGACTCTTCGACGCAATCAATGTAGCCAACTTGAGCGCAGCCGCGATAGTCGCAGCGCGATTCTCATACACAGAGCTCACAAATCCCACACGCAGAGCTTCCTCGGCCCCGAAAATGCGCGCGCTCAAGGCAACTTCCTTCACCCAGCCAAAGTTGCCAACGACCTTGGGCAGACGGCTGAGGGTACCGATGTCAGCGGCTAAACCGATATCGACCTCCTTGACGGCGAAGCGCACGTCCTTTGAGCAGAGGCGGATATCGGCTGCGGTGGAGAGATCAATGGCCAGGCCGAGGGAGAAACCGTGCATGGCGGCGATGACGGGCTTCTCGCAGCGCTCGACGGCGGTGATACAGTCCTGGAATTCGAGGACGTGCCGGCGCAGGTGGACTGCCTTGCGGGCGGGGTCGAGATTGGAGTCGCTGGAGAGAGGGCCACCCTGCGAGGCGGCTTTGACGTCTAGTCCGGTGGTAAATGCCTTTTCGCCAGCTCCACTGAGAACGATGGCGCGGACGGAGGAGTCTTCGGAGAGTTGAGTGAAGACCTGGCGCATTTCGAGCCACATACTAGTTGGTCACCATGGTGTTAGTGATGAGTCTTGTTTGTTTCATGGAGGAGGAGGAGGAGGAGGGAGAAGACCTACGCTTCGAAGAAGGCGTTCATCTTGTCTGCCCGGTTGATCTCCACATGAGCCACATATGGGCTCTCAGCTGGGAACTGTACGGTGAAGTATTTGAAAGAGTAGTTTTGCGCCATGGTGAGAAAGGTGTTTGGTGTATGGACGTGGAGTTGCACGCCGCGGTAGAAGAGGTGGTGGATGGAAGAGATCCCACGAGTGGATTTACTTCAGCTGATTACAGGAGAAATGGATAGCAGCGAGAAGCAATGAGATCCGTGAAGGCAACAGTTACGAGTAGAAGAAATATGAATTTGCGAATTACTGATTAGTGATGGGTGTCAGTTTCCCGGCTCCTCGGCTCACATGCCTCGGCTCAGATAAGCGGGCGATAAGCAGACAGCTCCACTTTGGAATTTGCGGAGAGACAAGCACAGTGATTCTAGTCCTACTGGATTATACGTTGAAGAATGATGGAGACAGTTGGAGCCATTAATTGTTTTGAGTGAACTATCTAATAAATTCCCATCCCAGTAAGCAAGATAGCCAGTGGATCATCCGAGCCAAACGGGCCATGCAATGCCAGTGACAGAGCAGGTCCCGACTGACCATGTCCAGGCAAGAAAACGTGTTATACAAATGTTGAAGTCGTATCTCATGAAAAACCGTGTCGTAAGGCGAGCACCTTGATGACCATCAAACTTACTCGATGGTAATCTTCTTGGCGGTGGGAACAGGCGACTTGGGAATAACGACCGACAGAATGCCGTTCTTCAGGTTGGCCTTGACATTGTCCTGGTCGACGCGGCCGGGGAAGGTAAAGGTGCGCTGGAACTCGCCAACGGAGCGCTCACTGGCCCAGTAGCGGTGGCTGGGCTTGGTGGTCTGGGCCTGGTCGCCAGTCTCGGCCACGGTGCTGTCATCATCACCAGCAGGCTCGTTAGAGTCGGTGGTGTGGTACTCGCGCTCGGTGCGACCCTTCACGACCAGGGTGTTCGGGTCGGTGAACTCAATGCTGATGTCCTTCTGGGCAATGCCGGGCAGCTCGCCATCCAGGTGGTAGGAGTCCTCACTCTCGCGGACATCGAAGCGAGGGTGGAAAGCGCGGTTGGAGGTGGTCTGGCGGCTCGACCGGTGCAGGTCATAGTCATCCAGCAGACGGAAGAGAGGGGCGAAGTCACCGCCCGAGGGGAAGCTGGTGCGGAACAGAGACATGATGTTGAGTTGGATTGAGGATTGTTTTGAGTGGTGAAGAGACTTGAAGATTCGAAGCTTTGGAGCTTTGGGAGATGTGTGGTTGAGAAGGTGGAAAGAAGAAGTAAACGAGGGTGATGGAAGGGGATTTTATATTCATCGACTGCAGTAGCTCGCTGCCAAAATGGTAAGTTCCTTCCATGTTTGCTGGAAATCTGGAACTTGCCAGCAAACAGTAGCAGTTGCGTTGTTGTTGCGAGTTCCTGCTTGAGCTGGCCAGTTGGTGCGAGCAGCTTCCAGCGGGCAGTGGAGTCTTCTGCTCGCTTCTACCAGGTCACGTGATGGAAAGTCTGGGGAAATGCAACCAGCATCCTCATAGTTGTCGTCTGTCTTTCGAAGCTTCTGGACCATTCCGTTGGTTAATTGGTTACATGTAAGACGATGGCAGAGAAAGTGGTTGCATGATCTATGAGTATCTATGCGGCTAGACATGATACATAGTGTCGGCCAGAAAAAGCGGGTCATATTTCCATTAGGCCAAAAGATGTACTCAAGTACGGTCTTCGGGCTTTATTTGGATGTATAACAGATCAAGTCGTTCAGGGGCCGATGTACCCCCCACTATATAGGCTGACACATAGCATGGTGACACTGTCCAAAACCAATCCCATTCATTGTAATGACCGGAAATCGCCCTGTTTCGCGACTCTCCCTCACCCTCTCCTTTCATTGTAGCCAATTCGATCAATTTCGGTGGTACCTGCGTGGTAGACGGGGTGGCAATCTCAATGGATGGGGGGGGGGGGGACGAGAGGCTGGAAATTGTCCTAGCTTTGGGAAGCAGAGTCCAGGAAGTGCAATTCGCCGGAAATGTCTCTTTGCATACACATGAGGGTGATAAAAGAATGGGCGATTACAACAATTCAGTCGGAAATCGAGGGTCGACGGCGTGTGATGGGGGTTGCACGAGGATGCAAAACGGCGAGGAAGGCATGCGACGGCATCGGTGCTTCGAGGGAGGATAAAAATGTGTAGCTTGCAGCGGGTAAAAATGCTTTATTCGGATTCGGATTCGTCCAACTGCATGATTTTCTCGTCAAGATCCTGCGACCGTGTTAGTGCGCTGGTTACTGTACCCATGGGTTGCGGTGACAGGAAGATGGGCATGAGTGGTCTCAACGGGGAGCATACATGATCGAGACGGGCCTTCAAGTTCTCCAGCTGGCTCTCCTTGATGACCAGGTGGTTTTCGTCGTCCAGATCCTCCACAATGTAGTCGTGGCGCTCCTCATCGTATTTGAGGATCATGGCTTTGATCGAGGGATCGCACTCGATCAGGAGACCTGGTGACGCAGATGTGAGTGTTGATCCCCGAAGTTTGGACAAGAGCTAGAGTTGATCTTACCACGGACGGCGCGAGGCATGGTGAGTGAGTGAGTGCGTGTGTGGGTGAGTGGGCTGGGGTTGAAGCAGATAGTCGGAGTAATCGAAGGAAGAAGTGCGGAGATCTCAAGGAAGTGTCCCAACCGGAGGTGATGATCACCCGATTCAGGCAGTAAGGCACCAAACTCTGCATCACTGGGAAATACTTTCTACTTCCCACTTTGCTGCTTGGTGGTAGGTTGCAAGAAGCTCAAATGAATCTCGCTTTATATAGAGTCTATGGCTTTTAATTCTGTTTATTCAGACCTCTGGTTCCCCATCACTCTTTCTATCGACCTCTGAAGTCCACCCAGTAGCCGCTTGGAATATAGTAGCCGTCAGTGCCACCAAGCTACCACCCAAGAAAAGCATACGAATCGCATGTTCATACCCTTGTATGGCAACCAATCGTTCGACATCGGTCAGCCGTGCAACTGTAGCAGGGCTACCAAGCAGAGTCCGAATCAAGTCCGGTCGCGGGGGTAAATCATGCTGGGCGAATCCTTTCTCCAACGATGTTTTCAAAATTCGAGTGAAGAAACCACCTCCTACAGCGGATCCAAAACTACCAGCGAACCCCCGGGACATGGCAACCAAGGAACTCACGATATAGTGCACATGGGGGCTGGTGAGATGGAGGACGTGCGACAGAGTATAATTCATTAGAGATCCGGCGAACAGCCCGTTCAGGAACGTAGTCACAACATACAACCATGTCGGAGATTCGGGTGTAGACAGAAGGGAGAGGACTGAAGTGGCCGCGGCGAAGAGGACGAAGATGACTAGACACGAGCTGCATATTTCGATTAGTCTCTTCATCCGAGTTTCGGTATTAAATGGGATAGAACTCACGAGTAATAACTGGTTGATTTGCGGATGTGTAGCCATCCGACGAGTAGCCCACCACTTCCAAATCCAGCGTTGGTTGGCACCAGAATGAGACCAGCAGAGGCAGGAGACCAGCCTCGGACAGCCATGGCGTAGACAGGCGTGTAGAATAACACAGCCCAACGGGCCATCATCAAGCCAAGCCCCGCGAGACATGTCATTAGGACACTTCTCGATCGTAATAGCCGGACTGGAATCACAGGCTCGGTGGTCCACCGTGATTCAATCAAGGCGAAAACCGCGAAACAAACGGCAGATAATGGAAGTGGCCATATGAGAATCTTGGGTGATGCCAGGCTTGCCAGGAGTAGAACGACGGAGAGCGTCTGTTACTGATTAGCAAAACGATGAAGGTAATCAAAAATGGAATGAATGATCATACCAATGCCAACGCGCCCGCATAGTCAACTCGCGCTAGGCTACGCAACAGCGACCGCGTGTTCAAGGGTGCACGACCACCCGACGAAGCTGGAATCGCTAGGAACAGTAATGGGCCCAAGACCAGCGCGGCCGGCGCTTGTATCCAAAAGATAAGACGCTGAGCGGAGACGAAATTAGTATATTTGACGCGCTTCAAGAGATAACATGGTGCGACATACCCAACTGAGCGGAGAAGTCATCAGCCCAGCCAGAACTGCACCAGAGGCAAGACCTGTAGTATATCCAGCATTGATCATGCCAATGCATAGTCCTCGGCGTTTAGGGGAGGCAAGATCCACGGCCAGGATGATGGCAATGCTCATCAATCCGCCACTTCCAATACCTGCCACTACGCGTCCTATCAGGAAGGTAGTCAGGGTTGGTGCTGCAGCGGAAATGAACAAGCCGATTGAGAGAATGGCGCTGGCAAAGATAACATAAAGCCGGGGTGTAAATATTTCTGCAAGCCGCCCAGTCAATGGGGTAACACTCGATGCAGCGATCTTCAAGTTATCAGTATTCAATCACCGGGTTTCTAGTGGTATTTCATTGATCATACCAGATATGCAGAAGTAAACCATGTTGCCTGGTCAAAAGCATCTAGATCGGCCGCAATGGCGGATTGGGCGGTTGTCATCATAGAAATATTAATAGCTGAAAAAGCGTGTTAGCCATTGGCGCTGTTCTTGGAATTACCAAGGTCTTCTAACGCACTCTGTATCAAAATCAACAGCTCCATAAAGAAAGCGATCGCAACACCCCTCGGGATGCTCAATGGACTTGGAATCGACTCATCATCGGGGTGCGATGACGGAATCAGCGGGGTTTGCTCGGATGGCGAGGACACCCGCCCTGCTGCCATTATGATGGATGATGATGGGATGTCGGTCGCAAAGAGCGTCGGAGACTATTCATTGGAATTGCAATGGTAGAATAAATGATGAGAATGGACTGAAGAAGAGAAGGCCGGAGTGGACGGAGTGGACGGAGGGGGATTTCTAAGCAAATCATCGGAGATAAGCCCGTTTTACCTGGCTTAGTCGCAACGGTTGGGACGATTCCGGGGGTGGAGAAGTATACACTCCACAACAGTAATGGGTGGATATGATTGGAAACTATCAAAATGACCTCAGAAAAACCAGGATGATGTGCTGATCGTAGCAATGAGCTGATCTAGTAGTGCCTCTAGCATTGTACGACGCGGGCGGCGTAGACTTCAAGTACTGAATGAATATCCGCCAACGGGGAATATAAAAGGACGAGATTAGACCGCTCTATTGCTTAGATGCATAGTCGGCAATCTCACTATTAGGCCCCTAGAGTGTGATTTGGTTGCGGGCATTATACTCTAGGAACGACGCTTGAGTATCGTCGCTATCTGCCTACGACCGGGCCGATTTGATCCCTAAAGATAATCGGAAGTTGCTATTAGTGAGAAGAACATTATTAAGATCTCCGAGGAAATCGATCACTATTTTGCCTGTCTTTGATAGAGAGTCTGCATCGGAGGTATTCCAAGATGATATGAGACTTTGATACAAGGGAATAAACGCGTTGGCCATGACTTGACGCGTTACATCAACCATATCATGTTGATAGGCTGGATTCGTCCATAGATTTGGTTCGGAGCTTGCAGCCTTATAGAGCTTTTGCCAGGCATGCAAAACTACCGTCGGATCGTAGGTAAGTTCAGTGCTCTGGAAACCGACTCGGATATTCTCCAAACTCGGACGAATTTCGAATGCGGACTTGATCACCGAAGTAACTGAAGTATTCGTGTTGTCGTAGAGGTTCGCAGCCCTTCCCATGCTTCATAGAGCTCCTTGGGCATCGATCCACAGCCGGAGTATTGGGTGGTTACCCAATCATGGAAGTATCGCTCAGTGTCCAAAGGTGTCGCTGACCAAGTCTAATCCAACAAAGCAGTATAAATGATCTCATTGCTCTCTTGCCCTTCCATTGTCAACCCGTACCCGACCATCGATGAAGACTCAATTTGTGCTTGGGTCGCATTCACGGTGATGTTTGTAAGTTGTCCGTAGAGACCCATGTTGCCTCCATAATCGTGCACCTGGCACCAAAGCCACGGCTTCCCGGGGTATGACCGAGTTCGGCGCCATTGAGGTGCGGATTCAGAGAAGAGGTCCAGAATAAGCATGTCGTTGTTGTCCTCCACACCCGAGAGGAAGGCTTCTATCCGGTCTTCAGTCCAAAAAGCTGACTGCGCGTAGAAAGGCCAGCCTTGCATCATCCAGATTGCGTCTGGGTCTGCTTGCTTGAGACTCTTCCATGTATTGAGGGTGACGTTGCGAAGATAACCTAGATCTCCAGAGTATGGAGAATTTTCAATGTACTGATCCAAGGTGTAGATATGACTGATGCTGCCATACGCGGCACGCTGTTTGCTAATGAAGCTGGATTGTAATTTGGCAAAGTGATCATCAAATGGCTCTAGAAACGAGTCATTTGAGTACTGCAGGGGAAAGCTGGCTCATTGTGATCCTCTAACGATCTGTGCGTCTCGAAGGACACGAGTGATGTTCATGGGCATATATCCCGTAAATGAGGGCAGAACAGGTGTCATGCCCAGTTCCACTATGCGTGGTAGAATCTTCTTCTGCAGGGCAAATTGCTGGTCAATCCAAGACCGAGGGAGATCCCCGACCCACGAACCTTGGTTGTTTCCAAATCGGTTCCATGCCTTAAAGGCGGGTCCACTGAGAAACGTTGCGATCTCAGCGTCGGTAAGACCAATCTCTTGGAATACATCCACAAGAATCTTTTCTTGACCAGCCCAAGCTAGAGGCAGATTGACACCGTGGAGGGCAAGCCAGTCTGATTGGGTTTCCCATTCTTCCCATGTCCAAAAGGCCATGGTATACGAGAGGGTCACTGAAAGGTGATATTGTTAATTTGAGGGCTATGAGGACGGTTTGGTCTGGGAGTACCTGTATTGAAATGATATCTCCAAGGCACCGTGCTGGACCCGTGGAGGGGCTTGGTGAGATGAGGGAGCTTGGAAGGAGCCTGATCCAAACGGCTACCGATAAACCAGTAAATGTCGACGTGGGCTACGTCGGCCAAGTATCGATGCAGTCTATCGAGTCAATAAGCGACCGAGGCACCACAAAGAACGATCTCGACGTGGATACCCAGATGACAGTGCCGATATGGAATTGCCCTTGACCAGGATTGAGCCATTTGGCGCACTGGAGACCACAAATTGGTCATAACCCTCGGTGCCTGTAGATTAGACTTATCTATGGTAAAGTGGATATGATCGATATGATTTGGCAATCGTCTTTTAACGAGGCTGTAGAGACCCTCGGTGGACTGGGCTGGGGCAGATGCCGCAAAGAGTAAGAGATAAATAAGTGACTTTAACCACTGCATCTCTGGAATTGTTTGGGGTGTTGAATAGAAATCAACGCCTGGTAAAAAAGTTCAGAGATACCAAGATCTCTTATATAGAGGTTGGGCAATGGAGTCAGCCTCGCAGAGCCAATGGGAAAGCCACGGGCGGTTGCATCTTCAGCTCCCTAGGAGAAATTGTCCCCCCGCACTGGCCGCATACTGCCTCGCAGTTCGCGTTGTAACTGTGCGATCCTACATGTCGATCTCTGAGTGAGACTCCCGCGAAGCTGAGAAATTTAGGCGGGACGCCTTTGACGCGCGACGTGTTACCTAATTCGTGAGAATTCCAGAACCCTGGTAATGAGCTGTCTATAGTGGAAGTACACTGAGAGCCACCCGTATTTAGTAGTCGTATTACTGTAAGAATTATGGCTACCCCCCTTGAAGCCGGAAAACATGTGACGCACAGCCATCAGAGACTACGAGGGCTCAGTTAGAGCTATATTGAGAGGCATTGTATCTAAACAGCCCAAAGACCCCAAGATGCAGCTCTGGCACAAGAGTGATATATTGCTATAAAAGCACTTGAATTCCAAATTGAGCATCATCATACTGAGTTTGATATTGAGATATCCTCAGGATCTTATATCACTATATTACATATGTATCTAAAGCATTGAGGGAATTCTATACCTAGTAAGCTGAGCAAAAGGCGAGGTTCGTGAGGGTAATGAGAATGGATGTGCGGTATGTAGTCTCCCCTTGTAGTAATTACAGTAGGGACTAAATGACACGAAGGGGATTTAGGTACTTTAAATCCGGCAACGAGGGTTTTTTTTTCTTTTTTTTCCATCTTATGCCTATCCACGATATTTACCTCTTATTCATCGTCTTTACCCGCCCCTTCTACTCCGTACATCCATCAAAATGAAGGACCTTTCCAGTACTGCTACACCACCACCCGTGGCTGCCTCTGTTTTTATCTGCCGCGGCTGCTAGTTTTAACTACTTGAATCGGTACAGAATCTATATATGCGACCGTGCCTAGATAGCGGTGAATGTATCTCCTGCGACCGTGTGATCAGCGGAGGTTATATGGTATGGCCCTGGTATGGCCGTCCTTTCTGTTTGAATTCAGATGAAATACAACTTCTGATTGATTATTTCTACTACAAATGCCACCGGCCGCTAAAGAAGCGATTAAAGAGAGCAGTTGGAAGATCTGAAGAAGAGTTTAGTCCAAGACTTGAGCACTCAGGTGCTCATGCAACAGGGCATGAGGGATATTTAAGAAGTTTTGAACTAAGATATTAGTCAAGGACAGGCTGGACAGCTCTAATGTGAATTATTTGAGTCACTACCCAAGAGTATAATCTCAAAAGTAGAACCTCCGAAAAAAAAGTAATCTTTAGGGACCGAAGATATTCATGTAATTCAAAGATTCTCTGTGTGGAGGTTTCGAGTGTGACCTAAAAATAGGTCGACTGATCATTTTATGGGGAACTGGGTTCTGAATGAACTTGACTTCCAGGAATAATTTTATTTAGAAATATCACGAAGTAATAGAGTATCGCCCGTTCGAGATTTATGGATAACGAGGACAATGAGTATGTGAAGATCTGCGGCCGTGGCTGTTCGGACTTCATAAGGACCGCCAATATGGTCTACGTGACCCGAACACGGTCCCTTAAGTTGACCAAAATGCATGACAATATACAGGTTACATAGTCACTGGATAATCGTGTCCGTCGAGGCAAGGAGGAGCGCTTTCATTTCTATTCTGAATTCTTGCCATCACAAAATGTAGCGGAACCCGACAGCCCGGCTTTCAAGGTTATCACCAGGAGGCACATCTCCACTCGACTCAGCAGCTTCAAGTCGCTTGTTCATATTCTTGTGGACAAGACGGATCACCAGGGCTATCAAGGCAACCAACAACGCAATTGCAGCAGTCGCACTGCCACCAGGAATATATCGAGGACCGGACGAAGACGGCCACATGTAACTACCGTAGATTGAAGCTGTGTTACCCAGCATATTGGCAATGGCAATTGCAGCAGAACGTTTGACCAAAGGTCGGGGGAAAGAGTTGGCAACCCAGGCAATGATGATTTGGTATGCGGATACAGCTCCCATAGGCATACTAAAATGGTTAGTGAGGCAAAGGAGATGGGAATATGGGTAGGAACGTACAGGAACATAGCAAAGAATTTGGCGCCAGTGTTAGTAGTTGCAGTGCAAATGATACCGCCTACTACACTGACAAGCATCAGACAAATAATGTGCAGGCTGCGATCATTCGTCTTGCCAGATGTATAGGTCACAATTAGCGAGACGATGAAAGTGGCGATCCATACAGGCGCGGTAATTAGTAGGGTCTCGATGTTGCCGTAGCCCAGAGTCTTGACGATGGTTGGGAAGAAGTATTGGAAGTTCTGGGACAGCAGCGAAGTGTGCTGCAGCAGAATAAAGAGGTAGATGCGCTTATCGGCAAAGACCAGAGCCAAGGCCTCCTTGATGCTGTTGGAAGAAGCATCGTCGGCTTCACCGGCATCATTCATGAGGCGCCATTGAGCGTAAGCACGTTCTTGATCGTCTAACCAAGAAGTTGTTGCGGGATAATTAGGAAGGAAGATCCTATAGGAATTTGGAGGTTAGACAACGACATGCAGCAACCCGGTCAAGAGACTTACCCTGCTAGAACAGAGACTCCCACCGTAATGCATCCCTCGATTATGAACAGCCATCGCCATCCGGCAATGCCATGCGCTCCATCCAGGTTCCCGAGAACACCTGCACCAATCAAACCACCAAAGGCGTTAGCCAGAGAGCTTCCTGAATAGAACCAGGCAATACGGTGACTCAATTCCTGTCGAGTGTACCAACTCGACCTGCATACATCGGTCAGAGGTTGAAAATTGTGCAAGAAGACCGTGCATGGGAAATACCTACATCAGCATCACGGCACCTGGGAAGAATGGCGCCTCGACGAATCCAAGAAAGAAGCGAGAGACCACAAGTCCGGCGAATGACTGGGTAGCTGCCTGGCAAGCTGAAATGACACCCCTGCATAAGAGATTAGCTTTGTAATGAAGAAAAGTATGATAATACTAGGAATGAAACTTACCAAATTGCCATTGCAACACCCAGGAATCGCGATGGACGAATGCGAGTGAGTAGCAGATTAGACGGTAATTGCATAAGCAAGTATCCGACAAACAGGATACTTGTTGCCAAATTGTAATCGGTGCCTTTCATACCCAAGTCTTTCTCAAGGGATCCAAGACGTGCCTGAGATAGGTTACTGAACGATGTCAGTGCTTGGAACATGGTGTGGACGTGGTGAGCGGAGTGTTACATACTTGCGATCGAGAAAGTTGAGCAGGTACATCAAAACGAGGAATGGCAATAAATGGAAATCCACTTTGCGGAGAAGGGTGCGAGTTATCTTCTGATGCCATTCTGGGCTCTTTGAAGCATATGCCTGATAGAGGACATCCTGCTCCGAGTCCAGGACCTTCTTGGAGGGTTTCAGGTTCTCGATTTGTTCTGCCCCATGTTTAACCATTGTTTGGAATAAGGATCGCCTGGAGGTGCTCTGCTTGCTTTTTTTTCCCCTTTCATACAACAGGATGCGGCCTTTATAGGGTCACTGTAGGGTGGCACGTTGACTCGGGGCAAGTCCGAGGATCCGCCAGGAGGCCCCGAGGAGCCAAGGCCGGGGAAGACAGCGACAAGAGATGCGACGATGACTGCTCTTATCGGAAGAGCGTGTGCATAATAGAGGCGGTCGTAAATGAATAATTGGCTGGCCCGTTCTCAGGGAAAAGTGGAGGATTTTGCCTGTTTACCCCAACACGGTAACCCGCCCTGTGTCCCCGCGTGTCGTGGTGTGGGTATGGGGAAGCGAGTTCCGCTCGGGCGACTTTAGACCGAGAAGCCATTCAACCGGCTCTGTCCAGTCGATTCCGGCCATGGGTATTTGAAACTTGGACTCTTCTTTGCGTGGACTCAAACTGATACCGGAATGACTGAGCATTATTGAATTCGTAAGTCTAGCTCATGTACGTTGGCGAATAGACTGAAAGACTGAACATAACATTAGGTCGGGGTGCTTGGGTGAAGTTCTGGGCTCTCAACAAATTTTCCGAGGCGGTGGAGTCTGCCAGCAAGATGGCATGACTCCATTCAGTCGGCGGAAGGCCGAGACCACAAGAAGTACCAAGTAGTCAAGAATCCCGGGAAGGAAATTGAATCAGGAAGGCAAGATGAGGATCCTTGGGGAATATTCAATGGAAGAAATTGCTAAATCGACGGCACACACCTTACTCTACTTTAGCGTAGTAACAAGACATATTACTATCTTCTTCAATAGGGTTCCATATCAAATAAGAGTGATTGAAGCATGCCTAGCTGGTCTGGTTCTCTAGTCTCTAGACTCAGCCTTTTGGGCTACAGTACCATAATGATATCTCAATCAGAAAGTGGCAATACCATCGCTACGCGAAACCAGACTAAGGGGTGTATCGTCGCTTTAGTAATTCTCTCCAAACATTCTTGGATCGGTCAGCGACGGTATGCGCGGGCGATGAGAGTAAAAGTCCGAGATTGTTAGCTGTGCCCTCGGCGGGTTCTCACAAACGAATCTCCATGCACAGGGCAGGGGCCTGGGTCTATCGCTCCGGTGTTGCGGGATTACGACAATGATCCTAAAAAGTGGTCTTCGGCCCGCTACACCTGTGAAATCACAGTGATTCGAGGTTAGTGATACAAGACATGCACGTCCAAAATTTCTAGCGTGGACATTATTAATGATTATAGATTCGGCAACCAGAAAAAGAAGATAAGGCCCGACGGCTTTACTCTGTGGTAACGGATGTGGATTAGCCTTCAACCTATGGACCCCATGCTTATAACTACGGCGCCCAATGTGCCAGACTGGGGCTACAAAGTGCCCACAAGGCTGCGTTTATTGAATTTCTCGACGCACTACTCTCTATGGACCTGGACACTCCGCCGGTTGTTGAGCTTGTTATATCCTCGGATACCGGATTCCTGACTAACATCCAACATATCTGTGTTCGTTAAGGAGCTCGACAGGATGACCTGGCGCTTCGTGGTCTTCGACAATATATCTATCTAGTTCACTCGAATCGATATCTCCAGCATTATCGACGATTTACATAACCGGCCGACTGCACTTGATGAACAAATGCTGGCTTTCGAGGCAGCCATCAGAAAGGCCAATAACGCACGCGAAGGCGTAACTACTCTCAAAGCGGATCTGGGTCATCAAGGACGAAACAAAGCCGCCTCTCCAGATCGTCCGGAGCTTGAGAAAAGTGACCGACAAATTTCGAAAGACTGTAGAGCATAGTCGGCCGGTTATGGAAGTGCTAGATGATGCTGGAGACATGAATTCGAGTGAATTGGCGTGATGTATTATTGACACAGCTGCCTCAACTAGCCTCTACTCCCATGTCGTCAAGTGCCACAATAACATGGAGAAGAAGATGTCGTCTGGTCAATAGAGCAATTGGACGCCTGGGGTTTCAGACAGGAACAAAACAGCAAATGTGCTGCCCTGTTGCCTGAGGCATTCAGGCAGGAATATGTCTTGATGCCTCAGGTGTGAGTGGAGCGAGTCCCAACATGACGTCATGCACTGCCCCCCTCTTCCCCCTCTCTTCTCCTTTTCGAACCAGCCACCGCGGATAAGCCACTTTTGGACGAACCAATGACAACCCTCACGACCAGACGCGATCAGAAATGATCCGATCGGCATCGATGACCTCAGATCCAAGCCCGTGAGTGGGTGGTGATCTGTCCATACACGGTGATAAAACGGACACCAGTGGGGCAGCCTCGATTGTTGGTGTCCATTTGAGGGCAACCAGACGATACCCACAGCGAATCATTTTGTCCCTCGGATGTGGCCGTGAACACGGAAGGTTCAGATCGTTCTTTATCATAGAGCTTTGGTCTCTTATAAAGACCGTACCTGCCATTTACCCCTCTTTCGTCCTCCATCCAAAGTCTCCCACCTCCTAGCACCCAATTTGAGCATATCCCTCCCTCTCTTTCAACCATGGACAAGCTCTCTGGACTCGCTTCCAAGTTCGGCGGTGGTGGCAGCAGCAGCAACAACTCTGCCCAACCCAACCAGGCTGCTGGTAACGAGGACTATCTGGACAAGGGTAAGTTGAACCTGGAGAACTTGCTCGAAATCTCCACCCCTTTATACTGACACCGTTTCAGCTCTGGACAGCGTCGAGCGCAAGTTTGGCGGTGGCAAGGTCGATCCCAACAACATGCGCTCCACCAACGAGAAGATCACCGACGGCGCCCGCGACCAGTTCGAGAAGCTCACCGGGTAAGAGAATTTCTGTTATGGCTCGAGTCTCCAGCAGTGGATTGCTAACCATTTAATCTTCTACTTGATACAGAAAGAAGGTTCCCGAGAAGTTCTCTAACTAGAGAATTCCCGGACGAATAACGCCAATGGCTCTCGAATATGTTGTCATCTTTGTATGCCTTCCACACTTGTGACATGGGCATCTAATACCCATGGGTAGATAATGAATTGAATACCCCTTTTTATTATTCCTCAACACTTTCAAGCATGTATGGGCCATACATTTGCATGATATACAGCCAAGTCTTTTGAGACATGGTGCTTTCGACCAAAACTTTTAAACTATATAAAGACTCTCAGGTCTAATACTCTATCTAGCCTTTAAACCCCGGAGTTAACGACTATAGTAGTCTTTTAGCGCTGTCTTTAGGTTCGCCTTGAAGTTACTTAATAAGCTCCTTAAGGTCTATACCCATCTTAATAAGGTATACCTACTTAGAGGTATAAGTAGGCTTTACTTATATATTAGGGAGATAGCGCGTATACCTAAGCTCCCCCTAATTAATTACGCTAATCGATATATCCCTATCTTTATTCTCTTCAAGGTATAGGATATTCGAGGTAAGCGCACTTATAGTTAGCGACTAGACTACGGAGGTCCATCCAAAAAGTATTGCACAGCGCACGTACCACCATTATTATACCACTTAACGCTTTACCAGGCGAATACACACAATCCCCCTGAATAGAATAATCTTCTTCACAATACTACTACTACCTGCCTACCTACCTACTATCGTTACTATGCCGAAGCAGTCAACGCACGCTGATCGTGTAACCGTCGTCGCATTAAGGACGTATACGACTAAAACGTCTAGTGAGATTGCGAAGATAGTAGATCTATCAATTACTACTGTCAATCGCATATATACGCGTGCAATCGAGCGCTGTTTCGATCCGATCCATACAAAGATCTCTGATGAACACGTACAAGATGCACCTCGCTCTGGTCGGCCAACTAAGCAAGATCCTAAGACGGTTGAGACTATCCTGTCGAAGGTGCGCCTTGATCGCTTTGGTCGAGAGAAAACATGCGCTGATCTTGCTGGGGAGCTTAGCCAGGAAGGAATAGAAATATCATCCTCTACTGTGTGGACTATCCTCAGGAAGGCCGGTTTACGGAAAACGAAGCCGTCGAGGAAGCCTGGACTGACGAAGAAGATGCGCGCTGAGCGATTAGCTTGGTGCTTAGCTCACGAGCACTGGACTCTTGAAGATTGGAAGAATGTGATTTTCTCTGATGAGACCTCGGTGATTCTTTTACATCGTCGTAGCGGTTATCGTGTTTGGCGCTCTAAGGATAAAGCTTTTCTACGCTCGTGTATTCGTGAGCGTTGGAAAGGTTCTTCTGAATTTATGTTTTGGGGCTGTTTCACCTACGATAAAAAAGGCCCTTGTCACTGTTGGTGCCCTGAAACTACTCTACAAAAACGTGAAGCAGAGCAAGAGACTGAAGCTCTTAATCAAGAGATTGAACCTATTCTACGCGAGCAGTAGGAGCTAGAGACTGGCGTACGGCGAATTAATCTTCGTCGACAGCCTGCTAGTAAAAAGCCTACATGGAGATTTAAAAAGCAAAATAGAAAGCTTTCACGAGGATCTAAGTGTGGAACCGATTGGTATCGCTATCAAAAGATGATTCTTCTGCCAAAGCTTATTCCTTTTGCTAAGGGATGCGCTATTCAGCGACCAGAAACGATCGTACAGGAAGATAAAGCTCCAGCGCATAACCACTATATTCAACAGCGAGTATTCGATACAGCTGGGGTGCAGTGATTGCTTTAGTGTCCGAATTCGCCTGATCTTATTGCAATAAAGCCTGCATGGCCTTGGATGAAGCGAAGGACCACTCGAAAGGGAGCCTGCCTTAGTGCCTGATTTATCAAAATTCAGGCATTATTCAGGCAGATTTCAGGCATTGGGGGGGGGGGGGGGGGGGGGGACTTTAACAATCCTCTTGTGAGATTGATGTCAAACTTATTTTATTTAGCTAGGGAAACAGGCAGTATTTATAACTTTAGGTACATAGCAGAATGTCACAGGAAAAGACTGATGAGAATCCGAAATAACATAGGGGCATACGAGAGTGTTAGGAAACTCGTTGCTCTTTCTATCCGATGCAATAGTTGATAATCAACATCGTATATCATGAAGCGGTGTATCGGGTATACAGAATTATGCATACGATTGCATTAGCGCGCGTACACATGCACGCGCTCGCTTATTGCAGAGATATGCACACACACATGTTGACAGTTATTATAGTAGGTAACGATAGCGCTTCGAAAGGAAAGACTCCTACTAGAATAGCTACTAAACTAGACTTAGATAATAAATGTGATAAGACGATTTAAAGCCCGTGCCCCTTTAAGGTCCGTAACACAGCGTTAAACCTTTTATAGTGAAGCAGCTAAGGGATAGAGGAGGTAAGTTAACAGATTGCTAACGGTCGCTAGTTTGCTTAGTTAATATAGAGCCTTCTGGTTGTCCCTGCCTACAGAGATCTGTATCGGTACAAAATCAGGTACTAGTACTACGTATAGTCATAACGCGAAATTTACGCGATGTCATATTAGGTTTATCACATCCCGTGACTAGGGTTGCATCTCTCTGTCTCTAGATATAGAAGGCAATAAGGAGCGGCTCTGTAAATCCATAACGTGATGTAGATGTATTTTGGTCTCGCATTCCTCCTGCGGTCGCAGCCGGGATACGAAATGCAAATTTTTTGCAATCTACTTCGAACCAAGGCAGAAGCATTATCGCGACAAACGTGCACTATAATCGAGCTATATTGCGTACTCGAGTCTGCCTTACCTCAAGGCACCAGCGATACGAGCTTTCAACTTAATTGGGAGGCCTAGATACGAATCAACATGAAAATGATAAATCCACTCCGCAGTAGACTGTGACAAAAATATTATTCCAACTTTCTCGTAAATTTGAAGGTCTTGAAACCATAAAGTGGGTTAGAGATAGTGATCAATATGGCAGTCACTGAGGTCGGCTGTATGGGCGTCGAACCTTCACTTGATGTCACGAACGACAATACATCAGAAGGTCAGATTCTGACCAAGCTATACAACTATATTATTACCGCACCTGGAGGCCCACTTGGGGTGTATTGGGGCCTCGAGGCTGAGAATCCGACTTACCTTTGGGCATTTTTTGACTGGGACTCGATTGAGGATCACGAGAACTTTGCCAGAACGTAAGTATGAATCCCTCACAGTCCTGTTTGGGCAATATAGTAACAGAATCATAGTCTTGGCCAGGAAGCCGTAAAGCATATGTCGAAAATCCTCAATCGCGGCTTTTTCACAAAACACGTTGAGGCCACACCATCTTTATCCGTTGCTTTGCAGTCTCCTGTAACGGAGATTATCTTGGCCTATTTTGACCCGAGTATTTCACCAACTAAGAGAGATTCAGCTATTGGATATCTCAAAAGTCTCGAAGACGAAGACCTCAAGAGCCTCTCAGGTATCCAGGCATTGAGCTTCGGGTGGGGGGTGGAGAACGACTTTCCGTTAAGAGGTGGATCGGACGATCAGAAAGCATCTATTCTCACATCCTTCATTGGACTTGATGGTACTGGTGCACAAAGGAAGTTGAGAGACTCGTTTGTATTTGAGAAGCTTTTACGCTTGTTGCGGAGCGTGGAGGGGATCATCAAGGTGGAAACTTTCTCTCTCAGTTTACGAACCTTGGTCAGGAATACGGAGACAAGAGAGTTTTAATGGTATCTAACTTCTCTGTTGAAATTGAACCCCGCAATCAAACCTCTATCGTGGTTCGATGATACAGTGTGTAATATCTTCAATGTGCAGGTTCCATATCTTCGTATTCCTGGGCCTATCGGGCTCTCATCCAGGCACTAAGGTTTGAACAGGAGGCTGACGTCTTCATCAGCTGGTCAAGCAATCGTGGTAATTCGTACTTAATTGAGGACATCCGTAACGAATAGAAGCAATTGGTTTCTAAAATATCTACATCCCTGATTGGGACCCGCCATAAGTCAAGGACGGTCGCGCCAACCATTTAATTCTTATGGCGGCATCTGCGGCTTCTATACCATCTCTTATCTCCCTCCCTCCACAGCTCTCCCTCCCTCCACAGCAGATCTTAAAGAACGGATGCAAGATAAGACACGCTATGAAAATGACACCAGTAAGCCACATTCAAAAAAGAAATTGGAAAAGAGGGACTATTATATGTGTTTCCGGTGGAAATAAAAGCCAACGCAGCCGAAATAGTTAGTCGTAAGTTACCATAACTTGACGGTTAACGAGAATATCAGCTTGGCCAGGGTTTTGTCCATTTTCCAGTATGACCTTCTGGCTATCGCCATCGCTCAAGCTGCCACGTGGGCCGCGGTCGACCTCGGTGGTGGTATGATTAAGGTGCTTTCCGCTCTCGAGCTCATAGTTGCGCATAAACATGGCACCTCCGCTACGGGAGCCACTCAAGCCGAGCGACTTGTGGTAGTTGTTGTTGTAGTCGGAGGTCTTCCCGTCGCGAAGGATGCGGAAAAGCGGACGGAGAGTTGCGATGTTGCCGACCATCATTCCAATGCCATTCTCGGCGAATCCCCAGATGACGACGTTTGCGACTTCGAAAAGGTAGTCGGTTTGGCTGGTAAGAGCGACTGTGTATTTTAGGCGGATACAGGCGGAAAGTGATGCGCTAGAGTAGAGAGACAATGTAAATTACCGCTGCGGCAAATCGAGGATCAGGGGATAACGAACAAGATTCCAAGGCCCATCAGTCCCATAATCGAAATCTTGGTGTTGCGATTGATCTGCACGTTCCAGAGCAAAGGTACCGGGCTGTGATATTATTGGATCGGTATCATTCACATAGTATAGGTAGATGTGGTGAGGACTTACAGGAAAGCAGTCACCCAATCAGTAAATATGTTGACGGCGGTACATGCGTAGTAAACGTTGGCGAGGACATGGCTGGGCTGACAGTGGCCACCATGTTTGAGGATTTCCGTATCCCAAGCAGCTCTAATATTGGATTAGCATGATTCTTGCATAGGATTTCTGAACAGGGGGTCATACTGGACGGGAATGCAGTTGACCAGAATGAAGACCAACGCGATGATGTTCATCAAAACAAACATAGCAATGACGACGTATTGCACATGAACATACGCTTTTCTTCCTTCCGCCACACGGATCAACATCCAGCTGATACTGAGTTTGATTGGGATGATAGCAGAGCAGTAGCCAACTTCGAAGATCAGAAAGAACTAGTCAATTAAAAATTAGTATCGCCGGGGTTTGCAAGTACGATCAGAGTGATAACCACCTTCTGCGCCTCCGCTGAGTATTTCTCATTACCAGGCTTCGCAAGAGTAGTAGTGTGAGCACCAATTCCATTGAATGCCCCTCCAAGACATCCAGCAACAAGGACGAAGAATGGCGCCTGTTATTACGTTAGATGAATTCTATTGGGCTGCATGAGAGGGTTATGGGGGAACAAACAAGTGCTGCCGTCATGATCCAGTCCTCGGGTCCCCATGATCTCCGGCTGAGTCTGCAGTAAGCGCGCAAACCGAATGTAATCAGTGCCAAAGTCGTGAGCAGAATCGTTGTGGCTGCCAGCCCTGGGGCTGCATCAGTGTAGACTACCATGACTTCGCCTTGTTAACCAATTTCCACACCTAAACGGCTATGTGATACTATCAAGAGTCGCTAGGCAATGAAGTTAGACATAAGCATTGAGCGTAAAGCGGAGTGGAATGGAAGGAACAGGATCGTACGGGGTAGAGCACGAATTATTAATATCTGCCAGGTCACTTCCGATGTCGAGAAAGTTGGCTCCTCATGTTAAGCTAGCGTGATGATCTGGTGGCGGCGGACAAGCGCCGAAAGACAATGGTCAGCAGGTGGATCTAGATCTTGTGGATTACAATACGAGGATCGTGTACTATGACCATTGTGATTCGCTATCGAGTGCTAGTATCTGATAGCTTTGACATCCAACAAACCGGAAAAGCCCTTGACCCTCAGGTGGATCTGTTAGCCTTCGGAGATGGAAAACATGAATCTCCGCACACCAACGTGGAAGCGGCAAAATGCCGTCCCAAAAGCCGGTCCATGGTATTGAGCTGACACTTACTCCGTAATTCTAAAGACCTAAGGGTGAATATACCGTGTACTCCGTAGATGTACTTCTTTGCAAAGCAGAACTTGCCGATATCCAGCTGGTCACCGTGGATGACCCGCCAGTGTCAAACTTGGCACTGACACAACACGCTATAATGACAAGACCTAGCACACTAGACCAAAGACCAGGCATGGAAGCGGGAATGACGGAAGGCGCCTTGTTCCTAAGCTAAACAATAATTTTCAGACCAGCTCTACTCCGTTAAGGCCCACCCCATTTCACCCCTGCATGAAGCACTACTGCCTTTGCCGCGAAACGAAACGGAGGAACGGGCTAAGAAGATGGTGAAAATGCGCAAAAGCTTCGGTACTAAGAAGACAATCGCGATGAGAATCGATTTTTGCTCGATGTCGTTGATTATTCCCGCAATCCGCGCACGATAGTCATCGGAGATCCCTTCATAGTGAATGGAAGGAAGATACTCCGACTGCAAGACTGCAGATCTAAAAACTTGCATGAGTCAGTACCTGCCATAGATTATTTTGCAAGGTACGGAGTAGTTTGAAGAGTATTACTCGTGGGCATAAACCCAACCCACCCTAATTGAACATAGTCCAATCGAAAACCTGACCTGACCAATCAGCGTCGAGGGGGTCTTTTCTCGAAGCCTAGCCTTATAGCGCGGTCTCGGCATTTCCGCACGCAGAATCTAGAATTCAGAAATCATTTCGCTTAAGCGGCTCGCCAACCGTCCTGTTCTCCACGTCCACGACCGTGCACCTACCGCCTTTGTCATTCGGCGCTGCTAGAGCATCCTTCGAGAGATATGATTCGATTGATCTGCAAGCCATGGCCGATCTTCATCTGCCTTTACTCGGCTAATTCGCCTTAGTTTACCTTTGTACGGAGTAGAATTTGAAAATAGTATCCCCCCCCTTAACGACACATGGGCTTTCTTTCCTGATGCCGCCCTTCCGACCGCGCTAGATAAAATTTAGCCGGGAAATCTCCACAGTTCTTTTCTGGGTGTATTTCTGGTACTCCATACAGCGGTGTTGATTAGTCTTCGTCACTCTTTTTTCTGCCTCACCAAGCCTTTTCTGCCGGCCCTGAGAAACCTCGCTAGTCTTTACATGAATTACCTACATCTCTCAATACTTAGTATACTATGTACCGACAGAAAGTAGTGTGGGTGGGCTGAAAAGTACGGATAACGATTTAGTTCTTGTGTGGTTCGCTCGGTGACCCCTACCGACGAGGCCCTCTCAGAGACATACTATTGCACGGTAGTGCCACTCAGGGGGCACGGGAGGTGCTGGAGTTCTTAGGCTCTGGCCGCCTGTGTTCCCCCAGACTCAAGAGTTCTGGAAGTTCCTGGGAAGGAATTGATGACTGCAAGATGGGGCGGTCGTTGCTTCGATGTAAGAATACTGGATGCATCGTAGTGGATTATTTGATAGAGTGTGGTGCGGAAATGCTGCAACTAATGCAGAACTACAGAAATCGCTGATCAGGGGCGAATCGGGGATTCGTGGAAGCGTCTGGGTGGACATTGGGGGTTCTTTTGATGTGTTATCACAGTCTGAGCGGCCCGATGGGTCAAGACTACAAGGAGAGAGGGACTGCCGCTTCTTAAAGACTGGATACGGAGGAGCTGCCTTGATGAAGAAAGAAATTAGAACATGTTGCTTTATTGTATCAAGACTTTATTCTGGTTGTGGGATCCCCTATGGCGAAGACAAGACACCAACATCCACGCCCAGGCGGAAACGGCGCGGGTGATAAAGGTCCAGATGGGAGATTTAAGGTGCCTTCCCCGGGGTCAGAGAGTCAGACACAAACGATGGGTCATGTCAATAATAAATGGTTCATCAGGACATCGCCTTGGCGAACCAACATGCCGACACGGACGGATTTGCAACCGCCATAGGGGGAATGACGGTGCGCGCAGCCGAGCACACGGGCTCTGCTCCCATGGAACATGAGAATCCCGTGTTGCATATAATCGTCTGTAATCTCCTCCCGAGGCTGATGGCCCACGTACAAACGTCCCTTTGAGACCCCAGCGTTTGAGGATTTCATCCACTGGTGAAATCAGCTGCTTCGCCGGCCATATGGCTCGAAAGGGAGAGCTGCCGCCACAATGGCCATCACGATGTACAATGCGGCACAAATGAAGATTGGCACAGGTGTTTTTGTCTGTTGTCGGTCAGCGTTGGTCTGATATTCTCATCAAAAACATGGAGCAAAAGGTCAAACTCACATTCGCAGCCTGTCCAACCACCGCACTCACGATGCCCATGATTCGGTTCAGACCGATAGCCACCCCATTGCCCGTTCCGCGATGCGCAGAAGGGAAGACCTGTGCGAGTGATCCGGGTTAGTCCAGTCGAAAAATAATTCGCAGCCGTAAGTGAAAGTGGAGAGACCATACCTCAGGCGTGTAGGCATAAAGTGTGCCGTAATAGATGTTAAGGCAGAACGAGATGGCACAGGTAAAACCCAGATTCTGACTCGCCGTGCGCACTTGTGTGTAGCAGAAGAAGAAGACCATGGTGACCAAGGCACCGATGATCATGGTTCCCCGGCGACCCCAAAACCAGCGAGAACGACACATGAAGCCTGCCAGAACTGGACCAAAGATGGAACAAGTGTTGTTGATGGCATAGTTGCGCCAGGTGATGTATTGGCTGGATTCTCCGAACTTGGCGCCTCTTGTAGCCAGGTAGGAAGGAAGGAAGACATTATACAGGGGATAAGCTAGACCGATTAGAAGCCAAGAAAACCATACCAAAGTGGTCGACCAGCCCATTTTTCGGGTTGCATAGAGGCCATGCAAGTGGTGAAGCACTTCCTTGGGTGAAATGAGACGCTGGGAAAGTCCCGTTGCGGTGGTTGAGCGGGTCTGACTCATCCCACAGGCTTCCAACCGCTCGACAGTGAGACTGCAAGGTCGTTTGTACTTTGTTGCAATGTTTTGCAGTACTCGGACTGCATCGGCATCTTTACCCTCGGCCAGCAAAAACTTCGGGGTCTCTTCTAGTCGAATGATAGTGATTCGGAGAACGGAGAGCACAAAGACAAATGCACCCGAGGTGTACCAGATATAGCGCCATCCTTGGTTGTTGGCTCGCGTACAGTTGGTGTCATCCTCACATGAAAAATTTGGAAGGAAGCCCCAGGCAAACAGACCGGCAATCAACTGGCCCAGACCTGTCGGATGTGAACAATTCAGTCAGTTGAAACTCCCATCAAGTGCGTGGAACGAATTATCCGACACGTACCCCACCAGGCTGCCATCAACGTTAACAACCACTGGTCCCGACTGGGCAGATATTCGAGAAACACAGTCGTGTCGAGAACCAGGTTTCCTCCCGCCCCGAAGGCGCTCAAACAGACAAAGAGGCCCAGCGTGACCCAGGATGGAGAAGCACCCGCGACAACGGTAAAGACAGACGAGACAAACAGTGAGACGTTGAAAGCAAAGCGGCGCCCAATGATGTCTGCAGAAAAGCCCCAGAATATGGCGCCCACGAGCATGCCCACATAAACTGCAATAGTCAGACCAGTCGAGTATCCTGGGTGAAATTCCTTCTGAGCTTGGACAGAGATGATGGACTGGATCAGCAGGATCAAGGAATCGACAGCGTAACCGAAGCCGTTGAGGCAGAACAGTTTCCAGTGATGAGGGGTGAATCCAATCTCATCGATGGCCTAGATGGTGACAGCAGATTGCACGAGTCAGTTTGAAGTGCCCAGTCAACATGACAAGAGAGATCATCAGCGCGTCCACAAAGACTCACATCGTTCACCAGAATCATCTTGGCCGCGAGCACCGCGTCAACTTTCTCCCCGCCGAGCAGATCATTTTCTCCATGGCCGACGGATCGGTCCTCATCGAAAAAGCGATCACTTTGCTTCTTCTTGCCCACCTCGGCGGCCTCGGCCGCGGAAAACATGCCGGCGGACTGTTCGACATCCATATTGCGCAAAGAGTGATATCACTCAGGCAGAACTGGTGCACGGTGTGACAAAAGCAGCTCTCTTCAGATTTCAAGACAACAGTACATGTGCAAAGAACTCAGGACTCACGCGAGCGGGCCATGGGGGGGGGGGGAGGGGGCAGATGTCCTCTGCATTTAAAGACGCGATGCGAGCTTCGCGCCATGCCTCGGAGGTTGCCAGGGGAGTCTTTTTCCATGCTTCATGCCGATGGTTCCATTCGTCGCGCTTCGCACACTGCTATCAGGAGCCCACATTTTTGCACGCGGCATGACTCTCCAGTCTTCCAGGGGCAGGCCAAATCCATCTCTCTCTGGGAAAAATCGCAAGCTCAGGGAGCCTCCCAGTAAGGTCAACTCCCCCACGCGGCTTGCGGATTGGCGTTGATTGGCGTGGGACAGTTGCAAGACAGGGAAAAGGTGGATCGGAGATGGGCGATAAACCAATCAGAGATGAAGATTCCATCCACCAGTCCAGAAGACGATCAGCCACATGGAGGAGCCCATCGGAAAAACGTCCGTGCGGAGGCCAAACCCCCAAATCGGGCAGGGATCATCTGGGTTGCATTGTACATTGAACTGTGGTCTGTACTGTGGATAGTTCAACCAACTGACGTTAACAGAGTGGCCAAGTCGCATTTACGACTTCATGGACAACTTGAGAACTCCCTCTCCATGCTATGATGATCAGAGGGAACCTACTGGTCAACGAAAGCCACAAGTTACCACCTGACATGGTCATCCTGCCTCACTCATGCTGCATGCTGCATGCACATCAGCCGCATCCATCTCACTTACCTTGGGGTCCTGTGCGGTCATGGGCCGTCCAATAATGCACGTAATCTTCAGAGATACGGTTTTGAACTTTGGCAGTGTTAATCTTCACGCCGAGGGCCCACATACCCACACATGCTCTGAGAATATATTGTCAACGGCCATGAATGGCCGATAAAACATTGTTAGGTCAGTACAGACAACACAGAAATCTTTCATGACTCGTAATCAACTCGTGCCAACCTCCAGCTTACCACATTCATTGATAGCCCTGGACAGATCAACGGTGGTCAAAAGAACCTTAACCCCCTGCATACCACGTGGGACTCAGCGGGCTTCAGCTTCGGCATCGGCATCGGCCTCGGCATCAACATCGGCACTCTATCTCCACGTGGAACCCAGCCCGTGGTTCGAGCATCCACCACGTGGGCCGCGAGATGTGGGAGTATTTAAGTTGCAAATATTCTGGAATGGAGATCCATGAAAGGACCTCGCGGTATGTTCTCATCAAGAAAATCATCGCCGGAACTTGGTTCAATGTGGGTGTTTGGATGTGAATGCTTGCATTCTGTTGTATTTGCCATCCCTACAGGACCTTGCTTGGGAAATCATACAATGGGGAGGGCAACTCATCAATGCCAGGACCCTTTGCGACACTCTTTGGGAATCCCCCACACACAAATTGAATTTAGGGATTCGGTTGCCATGGGCATTGGGTCATAATGGACATCTTCGCAAGTAGATACACAAGAATTCAACAAAACTGATGCCATGCAAACCATGAGCAGGCCACACACAGCTACCCTTCTCTGCTGGGATTTCTCTTCTCCATCCTCCTCCTTTTCCACCGTGCCATATCAAATGACAACACTCAGCTCAACCCACACATCGGCCCAAATCCTTCATGTCCTTCGATCGATCATCAACATTATCGGCCTCTCATTTGTGCTGGTTCACAAAATCCAACAGCGCGGCGTTCACCTCTCGAGGGTGTGAGGCATTCAAGAAGTGCGCTCCACCCTCGACTGGGACCAGAGTTGCCGATGGTGATCGTGTGAAGAGTTGGATCTCTTCTCTGGCATTCGCAATGGTGTATACAGCGTCCTTGGTGCCCTGCAAGAGATCAGTGTTGAGCCAATTAGTATAAATGATATGGGAACTTACATGCAACCACAGTACTGGGCACTGGATGTCCGACAGTCGAAAATGAAGTGCGCCTCTTTCTCCCAAGTTGATCGCGGCCATGCGAATCCGTCGACGGCCCTCATCTCCCTGATAGTTGGACTTGATTGTCTTCCGCCAGAATTCATGCACCTCGGGCGTAACTTGGTTCAACCCAATACCAATCACCGCATCACAGTACACATCATCCGGCTCAAAGTTGGGCGTGGCCTCGCTGCTGGCCCACTGTTTCAGAAACCTTGAGACAATCGCCGGGCCATTCCAACAATCAAGCTGGCGAGTGCGCTCCGATTCACAGTCCATGGAGGTTCCCATTGGGATGATACCCAGAATCTGACGGGGTATCACAGGTCAGTCTCCATCCATTCGAGCGTTTAACCCATAAAAATGAAGTCACCTTTTCCGGGCGCAGCAGGGCCATCTGAACGGTGACCCAACCACCCTGACTGGTTCCCAGAACAAATGCACGATCAATTTTTAGAGCGTCCAGTACCTGCAGGTTCATCTCTGCAGTGTCCCAGTAAGTCCAGTGCTCGCGTGCTGTTCGTGTTTGCCCATGACCCAGGAGCTCGATTGCAACCAGGTTCATCTTGTCGGTCAATGATGCATCATTGAATTGGTCGCGGTAAAGCTCCGAAGACGTGGTAAAAGCATTGATCAAGACAACAGTCGGCTTTGCAGGGTCGTACTCGCGAGGCACCTGGTATGCCACATCGATTCCTCCCAGATGGGAGACGCGGATCGTCTTAGTGTTGACCATGACTGGAGAATTCAACCTTCGTTCTTCGGTAGAATGCTTTTTGTTCTGATCGAGCTCATTTTCTCTTTTTATTGTCACTCCGACGGACTTTTCGGCTATTCATGGACCCCTCACAGCCTATTTTGGCGGGGTATTCGCCCTTTCCGGAGCAAGTCTCAAACTTAGTATTATTGAAGTAGGGTGGATGGTAATTCAAATCAGAGGGAACAGATCTTCAGAGGTTTCGGGTATATGTCCATTAATACTATAGCTCCGAGTTTGTTTGGTAGAAATCCTGACGTGTCACTCTTAGAAGCCTTCAGCCAGCTCCACCACGGGGCCCGTGAATCGTTTCTTTCCGCCGAACACATAATAGTAGACCCCGCCGATAAACATCCAGCCCATCGTGACCACAACACAGTAATTCATGTTGTCGGGCGTCACCGGCTGCACGGTTGGGAAAGTACTGAAGACCATCGCCAAAATCAACCACAACAGAGCAATTAAATTCACCACGGGGCCCCAGCGAGAACCGAGGTTGAACATACCCGGTCCCAAACCCCGAACTACCTCGGCGGTGGTCCGCCGACCATAGATGAGCATGAACAGAATGGGTGAGAAATAAGACGCATACATGCCGAGGATGGCCATGGACAGCACCGCATTGAACGCGGTGGAACTCCCCAGATAAATCAGACCCAACAGCATCTGCAAAAACGAGACCACCAAAATCATGCGCACGGGAACCTTCACAGTCGGATTGACAGTAGACAGGTATCCAGACGCTGGCAGTCCGTCATCGCGAGCAAAGGCCCATGCTGTGCGACTGGTTGAAGTCAGTCCGGCAGCATTGGCGGCCACGGCGATCAGGGTAATACACAGGGCCAAGATGGATGCACCAGCCGGGGAGCCAGTGACATTGAGGAAGAGTTGCATGAAGGGAAACCCGATCTGGGACGTCAGCAGGCTCTCCAAGTCTCCCAGTGCGAACAGGAGCACGATGGCATAAACGAGGCCGATTAGTCCGTTAATGGCCACACTGCCCACCATGGCCAGTGGCACGTTTCGAGAAGGCTTGGGGAGTTCTTCACTCAAGTGACAAGCTGCATCATATCTGTGGCAAAAACGTCAGTTCATGATACCAGTCTTCTTCCGGGACTATGAGGGAATATACCCGAGGAATGGATAAACAGTGCTCAGCAATCCGACCAGCCATGAAACTCCATCATTACTCCATCCACTCGTGTTTGAAAATTCCGTAAAGACATACGAAGCGGAATGTTTCGAGGACATGGAACCAAGGACAGCCACAATTGCAATGAACCCGACAACATGAAGAATACCTGGTTGCGGAATGTTAGTTACACCTTATCCATGCCATCTCGATGTGATGATCTCTTACCAGCAGCGGTATTTGTGTGCGGCAAGATCTTAGATCCCCAAATGTTAATCGCAGTCGAATACGCGATGATCAGCCAGTAGAACAGCATCCCCTGCCATCGCGCCGGAATGTATGAATCGGGGTTGTTGAGTGTGATCAGAGCTTGCAATTGCAGACCAGCAGCAAAGGCTGCGGATGCGGCGAGCACCACTTGGCCTCCGATCGAGATCCAGCCAGTGAACCATGATGCTGTGGCGCGGTACGACGCCGGTGTCAGGCAGTGAACCCAGTGATATTGCCCTGGAACATATCCGGTTAGTATTCGATATTGAGAAGGTAAAACAAGTGAAAACGGAAGCGAAGTTGGACAAAAAGAGGGCAAGGTGGCTTTGGTTGAGACTCGAGAAGCAAAAACATACCTCCAGCGGTCGGATAAATGGAAGCAATCTCGCCCAGCGAGAGCACAATGAAAACAGTTCCGACCAATGCAATGATACTGTTGTGAAGGAATTGTCAGTCAACTCTGGACACACGTTCATCGGAGTTGTACCACTCACTAGTTATAGAACAGACAAGGGGCTCCGCCATTGGTCAAAGCTGTTGCCACCACAGAACTCAATGCCTCCCATGTGGCCATCAAGGAGATCTGGAGACACACAATCGACCACAGGGAGAATTCTCGACGGAGCTCTTGGACATGGCCCAAGGCAGCCAGTTGCTCCTCATCGCTGATGGGTTTCTCGGGAGCCACCTTGGTGTCTGGGTCGATGATAGAAGTCATGGGTACTCACAGTCCCGTTCAATTCCAGGTCAAAAATGTGATGTTGTTTTGGAAAAATCGGAATGAGCTAGAAATGCCCAGACTGTCTCATTGCATGTTGAGGAGGGTGATCCACAAAATATATAAAGACTGAAAGGCCAGCCAGGGGGTCGAGATACGCAGGATTAATTGATCTTGTGAGCCAGCCTCAGCAATATGAGATTCCGCGATGGCAGATATTGGCTTTTCCAGCATCGCCAATCATGGTGTCTGGTATGGTTGCAGCCCGGGGTTGATAGGACGAAGGGCTCGTTCTTGATTGTCCTTTTTCTCCACCGCTTATCTTCCCCGCATTTTGGTCCAGCTCCGATGGCGGAAAGTCCCCGCTTTTGGTCCCATGTTGGTAACTTTTTGATGGCAATGGCAGGTATTAAGGCTTGATTTCTGGGCAATAACCTGGAATAAAACTTAAAAGGAAAGCCCGACATATCTTGAAAATGGTCAATTACCCTCTTTTGTGCAAGTGTTCGCATGTTTAATCTCGAAATGGGGTGTCGGAAGCTCGAGGAAGTGATGTCGAGACTTTAGGTGCTTATCGCTGATCCACCTGTTGGCCAAGGCCGGAAATTCCGCGTAACAAAACCACCTGTACCGTTTTGTGTTGGGCATTAGGTTGACCGCCTGCTTGAAAGGCGGTCGCCGCCTTCATTAACCATCTTTTAATTGGCCAGATTCGAATACTGCCGGCCGTACGCGCCACCAGGTCATGTGGTTTTCTGTACCGCCCTGTTCACAGAATGCTGAAGATTGCGCTCGGAATGGCATCGGAACGTACCGACCTTCATGTACATTGGTGGAGATCAGAGCAGAGCACTGCAACACAACCAACAGCCAACATGGTTGTAACACTACTTAAGACTCCCCGTATACCCCTCTCCTTCTCTCAAACGTCAAACCTGCACACATCACCATGATTCATCCCCTCGCCATCCTCTCCGAGGCTGAAACAAACCTCGCCCGGGACGTTGTCAAGGCAGCCCACCCCAACACAGTGATCGACTTCCGGGAGATCTTCTTGCAAGAGCCACCCAAGACACAGCTCGTGGAATTTCTTGCACTCGAACATGCCGGTCGCTTGAGCCCAACCACGCCTCGGCCACTTCGTCTGGCACTCTGTCAATACGATGTGATTGGAGCCGATCGTGTTCCCCAGTTCCACGAATCGGTGGTCGATGTGGTTGCTCGCAGTCGCGTGAAGCATACCGTCGTGGGCAAACAGCACCATGCCAGCTTGACATTGTGAGTGCTGCCTCACAACATGGCGACGAATGGAGAAACCTTGTCAATTGGTCGTACTCACACCTTCCATCAGGAGCGAATTCGATGTGTTGGTGGATCGTTGCATGAGCTCGCCCTTGTTCCAAGCAGCCCTGGCCGAGTTCAAGCTGCCCGAGGGATTTGAAGTCGTGATTGAGCCATGGCCCTATGGTGGCCTGGATCATACCGATGAGAACCGTCGTTATTTCCAGGGACTTTGTTTCGCTCGCGATACTCTGTCGGGCAACCCAGACACGAACTTTTACTCCTACCCACTGCCTGTGATTCCCGTCATGGACGCACACACACAAGAGATCATCCGAGTTGACCGACCGGCAACCGGTGGTAATGGTGATGGTCTGACCGAGCAGACCTTCAAGACAGACATCATTGGACATTGCAAGCCCTCCGAGTACATTCCCGAGCTTCTGCCGGAGGGAACACGCAAGGACCTCAAGCCTTTGAACGTGGTGCAGCCCGAAGGACCGTCGTTTAGAGTGACAGATGATTCATTGGTAGAGTGGCAAAAATGGCGCTTCCGTGTGGCTTTCAATCCTCGCGAAGGTGCCACGATCCATGATGTCTGGTATGATGGCCGCAGTGTGATGCATCGCCTGGCAGTTAGTGAAATGGTACGTGTTTCTTCCTTCATTGGCTTGGTATCGTGTGCGTCAGAAACTGACCTTCGCTCCTTTCTTTGCTCAAACAGACTGTCCCTTATGCCGATCCTCGACCGCCATTCCACCGTAAGCAGGCTTTTGATTTTGGTGATGGTGGTGGTGGAAACATGGCCAACAATCTTTCCCTCGGATGTGATTGCCTCGGTGTGATCAAATACTTTGATGCTGTGATCACACAGGCCGACGGTTCCGCCCAAAAATTGCCCAATGCGATATGTCTCCATGAGCAGGATAACGGAATAGGCTGGAAACACTCGAAGTGAGTAAAAGTGAAGCCCTGGAACGGCTTCAAACATTCGCGACTTCAGGGCATACCCGACTAACAAATTTCTATAGCTGGCGGACCGGTCGGGCCGTGGTCACTCGCCACCGGGAGCTCGTAGTCCAGTTTATCATTACTCTGGCCAATTACGAGTACATCTTCGCCTACAAGTTTGACCAGTCTGGCGGTATCACAGTGGAGGCAAGAGCGACAGGTATTCTCAACGTCGTCAACATTGATGCCGGCAAGGTCAGCGAGTATGGCAACGTCGTGAGTGGTGGTGTCCTGGCACAGAATCACCAGCACATCTTCTGTGTCCGTATTGATCCTGCTGTGGACGGCTCAAACAACTCCGTTGTCGTTGAAGAATCCCACCCGGTCCCAATGAACCCTGTGACTAATCCACATGGCAACTTCTATCAAGTCACGAAGAAGATTATTGAACAAGCTACCTATCTCGATGCTGCACCCGAACATAACCGCACCATCAAGATGATCAATCCCCACAAAACCAACCCCATCAGCGGGAACCCAGTCGGTTACAAATTCATCCCCCAGGCGACCCAGCTGCTCCTGGCGGATCCCGAGTCTGTTCAAGCTCGCCGTGCTCAATTTGCCCAACACCATGTCTGGGTGACCAAGTATCGGGATGGGGAGCTCTACGCCGGTGGACGGTACACCCTGCAGAGCCAGTTCGAGGTCGATGGTGTGGCTGATGCTGTTCGTCGAGGGGACGCTGTTGCAGACACCGATGTGGTGGTGTGGAACTCCTTTGGTATCACGCATAACCCCCGTGTTGAGGATTGGCCGGTGATGCCTGTGGAAATTTTCCAGTTGATGATTAGGCCTGCGGACTTCTTCGTGGCCAATCCATCGATCGATGTGCCATCGAACAAGAATGGTTCCTCGCGGTTGGCCGATTCGGAATGTTGTCGAAAGGCCCATATTTAGGCTGATTTCTTGGTTGACTAGGCAATTGCAGGCCCATTGTATCATCATTATCCTCATTACAGGATTGCACATATATCATCATTGTCTTCATCTAGACTTGGAAAATATAGTTGGTCATTTTCTGCTCCCCACTAGGTATTGGTCCGCAGACAGCTTCTCTGTAGTTCCTTTGATTTTGAATTTGTTAGAATTTGAGGTGCAGTTTTCTAGTACCTCTCCCGCCAATCTGGTCCCCATTCCAATACATGGCCGAGTTGCTATTAGAATCAACTTGAAACTCCCTTCTCTTCTAGTGTGAACCGAAGCAAAATTCAATCGTTCTTCCCCAAACATCTTCTGCTCCTCATTTAAACTTTAACACGAAGGTTTGACTCCACCAGCGGAATTGCCCAATAATTTCCGCTGCGGCGATATCGCAGCACTTTCATTTCTGCCTGGTGTTATCAACGTATCGCCCCTTCGGCTTATCGCTAGCGTCTTGGTGTCTTTTCTCCACATCTTCCCCACTTCCTTGGCTTTTCACTGTTTCCGAGCTTCCGACACATCTCTTCCTTCTTCTTCTTCATCTCATAGCACCGACAGCCGCGAACACAGGGGTCATCATGGCATCTGCTTCAGGAGGAGACACGGCCGATTTAAGCGAGCAACGACCGCGAAAAAGGGCCAAGTACACTCAAGTTGCATGGTCAGTCATACTCCTTGTCTCTTCACAGTCCATGCACCCGCTAATGATATCAGTAACGAATGCAAGCGGAGGAAGCTCAAATGCAGCGGTGGAACAACATGTTCACGTTGCACGCGTGATCATGTCCCATGCGTTTACAATATCATTGCTAAGCCAGCGGCATCCACTCCGTCGATCGACAGCCCTCCGGAAGACAGGTAGGAAATGGTTCCGCTGCTTCCTTCAGTCCTTTCCGAACGTTTGGAAAATGGGGAACTCCGTCTCGGCCAGCCACTTGGAGTCCTGCTCGCCTTTCCCCGCAAAAGCTCAGCAATCAGAGGCCCCGTTCACTAATGCTGGTTTTGCTTTAGGCTCGCGACGCAGTTTCAGACCGTCCACAGGCAGATTGAGGCACTTCAACGTGACATCCAAGTTCTGTCCACCAGATTAAGAGGAGTCGAATCATCGTCCCGTCCCAAATCACCTGCATTGCCGAGCAGCGCCGCAGCGGGGAGTATACATCGGATTTTGAATGCGCCACAGTCCCCCTCCTACATCGGTCCCACCAGTGCCGAATTTGGTCTTGACCGTCCTCGCATTGCAAATGGAGAATCCCACAACCATGGCGAAAAGGATCATCCCATCACCGGCGATGATGAGTCGTGCTCATCCCCCACACCCCAAAGCCGGGTGCCTTCCAAGGACGAAGGACCAGTGGCACATCAGGATCCGTTGCAGGGTCTAGCTTTGGAGGAGACACTGCGTCTGGTCCAAGTGTACGAAGATAATGTGGCCACAATTTACCCCTGCGTTGATTTGGCTAGCGTTCGCACCTTTGTTGTCGAGTCCCATCTTTCCCGCAGCTCGCGAGTTGGGGACTACTCCCGTCAAACGCCAGCAGCCCATCCAGCCAGAGACTGGTTTCATGCACGTGACATTCAAGTCTTGAACATCTTGCTGGCCACGGCTCTCTTGGTTGAGTCGCATGGTAGAAGCGAGTTAGCCGCTGAGCTGGCGGACTGTGTGGAGGATCGTTTCGCTAGTCGACTGAAAATTGCCCAGGTTGACATGAAGGAAATTTTGATTTTGGTATTGTTAGTACGTGAACCTTTTCGCGCCAGTGTTGGAGCAACGATCATCGCGAATTATTTTACTGATCGACCACTGTAGTCCATTTTTCACTCATACCGCGATGATGAAGTCATTGCTTGGCGATTGATTGGCATGGCGGCGCGTGGAAGTATGGAACTGGGCTTGCATCGCCAAGAGACATGGCAAAGAACGGGAGGAATATTTCCAGGTGCACTCGAATGGCTGTGGGCCAGTCGTCTCTTCTGGGTTGTATATGTCTTGGATCGCAAATGGTCATGCGGAACAGGTCTACCATTTGCGATCCAAGACGCGGATATGGATACCAATCTGCCAGAACCCGGTCACTCGACCCCGTATCTGACCTGCATGATTTCTTATGCTCGCCTCAGCTCGAAGATTTGGGGATTGATTGTCGGCTGGTCGAATCGCTCTCGAGCGGCTACGTCAGAAGGATGTGCCATGCTGGACGCGCAAGTTCAGCAATGGGTGCGCTCCATTCCACGGGAGCTTCGCTTCGATCCCGGCCAGCGCGCAACTGCAGGACCTGGGCATACTGATAGGAATATCATGCTCCAGGTACTGCTTGCACTCCAAGCTAATCAGCTGCGGATTCTCGTCTACCGGCAGTACTTGATGAGCAGTGAACGCATTGCAGAGGATCTGGCCGGGGCATCGATCGCTGTGGAAACAGCAAAGAGCACAGTCCACATGTTGGACTACTTTAGCCGGGTTTCGAACATCTATTTCCAGCGACCAGAGCCATTCAATTACTTCTTAATATCTGCTCTTGCGGCTTTGTTCCTTGCCGTGCTACATGCGCCATACCGATACAGCCAAACCTGTCGACCCGAGTTCTACACTGCCATCGACATGGTTCGCCGCTCAGCGACTCATACTCGGACCTCACGGCGTCTTCAAAAGATCATCCGCAGCCTCAAACGAATTCAGTTGAATGTTCAATGGCACAAGTCGCGGGGCCCCACATCCCCAGTTCAGCATCATCACCGCCCACCAACTCTTGCGAGGAAGGTCCCCGACGCTGGCGATAGTCCGTCCACATCAGTGAAACAGACCTCCCTCGCGACTCGCAATCTGTTAAACAACACGCCACTTTCTCTCCCCACGGAATCTCCGCCCAGTCAAAGGCATCCTCGAGTAGACGATGGGCCCATTCCGCAGTCATCTTCTGCAACACTGTGGCCATTGTCACCAGGCACCGCCATCGATCTTGAATCCAACGACTGTGCGGATCTTAGTAGTTTCTTTGAGATGGCAGGCGGGTTATATTTTGATCCTGATGCAGATGCGCACTTGGCGAGTGGAGTGGGGATGGGGGTCGAAATGTCTCACTCTGACTACGGGCGGGCGCCTCATGCGTTGGATGCGTTTCAGGCTGAAGATGAGGCGTTGACACGGGTGATGGCTGGTCTTCTTTGAAGAGTGGACTTTATTTTTAAACAAGAGGAGGTTAGATTATCCTCAAAGCAAATATACATCATCCGATTCATCACAATTGCCTCGCTCCTTGAATGGCCTTTGCCTGTGTCTGGGGCTAATGAAATGGCCCCCAAGTTCAGTGTCAACCCATGATACAATGGCGTTCCATAAGTTTGAAACTTCGGAGGAACTGAATGACAAACTGTCAGTAATGAGTCAAAAACATGATGCTGGCCCGAGGAGGAATGCCCTGGCTGCCGAAGAGAATAATTGAACATCCATGTGGAGTACTATTTGAACGTCTGATCCTTTTCTCCGGCCTCTGCATCTCGGTTTTTCAACTATGACTGAACTTGTGGCTTGTCTGTCACAAGATGACGTTCGGCAGTTCAGGAGTTAACTACTAAACCCCAGTCTTCCACCATTCACTGCCATCGGCATGAAGAAAATCTCCCCCGCATCGCTCCGGGCCTTGTGCCGATCTCTTCATGCATTGAATGATGGTGGCGCACAGAAGAAGGGGAATTCCCACCAGTCGTCGCGGGGTTCCTGCTTGGCCTTTTATTCCATACATCAGTCCTTCCGCTGTCCTGTTTCTAATCCGTCCTTACAACATATACCCCACATGCGATTTAACCGTATTCTCTCCCACACGAGATTCCGGTGTCATGGCCGTCTGTGTCAGTTGATAGTCCCACTTCCATGATTTGGTCCTTAGCTCCGTGTCTCATGGTTACCTTAGAATATTCATGGTGACTACAGTATAAAATCCATTTCCTGGAACGTGCAATAATTCATCCACACCAGAACCAATATTTGGACTCACTCTATTCAAAATGGTTGTACAGAAGCTCGCGACACCAATAGCGCTTTTCACTGCTTTGGTACGGGGATATGCAAACCCTGGCAGTTGCTCGGGTGCTTGCAATGTCCACGACCCATCGTTGGTTCAGAGGACATCGGATAGTCTGTACTTCCGATTCTCCACTGGCAATGAAATTTCGTACGCAAGTGCGTCCTCCATCAAGGGTCCATGGACCACGATCGGTTCCATGTTGCCGTCGGGTTCCTCCATCGATCTTGCCGGTAATACTGACCTTTGGGTAAGTCGTTCGCTGACTGGTAATTCACCTGTCATATTTCTTTTCTCGCGGCGAACCGGAGCTGACCATATTGCGAATTCATTTGACAACAGGCCCCCGATGCGCATATCGTCGATGATCTCTACTACGTCTACTATTCCGTGTCGACATTTGGATCGCAGTCTTCTGCTATCGGCCTGGCGACATCAGCCACCATGGAATCTGGTTCTTGGACCGATCACGGAAGTACTGGAATCGCTTCATCTTCATCCAAGGCCTACAATGCCATTGATGGCAACCTGATCGACGTCGATGGAACTTACTACATGAACTTTGGCTCCTTCTGGCACGACATCTACCAAGCGCCGATGAATTCTGCTGCAACCAAGGTCGCTTCATCCTCGTACAATATTGCGTACAACGCGACTGGAAGTCACTCCGAGGAGGGTTCTTACATGTACAAGTACGGCAGTTATTACTACCTCTTCTTCTCTTCGGGTACCTGCTGTGGCTATGACACTTCCAGGCCTGCGGCTGGAGAGGAGTACAAGATCATGGTTTGTCGGTCAACGTCGCCGACAGGTGGCTTCGTAAGTGAACCTTTGGATCTTTCGAAATAATGCCGAGAATATCAAAATAATGATTGATCATCGTCCAGGTCGACGCGAGTGGTATAGCTTGCACCAGCAGCGGCGGTACAGTCGTGCTGAGAAGTCACGGCACCGTATATGGCCCCGGAGGACAGTACGTTATGACCGATTTCCTGCAAGAACTACGACCCGGCTAACTATTTGCGTCCAGGGGAGTCTTCACCGACCCAAGTTTGGGCCCCGTCCTCTACTATCACTACGTCGACACCACAGTCGGCTACGCAGACAGTCAAAAATTGTTCGGGTGGAATCAGATTGATTTCTCCTCAGGTTGGCCCGTGGTCTGAGAGTGGCTCGCAACCGCATTGAGAGATGATGCGTTGGGGGAAACAAATTGAGGCCATTTGGATGGGAGCATTGGCACCACAATATTTTCCAGTCCATGATATGGTCTTCCGACTGGAGTGACTGGCAGAATGATGTTGCCTTCACCCGTTCTTTGCATACCCACACTCGTTGCTTGTTTAGCCTCCAAACATCGAATATTCTGGCATTAAGACTCCCCAGGAATTTCCTAGAGCCTCAAGACATTGTGCCCTCTGTAGAATTCCCGCAATTATGTAACTCCTTTCGCTCCTGCCGATGCAGCGCAAGGAGATCGAGCAACTTTGCAGTGTTGTCAAACATGGCGGGAGATGAGAGGTAGCCTGCCACATGGTTTGGCCCGATAGATGCAGAGCAGAACCAGTTGTAGTAAGCTCGCACCCTACCATGGCATTCATCTAGCCAGATTCGCGGATTCATCTTTCCCATATTCCAGCTCGAGTTCCTTCCTCAGAGATCTTGACGGCCAGCGCACACGCCTCTGACAGGAGTCCAAGAGATCCAACAAGGCAAGTCGTTCATGAGGGGTATACACACACATACCAGCTGCAGACAACACGAAGATAAGTTAGCGGCCATCCATCAGCGAGCCATCAGGGTGATCAAGGGACTTACCACCAAATACACAGTGAAGAGAGACAATGCTGGCCGCTTGTTCTGACTCATCAACGGTTCGTGCAATTCCGCATATTGTGTTGACTGACAAGGTCAACAGCTTTTGTGCTGCTCGGTAGTCGTCGAGACCACCGGAAGAAGGACGGTGAAGAATAACCAAGACCCTTGCCAGACTATGGATCTGCAACGCAGCCGCATAACTTGGTGGATGAATCCAAATGTGTGGGAAGACAGTCGTACCAGAAGCCATGGGAAGAGGGCTGTACTCTTCAGGTAGATGATCATACCATTCCTGAAGCAAGAATAGCAGCTCGCTGCCCCGTTCAAGGCGCCGAGACAAATCAGATGTCTCTTGCTCTTCCTTGGACGCGTAGTTGACGCATTGGCCAAGAAGATAGGTAGCTCGAGTAGCCAGCTCAGGAGCTGTCAAAACTGACAGTGGTCGTTTCGGCTGCCAGAAGCTAAAGACGCGACGCCGCTCCCTCATGGCCACCCATACATCTTGCCGAAGCCAGGCCCACCACACAGCGGATCGAAGCCCACCGGTCTCTCCATCATTGTCTTGGAATCGTTGGATCCAAAAGACGCCCTTGAGGTGCCGCTCCCAGTCCTGATTCGACCCGTCAATCATCTCATATGTGCTGATGAGCAGGGAAGTTGCAATCACTTCATGACTGCGGGCATATGAAGGATGCCGCATGGCTCTGTTGAGGTAGTGCATTGTTTCATAGTAGTATTGGACCGCCAGGTTACGGTCAATGGCATGGGATCGAGTCGAGGAAGTATCATCGGGCGCCACCGATGCCGACATCGCCCCCTGCTCTCGCATCTCCATTTCAAGAGACAGGTGCCTTGTGGAAAGGGCCAGCAAAGCCTTCATTAACCCTACATTCCGCAATGCCAGATGCGGAACCACAGAGGCAAAGTGCTGGAGCGGATCATAGAAATCTAACCACTTGCTCGAAACGCGCACGAAGTGGGTAAACAAAGAATGTTCCAAACTGGATAATTGGACGGGAGAGGAAGTGGTCCAGGAGGATGGACCATCCGAGATCACCGAATCTCCATCCCCCGTAGGCTGCTGGGGTGCAAGTCGTTGCTCGATCCCAGCGTCGCGTCGGAAGGCCGCTGCATAAAAGCTTTCGCTTTCCCGAAGATTCCGAGGCCGCAGGTTTGAACTGTGACGGGGATCTTCCCCGGTTTGATCGCGATCCTCTGGATAGTCGACAGGATCTCGATGGGTGCGCGGGAATTGTTGCGGCGGCGACAGAAGGAACCGATCGTTGGCATTCGCAGCATCAGTTGCTAAAAGCTCAAACCAGCTGAGCGGTGCTACTCGAGTAGATGCTGAGCTTTCCGTTCCTGGAGAGGAGACATAGCCATAAGGGGAATTGGCGGAAGGAATGATCGGGGAGGGGGAGATGGGTGCAGCTTGATACTGCGATTGCTGTCGTTGCTGTATGTCAGGGTAGAGAAACGATCTTTCAAGTCTCTCGATCCTCTCACGACCGTCGTGTGGTGATTTCTCGTCTTGCATCGGCTGCTTCTGGTGGCAGGCATCGACCAGGACTTGCAGGGGCCCATGTTGCTCTGCTGTGGTATAATGCGGCTGTGCCTCCCCTCTGGATGATCTTGAGCCGAGTTGCGGCGTGGAGACGAGGGGCGTCGCTGGTTTTGAAGTGGTTGTGAGAATGGTGGATGTGGTGGCAGCATCAGTCGTGCTTTGGGGTGCGTAGATACACGGTCGCAGGCCCTTTGCACAGGGACCACAATGGGGTCGAGCCTGTAACAGGAATTGAGATCTCAATTAGCCATTGTGTTTATCAAGGCAGGCCGAGACAATTGGAGCTGGCCAGCAGGATCACCAGATGATGTTCAGGCCGTCTGGGAACGGAGTTCAACCCATACCTCGTCACACTTGACATGTCGTCGTTTGCAGATGACACTATGATGGATAATTAGCGATCGGCTCGGTCGCGAGATGCCGTACAGCCTCGTATCGTGCACTACAGTACTCACCACCCGGTTGTCGCACGGAGGCCCCGGCCACGGGATTTGCGCTTTGGCCGTGGCCCCGGTGCCTTTGCAATTGACGCCAATGCGATGGATAGACTGCACGCGAGTGAAGAGCCCGTGCAGGAAGCCGAAGAGCAGAGGATCGCGTCGAGGCGTCGGGGCTCATCTCGGGCAAAACTCCAGAGTCGAGACGGAATAAAGAGGGGGATAGTGGATCTGCATCAGCCAAGTTGACCAGTGAGAGAACTGAAAGCAACCAAGACCGGCACTTGGCACAGCCGTCAGAGGCCAGAAAACCCGGGGGAAACTAGACAAGTTGGGGTTGGATCGAAGGTGTTTGATTGGCTCAACCGATTTCCACTCGGTGGAAGGCCGAGATTTTGCCGGTGTCCAGAGATGCCCCGACACGAGACACAACACACACACCCCGCGCAACCTTCGTCGCGAAGCAGAAATTGAGAAACACGCATTCAGTCATCTCGCGTGCAGTCCCGTACGTTGTCTCTTCCGATCAAGACCCAACGTTGAGTCAAATTGACTTTGGCTAACCACCAGCCAACTGCAATCCTCCAGGAACAACAACATAAACGCGGTCCGCACGCCAGTTTCTTTTTCATCAGAACAGCAAATCGAGTGCTCGCATCGCTACGTTCATTCAAAATGAGCTGGCAAGACAGCAACCCAACTTACAGAATCTTGACGGCCGCCGAGAAGGGCGGCTATGGAGTCCTAGCTGCAATCGTGTAAGTTGTGCAGTGTATTCAGTCTTCACGATGGAGTGTGATCTGACAATATGGAAATACCAGATACAACGTCGAGCACATCACGGCTTTGGTCCAAGCCGCAGAGCAACGGCGGTCCCCATTGACCATTCAACTCTTCCCATCATCCCTTAAACAGAAGCCATCATTGGTCTTTGCGCTAGCCGCGGCCGCGAAGAGTGCGTCTGTGCCCATCTCCGTTCATCTTGATCACGCCCAAGACTACGAGCAGATCAAGTATGTGGCCAGCAATCTGCCCTTTGACTCCATCATGGTCGATATGAGTAATTATGAAAAGGAGGAAACCCTGGCAAAGACTCGTACCTTACGCAACTATTGCCATGTGCGAGGGATCACCGTGGAGGCGGAAACCGGTCGCATTGAGGGAGGTGAGGATGGAATCGTGGAGACTGGTGATCTTGAGGGTATCTTGACCAACCCAGAAGACGTGGAGGATTTCATTGCGGCCGGAGTCGACTTCCTCGCCCCCAGCGTGGGCAACATTCATGGAGACTATGGGCCCAACGGGACTCAACTAGATATGGATCGGTAAGTGGAGATAAATCGAGAACCTAAGAGACAGTTCTTCGCCATCGGACTAATGTGAAAACTACGACAAGTCTCCATGGTGTCTTCAAAGCCATTAAGGGCCGTGTACGACTTGTGCTTCATGGAACTAACGATTTCGATGCCTGTCTTACCCAGGATTGTATCAAGGCCGGAGTGACCAAGGTCAATGTGAATAAACTGGTCCTGGATGGCTGGCATGATAATTTGCGGGCCAATGCCACGCGGCCCTTGACGGAGCTTATGGATACTGGCATCGAAATTCTGACGAAGGAGATGGAACGATGGATGGATATCGTGGGTAGCAGTGGTAAGGCATAAATCTAAAAATAAAAATAAAAATAAAAAAATTACCTATAGATAGCGAATCAATATATTCCCCCTTATGAACAGCTTTATGATCCCTTGGGTGTTGACCCTATTGGTGATAACATTGATTAGGTATGGCTTCCATTTCAACCCCAGCGTCATAGGTTAGCTGGTATGTTTGCGCGGTAAATACAGCACAGTGCAGATCAACCCAGGTATCACTATTTACCACTTCGGCACTTTTGTTGGACATCATCGACGCCTCGTGGCTAGTTTGGAAGGGAGACTCGTTTGTTTTGCTTCCGAGGACCAGATTCGAACTTTTACTCGCCGCTCTGGAAGGTATCTTTGCTGCCCTAGCGCCTATAGACGCCACTGAAGCGGCTCACTTGGTCCACGTATTCGTCGATAACCCCGACGGGGACTCCCTACGCAAATGTGTTATCTATAAGCCCTCAGAAAAGCTGTCTACTCCTGGAAGTCATAATATCAAATTGACGTAGGCGGTTCCCATCGGAGACAACATGGGTGGTCAGTACGAAAGGATCGAGCACCGAAATGCCCAGACACGGGAACTGCTCGAGGGAGGTATTGTCCAACTAGACTACAGTGATAAGGGGTGGGTATAGCAATAGCACAAGATAAAGGAAAGCCTCGTGTCTGCCCGTTCGCTGCCTATCAAGGAGGCCTATGAGTTTACCGGCATCCCTATAACGGGTCCCGAAGAAGCCCTAGTGCTGAGCATCGATAGTCGATATCAATCTAAGACTATGCTCTAACCTTAGTAGCCTTTAGCTATCGCGTAGATAAAAGCCTATAAGAGAGCACCCTGATTCACAGTAGTATCACGTGGATACCTATGGTTTAGGTAAGACTATTGATGGAGATCCGATAGGGATCTCCCTCGAGGGAATCCCCCAGTCGGGATTCTCCTAGAGGATGATTCCAGGGCCAGGTTGATTGCTTCGGCCTATATAGGCCTTCCCTTCCTTTGTTTCCTTTCTTCTGCAGAGATAGTTCTCCAAGTATTCGAACTAGGTTGTTCCTCTCTCCTGCTTCCTTGCGTAGTGGCGATAGATCGCCATCAACTATCTCGGCACTCTGCCTGATTTACTTCGCGACAATATGTTGCAGGCAGAGTGGGCTAAGCGAACCAGGAAGTTACGGCCTAGCCTAAGTATGGTGCTAACTAAGGTTTTTAAGGACAAGCTGAAGGTGCTTGTCTTTTGGGGAAATTCTGATCACGTCGGTGATAATTCTAGAAATACGCTTACTATCAGCACTTAGGATAAGCTCTACACTAAGGTGCAGGGTTTAGACTCGGGTGCTCTGAATTTAGGGTTCACGGTAGTGAGCTCGTCCTATCGAACTTAGGCACACCAGACGACCGAAAACGAGCGAAGAGATACTACAGTATGTTGGGTTTTTCTTTGCATTCTTAAGTGGGCTGAAGTTAAGGGTCTAGCTAGATTCTAGCTAACTGTTTCTTAGGTTGATAGTCCTAATGATAAGGACGATAAGGACGACCTGGACAACCTTTCTCGTTGGCTAATACATTCTACATCAACCTCACCGGCTGGGATTCAACTGGGAAGAATCCAATACAATACAGACGGCGAGCCTCAGAAGTTCACACCGCCGGAGAAACCTAAGAAGCTTCACTCGCTATATACCTCACACTGTATACTCCATTTTGCGTCAGTCATTGTTGATAAATGTCAATCCGGCAAAAATATCAGAGGTCGTGCCCGTCAGATCATTGAACGGGCACCTGGGGTTGCCTATTCCAGGATCAAATTGGAGGGTGCGACAGCTGGGAGGAGTGTACCAGCCCTCGGCCCGACTTTCGGTCCTTATCACCATATATCATGGAACTCTATGCAAATTTCTATATTTTGATCCTGATTGAGAATGCACCAAACTCTGAAAACATAGGCAAACAGGCGAGTCCATCGGGTTTGGCGACGTTAACTGCAGCGAGCGTACAGCGTTTTGAAAGGGCATTCTATCTGTCGATACCTGTATTACAACAACTTCAAAAGCATGACGCCGCAGATCATGTGGACTTCCCAAGCTATATTTTCTGGGACAACTCTGTATTGTTGAACTGGCGAGCGGTAAAGCCCGGTGACTCCTGAGTATCACTCCCGCGCCTTCCTTTTCGGCGCCTGCCTTTTTCTCTCACATTTCTCCATCACTTTACTTTCCTTCTTCACTCTTCTCTCATTTCTAATGTGCTGCTCATAGCTTCAATTCCTTCACAATAACCCTCCCTTCGATCCCAGGCCCACTCACAGGAATTTCACTTACCGACTCTGGATCAATACGCTCTCTCAGTCCGAAGGTTCACCTAAAATCACAGGCTAAGGAACTCCTCGGTGAGTTGATGAGATTCAAAGTATTAGTGCAGGCTGTCTCACTTGATGCTAGTTTATATATCAGCATGACGCTCAAGCAAGCTCGCAGGGGAGAGCGCTCTCTAGCTCATCCTGATGGGGTGATATTTTCTGCACGACACTCATCAAGCAATGGACCCCAAGGATTGCTCATCTGAAGCAGTGCGTGCAGTCTATGGACCGAGACCCCTAGCGGGTTATAGAATTCGTCATCTCAACTGAGACAGGTTTCTTAGCTAACATCCAAAATTTCGGTGCATTCTTCGAAGAACTTGAGACGGTAACCTGGCGCTTCCTGGTGTTCGATAATACATCTACTCGGTTCACTGGAATCGATATTTACAGCATTATCGAGCATTTCTATCACTGGCCACCCGTTCTGAGCGACAACACATTGTCCTTCATTGCAACAATCAAAAAGGCGAACGACGCCCGTGAAGGGCTCTCTCGTCTTAACGCAGATCTCGGTCCTCGAGGGCGTAACCGGGTCCGTGCTCCAAGTCGACCAGAGGGTCTTCTTGTGTCTCGCAGTGATTAGGGCCCTGAAATGGCGAGTGGAATGTTGGGGCTGTGAAAATGGATGTAACCGAGACACCTGAGATTCTGCTCGCTCCTCCCCCGCTCTCCCCTGCTCCTGTTCAAGACGAAGATGTGGATAGCTTATCAAGCCGAGAGTCGAGCCCGTCGCACCTGGCTCACAACCCTCCGACTACGCAAGAACCCCAGCCTCCCTCTGCTGATATTTCAGTCTCCCAGCTTCAAACTTACCCTGTGCGTCCGATCTGGACTTGCTTAACCAGTGATTGGCGCTTATCTCGAATGCCGCTCCTACGCCCCAAAAACCAACCAAAAGTTGGCCATATGCACCGAGAAATCGGCGCCGATTTGACGAACGACAACTTCATTTACGACCTGGAAAGATTTACCCTACGGCTGTTGACTTATATGATATTGACGCATACTGGTGCAGAATGATGGATAACCAGAGACTGGGAAATCCAGTTTGAAATTGTCAACCCGAATGGATCGGCGCTCTTATCACAACATGCAACATGCAGAGTGACATCTACCTGCATGCATAAGATAACACTAAAGTATGTCTGCCCAACACAAATATGTTGCAATTGGGCATCCCGGATTTGTAACAGCCGAGGATCCCCGTTATCGTGTAAGCTCATGGGTATTTCAACCCCTATGAGCACCCTCATTTCATGTTCCTCAATCAATCAATCATTCAATCACTCAATTCAATATCAATCTCCCCTTTTTGATTCCGTTGCCCTGATTGGCCCATTTCCAAGTACTTCGCAGCTGTCACATTGTTGATAGAAATTTAGGTCTATATCCGATAGTTAATATAATATCTTAGTATGATTTTCTGACGAACTTCCATCACTCCTTACCCTAGGATATGATGATAGTCAATTAGTTATGCAGTAATAATAGGCAAGATAGACGTACCGCTCCTTCCGACAAAGCACCATTGAATACTAATTGACCTTGATGAATAAAGGACCAGGGTGTTAGTTCATGGCTCTAGAAAAACGTTCACGACACTACATGCTTTCCCTTTCATGAAACCCTTTTACATCGCCATCAAAGGGTACATTGGACACCTACAGAAATGGTATAGGTCGTATTGTACATTCCCGGTTATGAAAGTGCTTGATCATACTATGGACATCGATTTGAGTGAATCAGCTAGATTTTTTATCCAAGAATAGGAAGCGCTAAGTCACCGTGTTGGGTTCTTCCACAAACCATCACAGTGCAAGATATCTATCGGGGAGGGCTCTGGTCTCGGGGGAGATAATGAGCTCCAAGCCGGTCGGATACCGAAGAATTAGGACCCTGAGGGGTACGATGACCACTTGACCTGCCCCATGGGCTACATTCGTAACAGCTACCGTCACCTACTAATTTGGGATAAAGTCCTTGTCAAGTCTCCTTGAAATTTTCGATGCGAAGAGTTTCTGAATGAATTTCATCTGGTCATCTGTAATTAATACAAATGATCCACAAATTTTACAGCGCCATAAAATACTCATCGCGTCATTGACCGCAAAAGGCCTCCGTACAGCGTCGTTGAATCATGCCCCAGCCAAAGCCTTTGTGTTTCGTCTGAACCAGATATGCAACCCACTGAAAACGACTATTCCTACCACCAACATTGCAGATATGACGGAGAAGCCCTTGATGTATTTGGGGCGATCTGAGTTAGGGAAGAGATACTGTAATTCCATACTGGATCAGCCATTGAAGTCTTGAGTTGCAGATGTGTTTACGTACTGAGCCATAAATCTCAGACAAATTTCCAAGGACATTGACCAGCGCCAGACTCACACCGCGCGCCTGGGCATGCATGCCAGCAAATGCGGACGAGGCAAAGGCCAGGGTACCAGCATTAGTTGCCTACAGACCAGCAGCCATAAGAACCAGGAGGACGTACCTGGCTGTGAAGTCATATACCACACAGATAACGATCGAGCAGATCAACGAGAATGTGAGCCAGCAAGCGATAACCAGACCTCGCCACGCTGGGATCTTGTCGCTGAAGTAGGCAGTGATAGCTGTACAGATAAATGCAACTTCATAGATTGGCATGGTTAGGAAATTGATTTTCTCTGTGGACGCATTGCCGAAAAGACCCTTGACGAGTGTGGGGTAAAAGTAAGTGAGCGTGCTGGAGCCAACAATTACCTGGCAAAAATGAGACCCGAGGTTAGAAGACTAGTAATTAGATATGTAGGGACCGAGGAAGCTTACCATATATCCGGCCACGAGCGCCCATCCAATCGTGGCTGCGCCCTCGACGATGAATAACCATCTCCATCCCCGAATCCCATGCACACCTTCGAGATATTTCACAATCAAAGCGGCCAGCAAGCCACCGAATGCACCCGAAAGAATGGCCGCGGAAATGTAGACACCGAATCTCTTAGACTGTTCGGTTCGCTTGTACCAGGATGACAGCACAAGAAGCACACCAGGGGCAAAGCCAGCTTCGACACATCCAATCAAGACACGGAGAACCACGAGATGCCTGAACTCCTTGACAACAGCCATGAGACATGTCAGAGTTCCCCAGACAAGCATGATGCTGGGAAGGGATATGGACGGGCGTGTGCGACCTAGGACAAGGCTTCACAGAACAGGTATCAGTATGCTTTCCATGTCGGTCAGAGGATACGAGACATCAACTCACTTGCTTGGTACCTCGAAAATAACATAGCCGACGAAGAATACCACCAAGGGAACTGAATATTGGTTGGAGGACAGGTTGAGATCGGTTTGCATTCCGGAGATCTTTGCATTTCCAATGCTGCAAGCCGGAATCATTGTTAGTAACTTATTCTTGTGATGACACTTCTGGACGGACAACAACGTACTTGGTTCTGTCCAAGTAGGAAAGCAGGTACATGACCCAGATTGTTGGCAATAGGCTTAAGTCTATCTTCCTCACCAGAGCCTTCTCCTCCCCCGAGGAGAAGGCCTAGTGAATGCTTGGATGCTCGATCTCTTTGGATGAGATGTCGTTCTTGAGTTGTCTTTCAATGTCTTTGGAAGTCATGATTGCTGGTCTCAAGGGAAACCTGATGGGAGCAAGTCGTGATAGCCTTTCCTTCGCATGCTCCCAGCGCAGGATATTTATGTCCATTTGTATAAAAGCTCAGTCTCGTGCCATGAGCGATGACGGTACGACAGTTGTCGACTCTGTATGGTCACCCCACACGGTTGATAGGAGCCGAAAACCTGTTTGCCTGGGGTAATCCACCCCCAGGAACGCCCATCGTCGGCTGGGCGGTTTCTCCACGTCTGCTACTTTTAAGTTTCCTAGTGTGGGGATGGCCTCGTTACGAGACCCTCAAGTAAGGTTTTCGGCTTTCTCCTCTTGACAGATGCTCTGGCTTCCTTGGCATCCGCGGACTTGGAAACTTTATCGATGCAATGCCAGAAGAAATGCCAAAGAGCATTGCCATGGCGATATGTCCAGCAAGAACAGGCCTCGTGAAATTCTTCGGGCTGTGATATTCGCATTGCTCACTCAAGGATCGCAATGAACTCCATGTGCCTCGATGGCTGCCAGTGACTCTGGCCGTCATCTGCGCGAGCTTACTTGACCTGCTCGGCAGAGTCCCGACAATGTTCTTGTTGCTTTTTGCGAGTTCCGCAGCGTCAGATTCGCAGAGGTAGCCGCTAAGGTTGCGGGAGTAGTGCACGACCCCAGACAAGGCGCCAAATAGGCTTTGGTTGTTTTGATTCCATGGTCTGATCCTGACGCCATGTCTGTCGGGGTTCGGATCAAGGCAACCTGCTCGGCACGATGTTCATGACTCTACGCGAGCCCCGCGCGGGCCACACAGCGAGCTTCATGCGAAACGACATCCTTGACGCGACGCGCCAGATGGGGCACATGGAGGGGTTCCGATCACGACAATGACGATGATGCGGGGATTCGCGGTGCCTGGAAATTTATTAAAGCTGGGGTGTCTTCTGCAAACACCTTCTTTGAATCTCCTTTCTCTCTGTATACTCACACTCTACCAGATCCTCTCTGAAACGAGTTCTTATTCACACACATCATGCCTCCTGCTGCCACCGAAACTGCCGCGTCCAACGGGACCAAGGCCGAGACGCCTGCTCTTTACCTCACCACATGCCTGCCAGTGATTTCAGCTGGCAGATCACTCTAGCCCAAAAGGTCGTTGCGATCACTGGGGTTAACCGGGGAATTGGCCTGGGCATTGCTGAAGTGTGTCTCGCCAATGCTGCCAAGATGGTCTACTCGCTGGACATGATGGAGCCCGTTGAAGAATTTGAGGCCCTGAAAAAGCGATTCTCCAATTTTCAATACCTTCAGACCGATGTGTCACTTCGGAGGAAAGCATAGAAAACGCTATCAACAAAATTGTGGAAGAGACTGGCCGTATTGATGGCTTGGTTGCCAATCCCGGCATGACGAAGCACCAGCGAGCCTTGAACTTCGACCGTTCTCAGCTGGACAAGCTGTTCAATCTCAATGTAAGTGGATCTGTTGTTGGTTGTTGCGAGGCCATTATGCTGACCGCCATTTGCTAGGTCTATGGTGCCTACTTTTGCGCCCAGATCGCTGCTCGCAAGTTCATCGAACTTGGAATCAAGGGATCTATTGTGATGACCTCGAGCATGACTTCCTACTGACCCAACAGGGTAAGATAGCATACCTTTTATATGTTGAAACCGTATTCAGGAAGCTGACGGTGGACTTTTGCAAGGCCGCACCCTCCGCACCTTACGGCGCTACCAAGGCAGCTGGTGAGTTGAATTGGACTTGGAATCTTCATTATGAAAGAAATACAGCTAACTTGTGTATTCTTTTCCACCGTGCAGTTCGCAACATGTGCCACACTCTCGCCATGGAATGTAGTCAACACGGTATCCGCGTCAACAGTATTTCCCCCGGTTTTGTCCGAACAGCCATGACCTACTACGTCGAGAAATCTCCGGATTGGGATCTCAAGATGCAGTACTATGGTGGTATGCCTCGTTTGGCCGACCCTCGAGAGCTCGGCGGTGCCTACGTCTACCTGTTGAGCGATGCCAGTTCATATACCACGGGTATTGACATTCCGATTGCGGGTATCGTGGGTGCGTGGTAAACGAATTGCATATGAAAGGATGACCATCATTTCAGGCGTTGTGTTTTTGGATTATCTGTTAGACAAGATGGAACACCAGGCAGGTATAAGCGAACTTGATACGATACAATGAATTAGAGTTTCTGTTAGTACTGTCCTTGCAAGGTATAACCGAGTCTTTAGTTTGGATTGACATGGTACGAGAAATAGAGTTTCACTATTATGGTCTTTGCAAATTTTCCGATAGTCATGGAGAGTCAATCATTCTTTTGTCTTCGACCATCGGCGACACCCGCCGAAAGCGATGCCTGAGGCATCTCAGGATAGGTTCCAGCAAGGATCTCCGACTGTTAAGACGTGTGAAAACCTCGGTCGGCTCAACTCTCCACGACAAGTGAGAACGAAGAAAACAATGGCGAATCCAGGAGATACAAAAAGTGCAGCCCAAAGCAAGGGCCCTGCAAAGTACAATGTCGGCTGGAGACGAGTAGTCCGGAATTTCAGTCCTTCGTGAGTTTCTCTCAGGACCCGGTCGGCTTGAGTGCCTCGCTAACCAACACACAATTCATGGATGACCAGCTGGTTTGCAGCGACAATGGGCACAGGAATTGTCGCCGTGTTGATGAACTCGGTGCCTTTTCACGCCCCAGTTCTCTATTACCTGTCTATTGTCTTCTTCCTGCTCAACGTGGTGATCTTCTCGCTGGCGTTGATCATCTCCATCCTTCGATACACCTTGTATCCGGAAATTTGGCGAGTCATGATCCAGGACCCAACCAACTCGCTCTTCCTGGCCACGATCCCCATGGGGTTCGCGACACTCATCGAGATGTGGGTCTTGATCTGTGTTCCGCGATGGGGTCCCTGGGCCACGTCCGTTGCATGGGCACTATGGATGGTGGATGTCATTGCGGCAGCCTCGGTCACTCTTTCTCTCTCCTTCGTTTTGTAGGTTCCAGTCCGCTTGAAGCGTCATGGAAATCCCCAGCTTATCAAATCCAACTAGGATCTCTCAACGATATATCACGTCGCTTGACCGCATCACTGCCCTCCAACTATTGCCCATTGCAGCGACCATCGTTGCGGCCGGGGTCGGTGCCAAGGTCGCTGATATCTTGCCAAATGAACAGCATGCATTAGGCACTTTGCTCGTTTCTTTTGTTCTCTGGGGAATGGGCACCCCGTTAGCAGTGGCTGTGCTGGTCATCTATTACCAGCGGTTGGCGGTTCACAAACTCCCTCCACGAGAGGCCATCGTGAGTTGCTTTCTGCCTCTGGGGCCTCTTGGCTTTGGTGGCTTTGGGTGAGACGTCCTCTGCACAAAATTATTTCCGTCTGATGTCTTCTTTCTTACACTTCGCAGAATAATCTATATTGGGAAAGTTGCCCGGGGGCTTTTGCAAGACTCCGACATCCTGGACCCCATTGCAGGCTCCATGGCCTACGTCTTGGGCGTGTTCATCTCCCTTCTCATGTGGAGCTTTGGGTTGATCTGGCTCGTCTTTGCATTGGCAACGGTGCTCTACAGCTCTCCATTTCCGTTCAACATGGGATGGTGGGGATTCACGTTCCCATTGGGTGTTTACGCGGCGAACACGATGGTACTGGGAGTAGAACTGGACATGATGTTTTTCAAAGTCTTCGGAACAGTTGGTTGATCCCTGCCCATTCATTGATTCGCCCGCTGATATGATTCTCCTTAAAGATCTTGAGCACAGCAGTATTGTTGCTATGGGCCCTCGTTGCATCCCGAACGGCGGTGGGTGCCTGGCGTGGCAATCTGTTCTTCGCCCCGTGTCTCCAAAATTTGATCCTGAAAGAAAATGACGAGGAAACTGATGCCGCTCAGCATCGAGCATGATGAGGATGAAAAATTGCGTGGAGTTTCTACTGTAAGTTGTCATCAAGATTTTAAAATCTCAAAAGTCCTCCTTACCAGTCATGAATTGAATGATATTTGAATCGTCAAGCTAGATGATTTAAATATTCTCGATCTCCCAACCGAAAAAGGCGAAACATATCTTTCCAAAACGCTTCTCTGATTCAACCTTCAACTTTCTCTGAAATCTGCCATCTAAAACCTTTCGCGTACATGGGGTCTAGGATACCATGCAGGGCACCCTGCAGGGCTGTCACCAGGTCCCCCCACACGTAATTTCAGCACAGCCCGAGGAATTCCAAACGCCTCAGCCGTGGTTTCAGGGCAAGTTCTGCCGATTGGCAGAAGCTGAGATGATTGGCTGTGTCCGAGATAATCCTTGTCAGTACAAACGCCAAGCACCCGTCTGACCGCAGGTCACATGTGTGCCATCAATCGTATTTGGTGAATTCAAGCGAGACTAGCTCTTGATATCGCGCCTGAGTTCAGAAACTCTTCAAACATCTTTCCTCTACTCTGTTGGCACATTCTGAGTTTCCTACATTTGCTTGTTCAGTATGGTATGTTAACCTACAACTCAATATGCGCTTCAGGAGTCTCACAATAAACCCAGGATCCGACAGAGCACGAGTTTCCATTTCTAGAGGAGGTGTATACTCCTCAAGAGGCTCATAAGATCGAGTACGCGATAAGCCTCCGCGCCCCGCAGAACCCTCTCGACGATTAACCTCTCTATCCCTCAATAGCTTCATCTTCGTCCATGGCCTCAATGCACGAGGTCGAAATGACCATCCATTCAAGACCTGGACCCATGATAATGGGAAGTTCTGGCCAAGGGACTTCCTGGCGGAGGATATCCCATACTCGCGAGTATTTGTGTATGGATACAACGCGAACATCACCAACCCACAGACGATGTCAACAGCAAGCATCAAAGACCATGCCAACACTCTGCTGAACTTGCTGGACATGGAGCGCGGTCTGCAGTTTGTACGTCCGTTTTTGAAATTTGCATTAACAAGGCCTTGTTGATCTAATGAAATTAGCAATCTCTGCCGCCCAAAATCATTTTCATCGGACACAGTCTCGGAGGGTTGGTTATTAAACAGGTTAGTCTGTCTACATACGCGTGTACCTCCCGGTTGAGCTGACTCGATCGCTTCTTCTATTTTTATTAGGCGCTCCTGAATGCCAAAGAAGATCCCAAGTACAACACTATCCGCACTTCAACATCCGGTCTGGTTTTCTTTGGCACCCCACACCGAGGAGCGAAGGCTGTCGAGTTGGGTAAAATCGCCGCCCGCGTCGCCCGATTTGTCTCCAAGGGCCATGCCAGCAACGACTTATTAGACTGTTTGGAGCACAACTCGCTCTTCACACGACAAATGTCTGATCGATTCCGTCATCAACTGGAAGACTACCGCGTGGTCAGTTTTATCGAAGGCAAGGAAGTCTTCTTGGGGGCCGCCGGACCCGCCTCACTTAGCCATGTGAGTAATTCACCTCGTACGAGAGTATCAACAAAATAGCCGAATTGTTCCAGCGATGCTGACTCCCGGTAGTTGGTGGTTGATGAGGAATCAGCTGTCCTTGGACTGTCAGGTCTTCGCGAAACACAGCTGAAGCTCGATGCTGATCACTCGCAAATGTGCAAAGTGGGCTCTCGAGGTCCAATGTATCGCCTTATCAAGGGAAACATCAAGCAACTAGTCGACCAGGCCCTTTTGTCCGAGCAAGGCTTCATTCCACAGCCATCCCCTCAGCCCTCAATGGGGTACAATGCACCTCCACTTCCTCCTCGCATGCACTCCAACAGCAGCGCACCATATGCTCCTCCTGCTCCTGGACGAGCGCCTCAGCCGGCCCAGAGGATAAGTGGTGCGATGTTTGCTCCGTTGGATAACGATCCACGATCCATTCGGGCAGCAGAGTTGAAAAATCGTGCAAACTGGGACGAGGCTCGAAATGTCGAATACGAGATTTTCCAGGAGCACTTACGAACGCTGGGCGCCGACCATGCCAGTACTCTCGCCGTTGGATACGATTTGGCCGAAATCGAGCTCGAGGCGAGTTACCTGGAAAAGGCGAGTGAGTGGTGCCACTGGGTCACCGATAACTCTCGTCGCGTGTTTGGGAATAGTCACACGCTTCCCATGCGATCAGAGAGTCTCATGGCTGAAATTCTCTGTCAAAAAGGCAAGTACCAGGAGGCAGAGTCAATATGTGCAAATGTTCTGGCCCGCCAGCAAATGAGCATTGGTGAAGATCATCTTGATACGCTAGATACTCGGCGCCGGCTCGGTATGGCTTACAACGCCCTCAATCGCCGAGAAAGTGCCATCATCACCGCTGAAAAGCTGACAGACAGTCTGAAACGTTTGCTGGGTGACAATCATGTCCGCGTATTTTGGGCTTTGCTGGATGCGCTGGAATATTTAATTTACAATCATGGAGATGAAAGAGCAGCTCTGGTGAGAGCGTTTGAGCCTGAGGTGCAGCAAGCATTCGAGCTCTTGCCACAAGTATACGAGGAACTGCGGGCTGGTCTGGGTGATAAGCACCCCGTCACAATTCGAGCCTTGTCCTTGCATGGTCGAGGATTGACTCGTGCGCATCAAATCATGGAGGCCTCCGAAACTCTCCGTCGAGCTCTCGCGGTTTCAGAAGATGCATTGGGACCAGAACATCCTCTAACCATAGACATCGTTGGAAGCATCGCTATGATGTATACCCTTCAAGGAGCTTTGCACACTACTGGTAATCCACCATCCGAGGCCATTCCTTGGATGGCGCGGTACCTAAAATGGGTCGAGCAGCGAAGGGGCCTCGATAATCCAGAGACGCAGACCTCCCTCGAGATGCTTGGGAATCTTCATCTCATTGCCGAGGAATATGAGGTTGCTCAAAGATATTTTGAGCGTGCTCTGGCTGCGTGTCGCGGAGCTCAGGCCACTGCAACGCAGGAGCGCTTATCGACTCAGCTTCGGCTCTGTCAGGCTCATACTATGTTTACTACTCGTCGTAGCCCGGGGTCAGGGCTTGGGGGGTTCTTTTCCCAATTGCAACGGTTCTAGTCATTTGTTTTAGAATACTCCAAATTCATGATATTTGAGTACTATGGGAACTTGAAGGCTTAGACCGGGCAGTCGAAGAGATAAGCCTAAACGATCAATTGCTATGACCTGCACTAGCTATGTCAGCGGGCAGAAATCAACGGTAAGTCCGAAGCCCTCTCTTTCAGCCAGTGTAGGGAGTCGAAAACAGCAGGTGAAACCATGGAGATTAGGAGCCACTATGAAGTTTTGCTGTAGCAAAAGTCCGGGCATTACAAAGCAGATAACAGGGAAAGCGGCACGGAGGGTAAATTTGACGGTGGGAAGGGGGACGCCAGGATACCTTTCGTCCAAAATTGTGGAAGGCAGGGACTCGATAGGTCCAATAGCGAGCTCCTTGGGGGTCAGAGCAGGCAGCTCGGCAGCATCCCGCTGCTTGTTGAAAATGCTGAGCAGGAGGCCTCGATACTGCGGCCCAGTCATGGTTCCCTCGCGAGGAATGGCCACGGACGGGAAGCTCACACGGGACGCGCCAAGGGTCTTCGATAAGGGGTAATCGTCGTTGTAGATTGCGTAGAACCCGAAATGCGAGGACCGTGGACATCGTGGCCAAAATAACGGGCGACTACATAGAAGAACTCCAAGAAAACTCCCAGATGAGAGCCACTGTCAGAGCCTCAGAACTCACAGCGTAGATGAGTACGCTCACTTTCGTGCTGGGCAACGCTTGGTGGGAAGCCCGGGCAACCCCCACAAATGCATTGAGCGGCAACATTGGGTGACCACGTTCATCTGGGAAGAGCATGGCCGGAATGAACAGAAGACTAGCATTTCCATCCTGATCGAATAAGAGAGTTCTGAGAGAGGAAACCTCATTCACGATGCCGGAGGAAGCTTGATATCCGGCGTGAATAGCCTTGATATCACCAGCAATCTTAACAACGCGGCGGCCAGCCTTGTACAGATTGATCATTTCGGAAGTGTCAGTTTGTCATTGATTCCAGCCTTAAGTTGATCCGCAATGGCTGCGCCCATTCGGGTGAGGCGCTCGTCATCCGGATCTTGTGCAGAAGTACCAGCACTCTGGCAGTGAAGTCGTCGATGGCCGCACGAGGGTCTTTCATTGTGGTAGCGTTTTGATTGAAGGAAGCAATGCTTTCAGAGAATCTAGAAGGTGTTAGATGTAATGAATAGAGGAAACGGGAGTCAAGAAGGTTGCTCAGTGTTGAGTGAGAGTAGTTGAGGATGCGATGAGAGAGGATTAGTCGGGGTGACGGAGGAAGTGAAAGAGAAAGGAAGAAGGAGCTTCATCAAATGAAGGAATGTGGGTTTGGCTTTATTCACAGTTAACTCACCAAGAGATGCTTGAGGTTGAAGTTAAAGCTGAGAATTATTAAATATGTTGAGAGTAGTAGTGTGGAGCGAAGGTTGGTGATTAGTTTTGAAAGAAAGAGAAATATAGTTTTCTGGAAGGTAGATGATCTCCGGCCTTGGTCAAGACTGAGCGAGATGTGAGGATCGAAGTTGTCGGAAAAAGGATGTGGTAAGAGTGCGTAATAACAAAAGTTGAAGGATTCTGGAAACTCGAAGATGGTAGGCTGTAGGAGAAATTATCTAGCTAGATATGCTTCAACTTACTCTCTTCGGGACCATCTTTCTGGATCTCATTGGAATCATCATTCTAGATAGTCAAGGCATCGTGTCTGGGGTTGTCATTCAGCACATATTTGTGAACGCAATACTAGCCCTTCTACAGGGTTTCCATTAGGTAAACTGTTAGCCCGTAACCTACATTACACAGCGAGGAGTTAGTTACCGAGCCAGTGGGGTTCTGATTATTGAAAGGAAGAAAATGCGGTCATCCTAGTACTAAAAGAACATCAAGGCTAAAGGTGGCAGTCCATATTAAGCTTTCACGATCATTTGCGATGATATGCACTAGCTATGTGAAAGATTAAGAATTGGTGCTCGTGACGATAATTCCAAGAACTTCTTTCAACCACTGTCCGCCGCGAGAGTCAGCAGATTATCTCAAGGGGATTGTGGGCGGCAATTGCGGTTTGCAGTGGGAGACTATAGGGGAGTGACGGAAAACGATATCATGATAAACTGGGAAATCGGGGCAGGTGGGAAGAAAGAGGATTCACTTCTTGGAATGCCCACCGAAGCACTACAATCAAAAGGCTTTTCCAGAGGGGGTTCGGGGAGTGCGAAAAGCTACACCAGGCGTTTCATCCTAAGCAGTGGATGGCGGGGGCTTAATGGGACCAATCCCTAGATCCTCGGGAGTCAGAGCAGGAAGGTCGGCGGCCTTGCGCTATTCATTGAATACTTGAAGAAGCACGCCCCTATACTGGCCGTTGCTCATTTCGCCGTGGGGAGGAATGTCAACGCAGGGGAGCTCAAAGTGCGAAGCACCGAGGGCCTTCCAGATGGGGCACTAGTCATCATAGAGTGCACGGAACTCCGGATCGAATGGCCGATGAATATCATGACCAAAATAGCCAGCAACTGCGTAGAAGAAGTCCAAAAACACTCTCAGATTGGAGACTCCATCTGACACGCAATGTTCGCAGCTCAGGGTTGTCCGCTGGTGCTCGTTGCGGACGATGCTGTCGGGAAGGCAAGGGCATACCTCAAGGAGAGTGTTGTAGGGCAACATAGGATGCCCGTGCTCATCCGGTAACATAATCGAGGGAATGCATGTTGGGGTGATCTTGCCATCCTCGTTGAACAAGAGGTCCCGGAGACTGGATGGGTCGTTCAAGTCGCACTCGGCGGCTTGATTTCCAGTGCTCATGTGCATGGCTTTGATACCATCGACGACTTGGAGGACTGAAAGGCCAGCAGCAACCAGATTCGGGTCAAAATCATTCGTGTTTGGGTCTTGCTGGTAAGCTTTGAGCTTCGCGGCAATGGCCCGGCTCAGATAGGTCAAGCGTGTGTCATCAGTGGCGTTTTCAAGGAGGGCTGAAGCCCTGACGCTGAAGCCGTCTAGTTCGGCTTGTGTGGCCGTCATGTTCGGGAGGTTAGGAGTCTGTCAGCTGCGAATGAGAAGGGAGACAACGGTAGAGAAGGTTGCTCGGAGTTAGGTGAAGGATTTGGATTGTGATAGGAGAGGACCCACAAGGATGGAGGAAGGTAGGCGAGGAAAAATACGAAACTGTCGCCCCGTAAATACAACGGCGAGTGATGATGAGGTATCAGATGATAAAGGAGCTTCGTAAAGTCAACGGACGAATAAGGGTTGGCTGCATTCGCTGACTCACCAAGCAATAATTGTAGTTGATGTTGAATATGGAGACGAGCATTGGCCTTAGAAAGGTTGTGGGTGGTGTGGGTAAGAAATTGTGTGGTGAAAGTGACGAAGAAGGAGGGTTTGAGAAGGATGAGCGGATACCTTGATCAAGGCTGATCGAAAGGTAAAGATCGTAGGTGTTAGAAAAAAGGATGTGATGAGAGGGAAAAGGAATGAAAATTGGAGGATTCTGGAAACTTGAGGATGGTAGCCTTGGAGGACAGTAGACTCGGAGTGTATCAGATGGATGCTACGTGGAGAAGCTGCAGGAAAGATCACTTTGCAACCTTCTATGGATTCGAGTGTATTCTCCTCTAGAGGGTCGCGCTTTGGCTGTTGCGACCCGGTTGGCAATTTGAGTACTACGGCGAGTTTGGACTTCTTTTGTATTTCTGTATTATAGCAATTCACTCCCAAGTTCTCGGAATAGTCTGCAGCAGGGATGGATTGCATTTGGTCCCTAAGCACTTCGAAGCCGATCATAAGGTTGAATGGTATCAGTTGTTGGTCATCCTGCAGCGCCGGGCGATCTCTTCAAGCATGGACCTTCACCGGAGTAGGCTTTGCTCATGCAATTCCATTCGGCGAGTAGCTCAGCTGTCAGGTTGCCGTATCTGGTCGCATTTTTTAGGTCGATGGCCGTAGACCCCGGCAAATGTCTGCAAGAGGCAAGCCGTATACCCATGGATGGAACACAGCGGACTCATGATGGCGTCAATCGGAGGTTTAAGAGCATCAATACGCAAAGACCTACGAATCGAATATAATTTGAGGATTGGCTTGTCAACTGATCTTCTCTGTAGAGTAGTCTTGGCCTTCTACTATACAAAGAACGGCTAAATGCTGCCCTCGTGTCAGTTCTCTCTGCATTCTAATCTTTTGCCTCCGCCTAAATCCCCATTGTGTCATGTCGCCCCATTTTTCCTGTTGCTATCAACCTACAAATTATCTCGCCCCAAGCCATCCGAGCTGGATATCTCACCATGAATCCATCTTATCTTTCAAAGTCAGCTACTAACTCCGATTATATACCCACCGCCACGTGCTTCTCCTGTCTCGTCTCGCCACCTATGTAAACAACCTCCACCGACCTCTCTACAACTGCTTACACTGCATTTGTCCATCTCGGTATCTCAGCACCGACGGGCTCATTTCGTCTCTAGTCATGTAACAGGTGAACTTCCTGAAGATGACCTCAAACAGCGCTTTGATGTTTCCTGGTCTGGACCTGCCCACACTCCTGACAAACAGGCTCGGTTCACCACCTACTATTCTTGAGGAAGCAAGATGCAGCAATAAGGTCACCTACCTTTTTCTGAAATGTTATCCATAGTCTTCGACGCCAAAATAATTTCATATCGTAAGGCCCGCCATGGATCAAAAGCAAGGTGAGGAAAACCTTCAAGAAGCAGAAACAAGCCCGACAAGCTACTTTTACCCATCAATTTCTTTCCTATTCTCCTTCATTCACTTTTCTTAGGCAACGCTGCTGTATTCTTAAAGCTCGACTGGTAGAATGCAGACCAAGTACGAACACTATTTTATGTTTCTGTGCATTCAATAAACTACAGATTTTCAGCTAGGAGCCTCTGAAGTGAGAATATGCTCAACAAGGACATGCTTTGCTGGATGGTGATAGCCACAGATCTCTTTCGACGAGCCCCCGCTTGCTGTGTCATTACTTTGTCGCTAGGATATTGGGCCTTGTGAAGGTCGTTGTTGTACAGGAGAGGATTATATCTAGGCTGTCAAGCCGATGATCTAAGAGATGGGGATGGGTGGTACACTGTGAATGTATTGGCACAAAAGGGGGGCCCCAAGGTCATTGGCCGGCTACGGTGACGTCTTATTTCGCATGTACAAGACTGGCATAGACAAGCCTGTAGGGTATGATGAACTATCTTTCTTTCTTTCTAGTTTGACCGTATGTTTCAGACATCGCTAATAATTGGCTACAACTTCCCAGTTCCCGCATTGGCCTTGACAGATGCGACGACGCCAGACACTGCGCTGGCAGCAAGAATGCGATTGGCGCCTGCTGCCGCCAACTGCGTCAGCGCGGCGGTATTCCTAACAGCAGTCAGAGTTCCCGAACCGCCAATAACTTGATTAGCGACACACGCGCGCCCAATCACTGAGGTGCAGGTTGATTCGGCACCCGACGGCACGTTAAAGATGGCGTTCGACTTTGTGGTCGACGCCGCGGTCATGGGCGTTGTTACATTGCTGAAGACATTTCCCTCTATGAGCGACCAGGTATTTGCCTCAATGTCAAAGGCGTGGCCGGCCATATCCTCAAAGTAGTTATTGACAGCGTGGAAGACGTTCGTAGCGTCGTTGTTACTGGTCCCGTAGTGTGGTGCACGACCAGACAGATGATGCAGGTAATTCCCCGAAAACGTGTAGTAATCTCTCGCGCCGATGAGCAGGAGAGTCCAGTAATGCTCGTTGTTGCAGGTTGCGGACCAGTACGTCCGACCATCGAACTCGCAGTTAGAGATGGTGACGTGGCCTGCCGCATCCCAGCCAGACACGATCATCTGCCGACCGATGAGGCTGAACTTGCAGTGGTCGACCCAGACTTTGTCTGCGTTCTGTATGGTAAGCGCGTCGCCGCCCCAGACATACTGTGGGTTGATGTTGTAGATGTGGACGTTCTGGATTATGACATTGGAGGCACCGTTGAGGCGCAGGCCGCGACCCTGGATGATTCCCTTGCTGCCGACGCCGACTATCGATTTGTTGCTGTTGACGGTGAGTGGGCTGGCACCGGCTGCATTGTAAGTAATTGACGAGACCGCCGTCATCACGCTGCCGGAGCATGAGAGCGTGCCGATGTAGTCCTGGCCGCCGTGAAAAACATCACAGGTTTGGTAGCAGCCGGCTGAGGTGGCGGTGCCCAGACTGGATGTAAAGTCAAATGTTTTGTCGATCAGGATAACACGAGGGGTGTCGTCAGCTAGCCATGACTCGAGTCTGTGATCTCTGTCAATATATTTTCCAACAAGTCCCAGGCAGCATTGGGCCGGTTACATACTGTGCGATGTCGGAGGGAGCTGCTGGAGTGGCACTGCCTCCTCCTGTAGTGCCGGCGGCCATGCCAAAGGCTGTTCCAGTGACACCTGCAGCGATAGCCTTGCTCGCTAGACAAACTGTAGCAAGAGTAATGGCTTTCATCGTTGCGAGTCGGAGGATGGTTAGTTGGATGCTATTCCGACTGTATGCTCAATCCTTCTGGACACGACACCGCTATTTATGTCTTGAAATTGCATATTGCACGTTCATGCCGTAACCTTGTGGGATTGTCTACGCCCTGCTTAGATCGTACTATGGAGCCGGAAACCTTCCAAGACATGCCTTGTAAAGTCACAAAAGGGGGCCAATCAATGGGTCAGGGAATACCTAGGCCCACATAGACCCGTTTCAGGACTGTAGAATCAAGTACAATGGACAGAATTTTTTATCAGTCGGCTAACCTGGGCAAAGCTCAGCTAGCTCAGCTTTACAATATTAGGTAGGAGTCACGCTTCCAACCTGATCTCGGTCGGTTATTCCCTTAGTGGGCCTCTGGACACTCATGGGCTCGACAGGGCTGAATCGGTTGGATGGTGGAGAATAATTCACATGGCATCTCAGGAAGGTAGTTTGTTTCATATAGAATGATACTCGAGGGTACGCCGTTTCTCTTACTTCAAAAATTGAAACCCCCAAATTTTGAATCAACTGGAGGAGTTCCCCACATGAGAGATCATCACGCCAATGGTCCTGATAATTTTCACAAAAAAAAAAAAATGACGTAGTCGTTAAGTGCCTATGTGCCAGCTAAACGGCCATTGAATGGTGGGCAATGGATATGTTGTCGATTATAGAAAGAGGACAAGGTCAAAAATCGCGAGGCTCCCTAAATGATTATCTAGCCTTTAAGGACATCTGGATAAATCGAAGGAAGCACATAGTTACGTTCAACGACTTAACCAGTGGTAAAGGTTTCAGCCCTTTGGCGGAGTATTTGTGCGAGGTATCTTTTAAGATAATTGAACGGAGCCACCTGCTGGCCACATGCACCTGGGCCAGTCAACGGGGCTCGTGACGCGTGTGTTGCCGCACGCGGTGACCCAGAGATGAAACAGGGGCGAAAAGTTACGACCGGTTGAGAGAAAACATGAAAGTCTAACGCTTGGTTTGTTCGCAAGGATGGGCCAATGATAACCTGTCGCAGCAAGTCCCCAAGCAAGTCCCCAAGCAGTATGCTTTAGTATATAAACATGGCGAATGGGGTCAAGGTTGTCTATTGTATTGGTTAATTGGTGTAAGATACAGTCGGTCTTCATTAATATTTGGAACATGGTACATGGCCCACTTAGCTTTTTCCTAGTGGCCGGAACTACTATGTCCCAAATGCTGATGAACGGCCACTGTAGGGGGTGGAGCGAAGTAGATGTGACTCGCAGATACATAGCTAGAGACAAGGGTATTCTAACCTCGACATATGCATACTGAGTTTCGCAGCACAGTACGTCGTAAAGTGAGATGATCAGACGAGTATAGTTGCAAAAGAATACTGTACATCATGTGGTGTGGTCATTCCGTCACCACCTGTCGGGAACAGACGAAGTCAAGACTCCGAAACCCCGAAATTCCGAAATTCCGAGACATGAAGTACGGCCTTTCTGCCTACACCATTTGTTACCGTACGGGTGGGCAGAAAGGCACGGATATTACAGGAGTGGATCTTTTCTGCCTGCCTTTCTTTGTTTTTAATCTCAGTAGCTTCCACTCAAGAGTCGAGACACGGCCGGATTCCGATTCCCGTCCCTCATATAACAGTAGCATCAAGCTATCAATGACAGTCGCCCGAATGAAGTGCATTGGAAAAGTAAGTGGATTTGTTGGAAGCCTGCTCCAAAGGACAGCGACTGATAGATACATCGTGATCTCCAAGTAATCATTATCGGTGACCTACAAGAGAGAATAATATCTCATGCTATTCAAATGTGGTCCTCTAGTGCACCGACTGAATCATTTTTCAGTTGGGATATGAGATTTGCTGTGGGCCACTCACAAGCTGCAAACTGTCTTTACTCCGATAGTCGTTCTGCACTGAAGCAAAGGATATCAACTGCCTAAATCCATATTGTGTAGTCTACAGCGAACTTGGAGAGGTAAGGGGCCTGGCGACCTAGAATATTGAAGCGAGTGCCAGTGAGTAGTTCTAATAAAACGTACGGAGGTTAGCGAGTTGGCAGTAAATTGGGACATGCTGCCTTGGCAATTATGACCTAGTATTGCTAAAGCAAACGTGGAAAACCGAATCCCGCAGAAAACCTGAGGTTAGTTAAAGACAGAGGGTTGTGGTTGAGATCATGTTTCGCGAAGAAAACACTGCTACTGCTTGTACCGATAGAAGGAAGAAGTAACGTAACTAATCAACCATCGACTGGCGAATCTCTACCGCGCCCTATCATATTTTCCCAATCAACTCGGGTCTAGTTCATTGCATATTCTCGCCTCACTAATCGATAAATTGAGATGGACATTCTAGGATAGAGATTTGATGGTGTCCGTGATATACAAGACCATTTGCGACCGCGACACATTGGCTCGGGGCTAGCCACCGAAGCAGTTTGTTCTGCAGACTATCCGAGCTATCCCCATAGAAAACGTTGCACTAGAGATGAATAGGTGTCCAATTCTATGACTATCCCAATTTGGCGACTGTTGTAGTATAAAAGGAAGCTTGATTCTAATCAGTTCAGAGGGATACAAAGAGGCCATATATACAGCATGAAGTCCAAGTTGAATTCCAATCAACTTGGAACTTCATATAGATAGTGCAGGGATTATTTCCGATGTTGCGGCTTCACTCCGGAGAAGCGACAGCCTCAAATAACAACAGGCACTATTGGGTTCCCCTAGTGTACCCTAAGGAGGCCCGCGGTTCAGAGCTCCATCAGCTGCACAGCAGATGAATCGCTGTAGTGAGAGAGTTGCCGGTCGGGCCAGTCGGAGACAGTCGCGCTCTTTGGCCTCATCTCACACCGAGTTCGTGCAGGAGGATGGTCCCATTGAGATACTCAGACAATACCAACAACTGGGGCCATGAGAGTGACAAATTCAAATCAACAAGGCAATAGTTAGTTAGATAGTTGACTTCCCGCTTTGTGAGCGGCTACTAGTAGAACATCCACCAGGTTCATCCCGTGAAGGGCTGAAGCAAGACTTGATACAATCTAAGTAGGCAAACATGCTGTTTACAAAAAGCTTGGAGGAGAAAAGGAGTGGAACAAGCGGAACATTGACAGAAGTAGCAAAAAGGAAAAGGCGGTGGCAGAACGGAAAGTGCGGGGAAGGCTATGTGGCAAGGCCAAATAGTGAGAAGCGGTTTTCTCCAGGTTTGAAGGTGTCTTTCTTGCGGATAATGTGGGCCCTTCATCCCAAGGGTCCACGGTTTGGAAGTCTCTGTGCCTCAAACGCGAAGTGCATTCGACAGGCTAAGGATTTCATATAACGTCCAAAGGGTAAAAGTGTTCGAACGCATTTCGCAGGTAACAAGGGAGTTACTCCTGAATTGGCTTTAGGCGAAGCACCGCTGAGACACCAGCTGGCCCAGACCGATGATCACGGCCTAGTATATCGTGTTGGATATTTGACATTCTGTAGATGATACATCGTATGTGGATGGGGCTGGGAAGCTAGTGAATAATGATAACAATATAAGGGATCCGTTTTCGCTGTCGGCCCGAGGCCTCAACCAAGTCAAGTCGTTATCTTAGAGTAATGCGGTTTGTTGCTTAATCTCAGTGGTGGAAAAAGATGACAAGTCTAGTTCAAAAGAGATCCGATCAGTTAAGGTACTCAAGTTACTAAGAATTCGACGAGATAGAGCTGATTTGTCCGAAAAGTAACAGGCAGAGGCTTGCAGACGAAACTCCGAACACCGTAATTTCGGAGCGACGTTTTAAGATTCAATTTGTTCTTCTAAAGAATCCTAGAAAGAAAACATAGATGTCTGTTACAGGCCCCAACTTTCTGCTTGGTTACAAAAATGATCACGCAAGACCAAAACCCTGTGGCAAATTCGTTGCAAACAAGTCCATCAGATTAACTGCTTCTGAAAACTCATCACTTGCAGACAACAAGGTCTCTTCGAATGAATCATAGCTTTCGGAAGACTGATTCTCTCCAAAGATCTGGCTCATCGAAGCGATATTTTCCTGGGATCTTCATGTCAGTAAGATATCATGAGACCGGAGAGGGTGCATCGCAAATCTCACAAATGGTGTAGAAAGGCCCTCAGATGTGTGCACCGACCGATCAGGTAGATCTTGAGATTGTGAAGGGTGAATGGCATCATTTCCTTCAGCCTCCTGCCGCAGTCCCGAGTTTCGAACGTACGTCTGAGCAATCTGGAATATATCGGTTAAGAAGGAGAGTTTCAGTGTGCCCCCGGAAACATAATCTAAGCGACAGAAATACCCGACCGCGACCCCAAGGAGAGGGAGGTTATGTATAGATTCTGAGTGGGTTGGATTGTGTATAATGAAGTCAAAGATCAGAAACAAGGCCGAGACAGGCACGGACAGTAAGACCCTGTTCCATTTTCACATCAGAGCGGTTCATATTCAATAGAAACATAGAACTGACCAGATTGGCGTGTACGTGTCGGTGTCAATATACTTCGTCAGCTCAATGATTTTCCAGGCGGAGTTCAAGAGCTTTAGCTCGTTTTCTATTGCCGGACAAGAGGAAACCCCCCTAGAGCTAAGGTTTAGTTCCAACCGAGCCAATGCAATGACAATGCTGTAATAGTGATAGTGGATCTGTAATTTAACAGCCAACGGGGTAGGACCGAACGGAGCTAATCCCTGGAACGGACTATCAGGTCGGCATTCCTCAGCTATAGATGCCTTCCAAGCCTCTAGCTCAGCTCTGAATGCAGCAATGTCTGCTTGAATTGAAGCAGCGGAACTCAGAGCGGTGTTGATGGAGAAAAGAGCGACGGATATCCGAGAAATCAACCGGCTGAAACGACACATTGCATAAAACCAATTGAATTCCCCAATCTGGGCCTCGGGGGGTTGGGAGCCGGTGTGGCTATGGCAGCATCTACTATAATCTGAATCCGAAGTCAGTTGCTGTTTACTTAAAAGGACAAATAAATCTCACAGAGTCCCTGTCACATCGAAAACAGAGCGTCTTTTCCAGGATATATATCGTCCAAAAAGTCCGACGGCAACTCTCTATATTTTCGTGGCCATAGATAGCTCTGTTGAGACCGATTGATTGTGCCATTCTTGCTGCCTCAGCAGTTAACATGTTGCCCAGCTGCACACATGACGAATTGTGGGCAAATATAGCCTATAGTAATGTTAGCTCAAGTTTTGGCAGTCAATACATCATCGATTACCATTGCAGTTACAGCCTGAAATATACCGTTTAGCTAGCCTGCCAAAAATAATTTGATATGGGTAGACCATACTTGCACGCAAAGCAGTGTTTCTTTCGGAATTATCATATCTGGAAACAACCCTAATGCGACTTGAAAAAGCTGCCATGCTGATCCCACACCTGGTTCGAATGAACCACCTCCATGATATTGGCATCCCAAAGCGAGAATTGTGTGATAAAGGGCTGAAAATGGGGGCTTGTCTTGAAGAGTTTGAAATAAATCATTGTTAAATGCTTTTTCTTCAAATTCTCCCCGGTCCAGGAATGGGTAGACCCGGTGAAGATGATCGAAAAAGGCTGATAAAAAAATGTCAATACATGTGAAACCTGAGTGCATAGTTCAGAACGAAAGGCTTTACCAGTGACATATCTTCTGGCACACTCATGCGAGATTAGGACCGGAGTTGCCGGGGACTTGAGCCGTATTCGAGTAGACTCAGGACGAGTATTCTGACTCATCCTGGTATTTATAGCCTTTGAAAACGTTTCCAGGACATCACTGAATCTCTCGTGTCCTAGTTTACTGGAGATGGACGCCAATCTCCATTCGGAAAACATTGCTATTCCAGAGCTTCCAACTAGGCCAAGCTGGGGTCAGTAAGACGAGAGGATTTTGTCGAAACCAAACCTACCCAGCTTATTATGAACCTAGATTGAATTAAATTTTAGTGGCTTGTATCACACATGGTAATAGAATATTCCCTACCTTCGGTGGTGAGCTGATCCCTTGACCTCCTCCCGGCGTACTTCGCTCGTTTAGAAGAAGATCTATGAACATATTCGCCGAAGACGGACTTGCTTGCTGTTGATCTCCATGTTCTATCGTGTTGCCTCCCGCCGTTAAGGTTGCCACACTGTCATATGTTGAGGATGGCATTGTGGATCGTGTGGCTGCAGTGTTTCCAGTGATTCTAGGCTCCTGCCACTTAGCTCGTCTCTTTTTAATCCCAAAATGGCAGAGAAGACCTCGATTCTGGATACCAAATCAGTCTCTTTCGGGACAAGAAGGGAGGGCGTATGCGAGCGTAAGCTCCGGCGGGCCTTACTTTGCAATGCTGGCAGAGAGGAATGTGCGAGTGTGGGACTTCTGGATATACTAAGTTTAAAACTCTTGAAAATGGAAAAGCCGAACAATACGTACTCACACACCGCACCTTGCGAGACTTGCACTCGTTGCAAGATTTGGAGACTTTTGGCTGCATTGTCCAATACTCCAAAGTGTTTATATTGAATGGGCGTTTTGAGGGGCTGTTTGGACATTGATCGAAGGTAGATTGCGCCTGAGGCGAAGTTCTCAGGGGGCGCAGGAACCGGTTATATACAGAGCGGATTTGGCGGGCTTAACTCCGGGCTGCCCCACTCCTACTACAGTAAGTGCGTAAAGTTTCAAAGTGGGTAGTGGCAAGTTATCGCCTCATCCGTAAATATTTCATAAAATAGCGTTTCCAATGGTCCTCGCTCCCGCAGGGCCCTATTCGCCTGCTTCCTCCAATTCGTTAGACACACCATAGCAAATAAGCCAAGACGACGTAAACCATGGGTCAATAATTTACGAGTGATTCTGTTGACATCATAGACATAACCTAAGGACACCTAAGACTGAATGAATATGCGTATGTTACCTTACTCCTTATTGTCAATACCATCCAACCCCTGATTGCAATTCTCTGCCCTCTGAGTCGTCCCGGGCGCGTGCCCTTGCACTTGGTGTGCATCGCCCGACCCCGCCCTATTGCCCGACTATATTCGTCGCTGCCATAGCAACCATTCTAACATAATACTTTTTGATCGCTGTCACGAATTCGACGTGTCGCGCACATACCTTGACCCCCCAGGGCTCTCAGGGGCTTGTAGCGAACCTACGCTAGCTTGCGTCTCCCTATAGAATCCCAACCCTCGAAAGGATTTGACCGCTTATTCATCTACTGACACCCTAACCATACACAAAATGGCCGGCGGGAGCTTAAGGTTTCAGGGCAGCCCAGCTAGAGAGGTGGAAGGGAAAGGAGATATTTCGAGGGTGTTCGGTGTGCACCCTCCTCTCACACGTCTCAAACACGCGTTCCTTCCATCCCGAACCTGTGCCATCGCACTTCCGCATCCAGTTACCGTCATGATCGTCACATACACTCCATTTATATTTTATACAGTAAACTCCCTTTTTCAACACGCCCAGGTTAGGACATTTTTCGTTAGGCACCAAAATATGTTGGATGGATACACTTTTTGGGTTTTGCTATATAAAAGTCCATCTGGCACACTCTTGTCTGCCACACAAGATTCTCTTCACATTTTGCTTAGTCATGTTTGACCAATCAGAATGCAGGATTTGACCCCTTGCATTCCACCATCTGTCGCCTTCTCAGCCAGGCTGGCTACACCCTAAGTCCAAAACACACCCTAGATTTTCTGGCCAGAACAAACACCCGTTAGCATCTGAGTGGCCTCAATTAGATGTGTGTTTCAAGACAACCCAACCTACGAGTAGGGGAGCTCACTCCGTGGCAACACTTAGTGACTGACTTAGTTGGCGCACACTCTGGCATGTTCTGCAAGATACTCAACAGGACCCGAATCCGACGTAAGGCTTCGCACAGCAACGGTACGGTTGAGGGATACTCTTGGATTCCGAGCAAGCGATACGGAGCCGTAATCGGCTGACAGTTGGTAAACATGGGTAGTCCTAGTTTACAATAAGGTATTACCATTCCGCATCTCGCTAACTCACAGTGACCAGCAGGTTCCGCGTCAGACAAGCCTGAAATAACTATCACGGCACACCTAATCCCTGCATTACTTCAAGATGCAGCACAAGCACAAAATATACTACATATCAACCCGCGCCAACTTGCCTTTTCCACCTCTTCTGTCAATAACACCTCAGGTTTCAGATTTTATCCCCTTCCGTGCTACAAAACTAGCAACGACGTCTCAAATACCTAACAAGCACGAAGAATATCCTTCCACTACCAAAGAGCTAGGCATAAGCTTTCAGCTAGATGATTCGATCAAGATATTAGACATGGTATTTTACAACCTATGCTAGTAGACTCAGACGTGGTCTAGTGTTGCAGGATCGTCGATTTCAGCTTAGTGAGAATCCTAGTGCTACGTCGCTAGCATCATTGGTTGCCCAATATATTCCCTTAAACAACAAGCAACAATTTGTAGTGAAAAAGATATTGGCCGAGGCTTTAACTTGGCGAACCATCGATATGACTCATAAAACTCGTGACCGACCTTCTGGCTACCAGTGGAGCGCTTTTTTCTTATGGGCGAGCGTCGAGGCTCACGTTGTTGACACCTTCGAAGCTCCCTTCAGGTCAAAGGCCACTAGTGTGACAATTCTCTGTCCGAGCCAGGTCCTGTCAAACGCGTAGTAAGCACCAGCAGGGCTTGCTCCGGTGTACATCCTGGACGTCCTCCAAACTAAATGTCGAGAAGAAGTCCGTAATGCTCGGCGAAGTAGGACAGCCGCATGACATCACTGCCTCTAGCAGCTTGCAGAGCGCGTTGAGCAGTGAGATCGGGCAGTGCGCATCCGGGAGCGAGTAGTCTAATTTCTGGTTTTCCGAAGTACCAAGACTTCGGAATCAGATCGAGTCGCCTCTGCCGTTGATCGATATAGTCTCCGGGCGTTTTGGTTTACGTGTGTTCGATATGTGGTCATGTATGGTTCCTGGATAAGCAGCACGTCCAGATTTTGGGTCTGGTGATCGCTGATGAGGGCCTCCATGCCCGCCCTCGACTTCATGATGTTCAGCTGTAGGATTCGGAGATTGTTGTCTAACATTTCGATTGGGGAACTCTCGCTCTGAGACAAAGAGTATCTTCAAGTATCCGAAATACCGAAGTCAAACTCGCTTCCGAGATACTGGCGACATCGAAAACAGATCCCCCTACGGATACTCCGTACTACACTCACGCTTTTTCCGAACTGTTGCAAAAATGGACATTGCATGGGGCTGAGTCGCGCTTGCCTGAACCCGGGTTTAGCCAGCCATTTCGTGGACAGTTTAGTCGCGCGGGCCGTATTTCATTGAACGTGCAGAACCAGCCAGGAAGCTAATGTAAAAAATATGACATTTTCTCTGTAGGTTATTCGTTACCGACGCTGTTCCAGGGCGGAGTTTCAATACCAGACAGAGCTTCGGTGCTTTGGAGGTTTTCACTTGAGACACTTCTACCCTACCGGAGACTTGCGGCCCTGATTGATTCGGCACCTTTGACAACATAAGTCTGAGTCCTTCTTCAGCTTCCTGGTTCTTGAATTTCCTTCATAGTATCTGGTACATTATGATTGTTACCAGGATCAACGCCTTTCCGTATCGGAGGCTCGCGGGGCATTCGGGTCATTCGGCGTGGGTGAAGCTCCCGTAGTTCCATACGGATTGGAGAAACTTGGCTAACACCCAGCGTTAAAATTGTTTGTCCATCCTGGTCACAGTACTTTTGACGGTCAGTCCGACAATTTTTCATATAAAGGTAATTTTGCTATTTCTCAAGTGAGATAATCAACACTATTTGGAGCCTTGGGTTTTATTCAAGCTATTCGCTTACGATTCTGTGAGAGTATGCAAAACCGATACCGCAACATTCAAACCATCAACTCAACGAGTTTGCAGTATACATTTGGTCAGGACGAGTCCGTGCCTTTGGGAAACGGTGGAGTGGTTCGCTGTAATATGTATCTCTTTTCTTCTCTTTAATCAATCAACCTTTGCATTCAAGACTGGTTCCGCTTGACCCTATCCACCATCCCATTCGCCTACGAGGAGTACTAGCCATTATTGTCTCAGCTTGCCCTAACAAATATTCATCGTCCACCCAATCCCCCTAGTATTTGTATAGAGGTCTAAAGTTTGCATACATAGGGAATGAACGAGCGTACTCTACCTCAATGTATTTCTACAAGCGTGCTCGAGCTCTAATGCATTATCTCTGATATTGAAAATCATACTTATAATTCTATTTGGTTCAGGAGAGGAGGCCCGGATGCGTGGGAATGAACATCTGTGCCAACTCTGGGAAATTAACTGTGGAAACGAAGGAAGTTTGAATAGCCCTCTGAGTAAGAGATCTTACCCTCAACGAAACGACTATCTGTAGTACAAGAGAACTGTTAAACAGTACATTAGCAGCGGTCAACAAGTCCAAATCCTTAACAGACTTCATATCAACGATTATACGCCGTGACGGCCTCGAATTTGATCGTGGGTAATGTTACATGTTCCAGCTCCAAAGCGTCCACAGGATTTTATTTCGGATTTTGAACAACCTGGCTCGGATGCCGTAAATTGAAAACCACGCAGCAGAAAAACATCAGCATTGTATCCAGGCAGTATAGAAAGACTTCAGAAGTTTGAAGGACACTTGTCTGCCCAGCACCAAATTCAGCCAACCTGAAGATGGACCGAATCATAATAAGAATAGAGACAAAATAGAGGACCAGGATGTATTGCTTCCAAGGCAAAGGAGTTTCTTCACTCGCTCTAGTCGGCTGACTGTGGATGCGACGATGGAAAATCGAAATTACGAGAATGAAGGCTGCGAAGAAGAGTATCTGAACTCCTAGGCCAGCTAGAATAACGTTCTGGCCTCGGTCAAGCCCGTCTTTATCATCTGCGCTTGACATCATTCCCCCACCTTTAAAATTGAGTTAGAAAGTGTTTTCTAGACACCTAGAATATTTTAAGGACGCACCAATGCCCTGGACAGCAAAAGAGACCACATCACCGAGCACAAAGAGCTTGGTCAGCCATCGTGTTCGAATAATAGAATATTTCTCGGCATCCAGTAATCTGATAAGTCGTCCCAGTATCATGTAAATTGAGGCTGCATATAACGCCGGGGCTAAGAGAAGAAGAAGTAGCTGCATAGTCCATGGACCGCTGGACCAATTTGGAGATTCAGTTGCATTATACGCGCGTGCTGCATGACCTGCGACCTCAACTATAGCACAGCAGGATTAGTAAACCAAAGAAAAGTCCTGGAGTTGATATTTGTGACTTCCCAGAATCGTTGGTGGCAGAACTTACACAAGATTCCCACCAAGAAGGCGAGAAAATACCATGTTCTCCCTTTAACCAGCTGACAGACGTGAAGAAGTCCAGACAGGCCGAATAGAGCTGCGAATAGGATTGCAGCTGCGAGTGAGGGGTTGTAATGATATTTCACTAGTTCAGGTTTAGCCATCTTGGATATGGTCTGGTTTTGCGGAAGTTGCTCGACTGGCCGGTAAGCGCAAAGAAAGCGTAGAGTGATTGCTTGGAGGCTATGGGTAGACTGACTGCTATATATAGCCAAAACCCGGCGCTGATAAGCCACTGCGCCTGAACAATCTGGCTTTTGGCAATCGGCGCCTTGTTACGACGCGTAACGCGTAAGTGTCTCACTGGGGGCAAAATTAACAGGCCAATTGAGAAGCACGGCGACATTGGCAGGCTGTGATAGTACAGGCTAATGATTCACCTGCTCAAATAAGCAACCAGGTAGGGTCACGCGGAGCAAGTCTTGGATGAGGAAGTGGTTGATTGAAGAAAGATGCAGCTGAAATCCGTCCCTAGAGGACTAACATACACGGGATACGGTACCAGAGTTGTTATACAAGAAGTAAGGAAGGTGAATCCCATATATCTACTCCATTTAGACCCCCAGCACAGTTGGGACCGTACGAGAGATGGAGGGCGTGGAAAGACAGGGGGTGGGGAAAGATAAGAGGAGGGAGTCTGCTCTCCGCCCCAATAACAAATTCTGGCTATTCAATCAACACGCCAGTTCCATCGTACACAGTCAGGACCTGTTTGTAGCGAAGCTCCGCTTCCTGGAAAGATTGTGACCTGAACACCTGCCCAGACTACGAGACGTGAATTATCCTAGATTGGTTCCGAGTTCCCCACCCCGTCTAGCCTATAACTAGTTACCTTTCGGCTTAATCTCTGATGTGTCAGCGGAACATTGAGAGAATTGTACTTGGCACAGACAAAACTAGGATTACGGTGCAACGAACCAGAAATGGTCGAAAAACTCTGCACTCACCAGCCAATACTTTGTCTCTGTGACTTCCCTTTGAGACTGACGCCGGTGCTACTCGTTTCTGCATTTGGTGCTTTTACTACCGAGCTATAGAGATTGGTATGCATGTCTAAGCTTTGTGCTGGAGACACCGAAGGATCTTCTGAGCCGTAACATGGTTCATTTTCAACCCTGTTTTCTGCAGCGAATTGGCCAGATATATTTCAAAATTATGCACCAGAAAATTTGCATCTCGGTGAACAGGGTCTCGAAGAGCGATTCAGTTACAGAAACAACCCCGCTATCCTCGATCAGGTAACTGCTACTAAAACTCGAAATGCGAGAAAGGCCTACTTTAGTGGGCATTTGACATATTCTGATCCGTTATCATCGCCTCGCCGACACCGTGAGCGCAAGGATGCCCGAGACGCCCTCTCGTTTTTACTCCTCTCCTGTGAATGAGACAACAAACTTGAACCCAGTTCAACTCTATGGTCTACAGAAGCGTGAGCCCTCCGTCATCGAAAAGTCCAAGTTTCTCCAACGGGCAAAGGATGCCCTGAGCGATGCAAAGGACGACTTCTTACTGCAGTTAAATCTCGAAACTGGCGCCACTGAGATCACTCAATGCAATTGCCTGATGTTCTGCGACTGTAATTCCCACCCTTTAATCTCGGTTAAGAAGGATTCAATGATGTTTCGTCGGTCGGAGCGATCGCAGCTCGCGCCTATCAATCCCTTCGATGTCAACTTATTTCGAACTCTGCGTCAACAACTAAGCAAGAGGTCCACCTGGCGGTCCTTCTCCCTCGTGGGATCCAAGAAGAATTCTGACTCGAAGAGTGTCAATATGTCTCCGGCTGATGTCGTTTCCGTCTCCGCGTCAGTTCTTTGGAAACGACTAGGTGGTTAGATCTCTTGTCTCGACAGAGACAATGGTTTAGGTAAGTTATGTTATAAGAGATTCCCGGTGCTTGAGCGATCCCCATCGTCTCCCAAGAATACCACAAAGTTTGTTCTAACAAACTAGCACAGGGTTTCCTAGAGCAGAACAATTTGAAAAATATAAACCTGCTCATCACGGCAGACTACCCCGGCCGTCGATCCACCTACCCATACTAGTCATTGATAGCAGGGCTGTCGATTTGATCAGAATCATCCATATTCGCACATGCTGGAGCTTTTTCTTCACACAGCATGCTGAAGAGGTCGAAGATTCACAAATTCCGTGCTAAATGGCCACTCCCGTCAAATTCCATCATCGATTTTGCTACCCTCTTCGTTCCTGCTCATATACCTCGCTCCGATAACAGCAAATTGGTGAAGGGCGGTGGAACTGTGGATGCACATATGGCACTCTGGTGGAGAGTACTCTTCCCCTCTTTAGCATAAGCACACGTTCGGGTCTATGCACGGCATAAACGGGCTTTGTTTGAGAATGTATAATAATCCATCAACTACTTTTGCCATTTTGGGTTATAAAAAGTACTTATTTAGGTCTTGGGCTGGGTTTTGGTGGGCGGGTTTACAGTCCAGCCAAGAGACTGCTTCTTCTACGGTCAGAGAGTTTGTGGATCAGCGAATTGATGCCTAGTGGGTGCAGCTTGCGGCATCGAGTCTCTTCGCAGCACAGGGTCAAGAATATTGTAGAGATTGGTTGGGTTCCAAGGTAGGTATAGTCTATTGATACGACGATTGGCAGATCTTTTATGGCGTTTGTCTAATATAAGGTCAGCATATGGTTAGCATATATGTAACATATGTTACTTATATAGACAAACATTTTGGTGAACTTGTTTAGCAGTACGATACACAGGGTTCTGAGATCGCCTGATCTCATCCCGCACATTATCTATATGGTCACGGAGTAATCCTGATGCGTTCTTGGGATGCCTTATGTGCTCTTGCCTCATAGCGAGTTCCTATTGTTGATGTTTCGGCAGTCTTCAATGCCACCGAGGCCTTACGAATTAGTAGACCGTTCTCCTTTATGCACACTAACCTTATATGTTAAAGTGGACAGGTGGGAAGCGTATAATCACGCTTCCCCTCAGGGGGCATCTTAGTCTTGGACATCTTCAAAATAATACTCAATTGCCGGCATATGCTATCGCTCCGTCTAGATCCTATCCCTCATCACAACAGATTGATAACATCAAATATGTTTAAAAATTGAAATCACTTCAAGCTATGTTATATTCTGATATTTGGCCAAATACCATGGGCTATGCACTACTGCCATGAACTATGCCGGCCGATACTACGGCAAACGTAGCAAGATAATATTAAGACCGACTAAACGCAAAAATTACTACGGTCTTGACGGGTGGAGGATTTCTGACCGGTAGTGGGTCTCGGTGGATTACCAGTTTTAGGATATATAAGTCAATTCTATCAAATTTCTGCTCTGCGGTACGTCCGCTCGTTCGATCGATCAATCAATCAATCAACACTCTATTAACCTGTTACAGCCTAACTAGTGGCGTAATGGCTATGCAGGCGCTCCCTCCGGCGGAAGCAAGAGTGATCCGAACGCCAGACTCGCGCATAAAACAGTAAATACATAGCAAAACGGCGTATTGCTATAGAAAATCAGCCCAAAATCAGCCCAAAAACAGTACCGAAACGCCCTCCAAACCCTCAGTCCCACGACATATCTCTCAATTCGCCCTCACATTAGCCTGCCGCTTCCTCTGCACCTCTATCCCCGGTATCTCTCCTGCTTCGTTCTCGATTAGTGGCGTTCGTCGTCGACTGGCGTGTTGACTTGGATGTATTCTTCCACGACCTCTCGGTGGCCGTGGGTTTAGCGTTCCTCCTACCTAGCGTCTTCACCCCCTGTGCCGTCGCTAGATCATCCTGGCGGATCGTTTTCTTCGCCCTGCGGAGGCTCTGGCTCGATTTCGACGTGCCGGAACTGTCCTAGTAGGCCTGTTTGAAGTATAAATTCGGCTACGTAGCGGGTGGCCTGCGAGTGCGATCTAATCGTATCATAATCCGTCGAATCCCTAAGATCGGTTATCCGGATCTTGTCAAGGAAGGTCTGCCTTAGATCAGCGTACAACGGGCACTGTATTAAGATATGTCTCGGTGTTTAAGACCCTTCTCCACAGTAGCACTTATCTGATCCGACCGCCTTGATTTTGAACAGAAAGTGGTTTAGTGTAATACGCATCGATCGCATCTGAATCAACACTGAGGTATAAGGCTTCGAAAGGGATTCGAACAGCCGAAGCACCTTTTTGTCTAGAAGCTTTACCAATCGCTGATTTAGCTTACTAGTTCGCCCTTTTGCCTACTCTTGTGCATATCTCTGTTTAATACGCCGCCGCACTCGACGCTTCGCGGTCGATGCTAGAAGGACGCGATCGCTAGGGGATCTACTGCTCGCCGGATCACCGGCTTAAGGTTGATCCGACCCGTACCCTACCGCACCTCTAGTTACCGCTAACTTTGCTTCAACGTCAGTAGTCTCGTTGCTAGGAACGCCTACGTATACAGGGATCCAACGGACCTCGATAGGAATCTAATTGTTATGATATACCCAGGCATGAGGTTATTCCCAAGTGTTGGTGCCTCAGGCTTCCCGGACCTGATAAGCCGGCAGGCTTTCTGTGGAGGTTCGCTGGGGCATCGTTATCAGTATGTGAACGAACTCCTGCAGGGAACACCCTTGACAGAGGTTACATAAGCCTTGTGTTTCACCCTGCTCCCATTTCCCTACTAAGGATATATCTCCTTCCTGTTTGAGCGATAAGACTGTATATAAATTGACCTATGTTGAAGAGGTTTTACGATCCTCAAGAAACAGTCTTTGACCTTTCTACACTATTGACTTGGCTCTATTCCTCCTACCTGATTGACAGGCCTCTATCCTGACTTATAGAGTATATCTTTACACTGCGCTAGTGGTAACGATAGTTAGTAGTCCTGATCGCCCCTGTAAGCTTTAAGCTAACGCTCTAGATCTCTTATATTGACCTTATCTAGCTCGGAGCTAAGTTCTAATTCGAGCTGTTCCTAATTGGCCTCCTCCGCTAGCTCTGTTATACGTGCTAACTTCCTCGTACTATCGGTGTTGTTACTAGTCTTTCTCTTAGCAGCCTTCCTTGCCCTAGCCTCGCGTGCCTTCGCGGTGCGGGCCCTAGCCTTTTCCGCCCTCGATTAGGTGCTAGTCGTCTGCGAGCTAGGCCCTTCTAGTTAGAAATATCTCCTACGGTATTTAGTAAATTCCCCTACACACTCAACCTCGCGCTAACAAGCCTTACACTCTGCACTCTACGTAGTATACACGCCCTCGCAATTAGCGCACTTATTCTCTAGTGTATTGCTGTCCTTCTATAGGCAATCCCGAGACTAATAGCCCTCAGCGCAGTACACATATCTACTGTTGTTAGCATAGGTGAATCCTATATATTGTAGTGGGGGAACCGCTGCCAGAATATCATTTTCGGGCGTGCTGCTAACGACAGTCTTTTCTATTTGATTTGGTCGATTCCTTCTGCAAGAGCTCTCTTTCGGTATTATCATGTTTTACTTGATTGTTTTGTTCGTTTTGTTTGCTCCGTTTGCACTGTTTGGCCTGTTTGTTCTGTTAACCCTGGCTAAGGCTTCATGTATGAGAGGATGAGGGGAACGAGGGGGATAGACAACAAACTGTCAGTCTAGTCAATTGGAATCGCAATACATTCTTTTTCGGTTTTATGACGATTTTTCATTCCAGTCGGTCGTACCGTCTCTTCACTTCTACCTGACGGCCTACAGTCCCATTGGCTAGTAGGCGGTTGAAGTCATTTGTCGATTTATCATGGACTAGAGGCCTCCAGTCCATCACCGACTATGTTGCTTGGGCTGTTTGTTTCTTGTGCCAGTTGCTTACCCCTTTCGTGCCTCGACCTGTCTGTTCTGATCAGACTGCCATTAGTGCACCCCATTGTTTAATATCTATATTATTAACAGTTAAAGCACTGCCGCACACAAGCTACCCTGTTGTATAGCACGGCTATCAGGCTATCGCAATCCCAGAGAATCCCCTTATCAATCGCTACGTTAGCCGGCATTAGAGAGGTAAACTCAACGATAAGCGGGCCCGATTTCCTACTTAGTATACGCAGCTAGCTAACTTTCGCGATCTCCGCTTCCCCCTAGTTATAGTTATTCGCCGCTAGAAGATCCTTAATAATCCTCTCCTATAGCAGCGTATCCGAGGCCTTGTTGATACCGAGCGATCTTATATCCATATCGTGTACGATAACACCCTAGGTCGGTATATAAACTGTCAACATGAGTGGGTGCATAAGCCTATGAGAGCTATCGAACTTGACAAATGCGACGGAACGTACACATAACGACGATCTTCAACGATTGACATCAACAGATTGCACACATAACGAAAGAGCTTCAACACTCTATATTTCTCCTGATTTCTATGAGATTCTATTCTCACGTATTGCCTTGATTTCATAAAGTTATAAATACTGCCTGTTTTCTATAGCTAGTTGAATCAAGTTTAATGATTGTCATGAAGTTGGAGCATTCTTCTATCATAAGTTAACTTCCGATCCTAAGCCGAATCATACGACCTGACCTGACCCTTTCGACCTGACCTATACGATTCTTCGCCAATCGTATACTGATTTGACTGACCGTGCACACTCGCTTGCTTGTGCACGTAGAAGGATTTATGCCGACCCCGTAAATCCGACATAAACAAACCTAGTTTTATATGGGCCCTTCGCCCACTTTTCTCGGTGAATTCTTATAACCTCGGCCTCCCTCGTATCGCACATTATGAAGCGGAGATTACTAGACTTTAATTGACGTGAGGCCAGCACTATCACCGATGCGAGGGGCGCCGTATCAGTCGAACGTACCGCTTTCGCTCTAGTCTGATTCGCGCGCTTAGTGAGCTCTGCGCTAGTCAGACGGCGAAATACACTGATTTACGAGCGGCCACCTAGGCACATTACGACCTCGCGGTCACGTACTACCTCCGCCGGGCGGGTTAGTGAGCTACTCGATAAGCTGTAGGAGGAGAGAAAGTGTACCGGCGCTAGCCCTCTAGCAGCTGCTTTGGCGAACGATCTAATCGTCTGCCTTACTAGCGGTTCGACGGCTGCTTTAGCGGCCTAAATCTCCTGCTTCAGGTCTCTGCGTAGCGCTTCGAGCTCCTGCTACTAATCGGTTAGGGGCGTCGACAGGAGGTCCTTCGTCAGGTCTTCTACCTACCGGAGGAAGTTGACGACCTTAGGGGCTAGTCTAGCTACGTTCTGACCCCTTCCTAGCTCTTTGAGAAGGTCGTGTGCGCCGTAGTTGACGTTCAATACGCGCTCTCTGTTCGATAGCAGAGTTTTCAATAGGCCTCCGGAAGCCCCTAACGGGACCGGCCTAACGCCCTTTGACGCGCGCAACATCGCGATATCGGTCGAGGATGTTCAAAACCGGTATCAAAATATAGCGCAGGGAGTTAGATTAATTTGCCGTTTACGAGAAGTTGCCAACTGGCGTGGTTCCTGAGATATTTCAAAAAATCAATTCGGCGTTGAAGTTGTTGTTTTTTACTACTTCCGCTCGTTGGTGAAGCGCCGCTTCCCGCGGTAGCTCTACCGATACCTGAAAGCTTCTAGGATTTGAATTTTATCAGCCCCTATTAGTTGCCTTATCTGCACCCATCAATAGAAGGCCGAAGGTTTCCTGTGATGGTTACCTTCAACTTGCTCACCCAAAGGTCATTATGAAACCTAAGGCTATCCAGTACTCAGCTTCAACTACAATCTCGGCTGTCGTTCTCGGCGTACGAGTTGTATATTTGCATATACGACTCCCCCAATACCGACTACACTTTTTTTGAATTGGCTCAATGCATAATGCTATTGATCTGTTCCGTTATGAGCTTCGCTTTGGCCTGCAGCAAATCGAGTGAAAAGAGGTTGCGATCTTGAAAGCCATCATTCGATCTTTATACCGTTGCATGGGTAATAACTAGGAATATTGTGTTAACAGATTAGAGTTAACTGTTGCGACTTAGTATTACCAAGTGAAGTTTCAATTGCGTGACTCTCCTTCTTGCGGCTGGCATGGTAGACTTTGTAACTACTTGAATGACTAAAGTCACTGCTGCCATGATAGGTGATGGAGATCCCGTAGGGATCTCCTCGGGAGAACCCTCGTCGGGATTCTCCTAGAGGATGATTCCAGGGCCAGGTTGATTGCTTCGGCCTATTTAGGCCTTCCCTTCCTTTGTTTCCTTTCTCCTGCAGAGATTGTTCTCCACGTATTCGAACTAGATTGTTCCTCTCTTCCCTGCTTCCTTGCGTAGTGGCGATAGATCGCCATCAATAGGTACCTTCAATCACCCCTCAATGTGGTTCGTTGTGGCATTCCTGCTTTGTGTTGACCACCTACCAATGTCTTTCTTCTACTGGTGGTTACATCAGCGTAGCCTGCAGAAAGTTCTGAATATTGTGAATGTACCCACACCAAGAGTTCTAACACCGAAGTCGGATCAAACAGCTATGCATCAACAGTGTATTGATATAAAGAATTACATTGTGAGCTCTAAAGTTCCGCGAAACTCCCGGCAGGCTGCGCTGAAAGAGAGGAAGAACAGGATAGGGCACGAGTTCTGGGCATGGCTCTCACACTCTGTTTTCCCTGGCTGAACCATCTGTATTATCAATATTCCGAGAAAACAGTAATCATTGACCACAGTATTCAAACCCCTGAACACCGTAAAAAAGGCCTTTGAATCACAATGAGTTTCAATGCTTCAATCAAATCAGTAACCGTCTTTTCATTGCAATTACATTGTGTAATTTCCTGAAAAAGCATAGCTTTGGCAGCGAAATGCAAAATTTGTCTGATAATGCTGGACCTTCGCTTGTCTCCGAACCGTGCACGTCCAAAAGATACTCACTGTGAGCCTCCCCACTCCTCACTGGATCATCCTATTCACGGTCGATGTACCAGGCCTCCGGCAGCCAAGCCAAACCCTGCTTGAGATGCCGCAGTGGCTAAAGCCCATCGGCCTTCGTTCCCAGCTTTTTGCAGTTCGGCTCCATACCAGTCTGGTATTATGAGGCAAGGATATGTGGGCATTTGGAAGATGCACCCGGTAATGGCTCATACAATTGGCTGCCAGGCAAACTCTGCTCGTCGAGCAGCCGAGACCCGTGGCACCTACACCATGGCTACTTATATCAGATCGCCTGATAAGTTTGAAAGCGACCTTGACTCGCTCAACCGGTACCAGAGCTGACATCGGTATTGTCACTTAAATACTCGGTTACACCACCATGGGACAGCTCAACCTGCCCCTTTTCTCATTCATTTGAATATTTTTCCTTTTTTAATCAATCACTCTTTTCTGAAGGTTTCGGAAGTTCTCATTCGTCCATTTGCATAGTAGTCTATACCGATTCAGTTCGCTTTGACAGTTTATTAGTTCTGATGATTTAGCGGTTTTACGAACGCCAAGGCCCCCCCCATTTATGCTAAAATGGGGAGCCCAGGTGTGCTGTGTTAATCAGGCTGCCTCGAAGTTTGCGAATTTACAAGGTGTGAATAAGTGTCCGTGGAAAGACAATGGCTTAGTTCGTGACGCGAAACCTGCGCCTATCGGGGAGTCGACGGATCTGGCGGCTGGAGAAGTCAATTACTTACAGTTGGGCCGGTGGAGAACAGACCGACGCCCCACAGATACTAAGTCGGAATTTGGGTTATGCGGTAACGCGGTACCATGCTGGCCCACTGTCGCCACTCTCTCCATCTATGCCACTCAAGTATCTTCAGTGGTCATCATCGCCGTGTCAGCTTTGTCAGCGGACAATTATATCTTCAAGAAAGGCTAGTCTGCTTCATGCTCAGAGGTCGGTTAGTTCCCGGCCTACACCCGAGCAAGAATCTTCCTCAGAGTCCTCTTAAGGCTGGCGGTTAGTACAAAATACAGCTTAAATACCCGAGATCATCTCACCTGCCAGAGTGCCCAACGGATTGGTACTTTGGCAGTGATTGAGTTAAAGTATATGAACTTCAATTCATGTACTAGTCGCACCTACTGCCCAAACAATATTCGACGAGGAAGTTTTGACAGCTACTAGCGTTTGCGATAAAATAAAGATGACACCCAACGTTCATTTTTCATCTGAGGAAGATTGCCGATCTCTCCCGGCGTACTTCAGAAACACTGGTGACACTCGTGAGGCGGTCATTTGCAAAACAGAAGGGGCCTGGCCCGAGTGGCTGAGCGGGACATTCGTAAGGTATCGTCGCATAAGACACAATCCAGTGTCAAAACCAAGCTCTGGATGCTGATTCAAGAAACTTACAGGACCAGTGGAGGGTCGTGGACTATCCCGCTTTCTGAGGACGGCTCCAAGCCCAGCGCACAGTTGCAACATTTTTTTGATGGTCTTGGAGTTTTACATAAGTTTGAATTCAACGATGGTGAAGTGAAATATATCAGTCGGAGCACCGCTGATGGTCTTATCCGCAAGGCCAAAGAACAGGGTTTCCTCAAGGCCTTGGTGTTCGGCTTGAATCCAAATACAGCTCTAGAAGACGCCCAGGACCCATGTTGGGCCAAATTTGGGAAACAGGCATGTCTTTCTCCAGTTGTGAAATGGCTACGAAAGCTCACATTTAACATTTGTTGAAACAGCAATCCATTTTTCTACCTTCCAATGAGAGTGCTGAGCCCGATGAGTACAATGTTAACGTGGTCCCCAGAAGGGGTTTCCACGTCGCTGCCAACGGCAACCCGAATAATCGGGGGAAGCCGGCAGCGAAGCCCGAAGAAGAAGAGGTACGTGGAGTGTCGGCACTGTCTAGGATTTCCTACTAACATAACAAGATTATTATCGGCTCTGATGTCAATGTTCTGCAGATTTGTGACGCAAAAACCTTAGAACCCAAGCGACTGTTTACGTGGGCGGCGATCGATCCCGAGCTTAATGGGTTCGGGATCTGTGCTCACCCCGTCAAAGATCGGCAGCGCCACCACATCTACAATTATTTGATATCTGAGCAGGGAGTGATGTATGTCTTTGCTGTCGATTATGCCAGTAACCCAGCGAAACTGGTTTGGAAGACTGCTCTGCCTTGTAGACCATGCTATATCCACTCGCTAGCTATTTCCCAGGAATATTGCATATTTATCAGGAACGTAAGTTGAACATGTTTGTCTTTTTGAAGACGGCTAATAACACAAATTAATAAGCCATTGCATATGGACACCAGTGATGTCTCAAAACCGGCATCTCAAATGCTTACGACAGAGCCGGGTGAAAAAACTTTGTTTTTCGTCATTCAAAAGACCACAGGGACCTTGTAAGTCCCCAGAATTGCATACTCCGACCGAAAGGCTTCCTAACTTTGGCTAGGGTCGCTACATATGCAGCTCCGAACTTTTTGTTCTTTCACTCTGTCAACGCTTACGATTATATTGACCAGGGAACTGGATTTAAGAACGTGCACGTCGATCTTATTTCATACGACGGAGCTAGCTGTCCATTCCTGGAGTTCAACTTCAGCAATTTACTCAGCCCCGGAGGACCGTTTACAGATGGCACTCTCATTCGTTATGAGCTGTCCGGCGTTAACGCTTTACCTAAGTTTTCTGAAACGCAAAGACGGGCAACTGTTGCGCAGATGATGCCAAATTGCCCCATCGAGCTTCCGAGAATCAACAAATTTTACTCGTGTAATCCGTCGTACAGATATGTTTGGGGCATAATAGAGAGTGGCGGGACGGCTCCTGGCACCCTTGTTCCGCTCGCAAAACTGAGCAACGGGATTAGCCACCCTTCTTGCGCATTTAGTGCCGGAATTGCGAAGGCTGATTGGCAAACTGGAAAGGTTGAGATTTGGCGCCCCGAGAACGGTGAAAGTGCGCCATGTGAGCCGGTTTTCATTGGCCGCCCTGGGGCGTCTGATGAAGATGATGGTATAACCCTAACCATCGTTGTCAACCGTGAAGGTTCGCATAGTACACTTGTGGCTCTTGATGGGAAGACTTTAGCTGAGGTCGCGAGGGCCTCTATGCCCCAGGTATATGGAATGGGCCCCCATGGAAGTTTCATTGAGAAGCCGGGCCTTTATAGCCAAGCAGACATGAACCCCTGAACTCGTATCGTGGTTCATTTCCAGGGAATGGAAGCTTGATACTGACATAATTGCTTTGTGAATACGCTACAGAATGGTACTCGTGCAAATTGAAATTGATGTTTTTATTGTTGGCTGTGTTATCTCTCTTTCTGTAATATAAAACACAGATTATGCCTCGGCACAACAAACTAGGGCAAACAACGAATTCATGGCTTGCATTGGCGTACTTAAATCATGTAGTAATCGGCTGTGTTTTGGACTATTCATACTACAGCGCTATGCCAATAAAGTCATGTAGAGCAGACAGAAATTGACTCGGGAATCTTTTCTTTCATTAACCTACTCGATTTACCTCACTACCTCCCGCCTAGCTCAAGGCACCTTTTCGGACCCTCCCTGATATACGGTGTTGTGTCTTTGGTAAGGGAACATCCGCATCACTGTTTCCATCATTATCTTCATTGGTCTCATCCTTATCCAGCTCAGATATAAAACTGCTTCGCCTTTACCGAGTTCTTCCTCACTTAGACGCTGAACAGACGGCTGTGAATTATATCAAGATCCCTCTCCTTTTTGTTCAGTTCCTCTATGCTGCCTGTTTCTCCTGATGGGAGGGATACTCATTAACCAAGATATGTCGATCTTATTCGACATCAAATTTTGAAGTACACATAAAAATCTTGAGATCCCTGGTTATTTCATACTTTACGGGACCTCGACGATAATATGCCCAAGCAGTGTTAAAGAGCCGTTAAACGCCTGCACCAGTTGCGGGAATTGAGAGAATGGTCACGTGCAAGACATGCAAGTGCTGACCCAAGAAAAAGCAGCAAAAGCAAAGCAACCCACGCAAGCAACCTTAGAACAGAAGTAACCCTATCCCATTGTGGGGGGGTGTCTGCGTGGAATGGGGTCGATTCGATGTATTTTGTATTGTCCCACATTTCCGAATTTAGTTTATTCCCATCTAGGTTTTGCACTCCATTCTGTTCAACCTTTCCCGTGAGCTACGGTCTTCAGATTCTCATACTTTAGAGAGCCAGTGGTGTTATACCGAATATTGAAAACTGAGAGCAATTGAGGTTAAATCGAGGTTGGGGTGAGGTTTTCAAAATGGAAGATAATGTTGAGATGAGGAGATAGGAGTAGGAGGAGCGATCGCATATGCCAGCAACTGGGTAATATTGAAGATGTCTTAGTCTAAGATAAAACATGAGTGGAAGTGTGCTATACACACTTCCCCAAGATCTACGTTACCGTATAAGACTAGTGTGCCTCAGGGAGCACTACCTGTTATCTACTAAGGCCCCAGCGGTATTGAAGACTGCTGAAACCTCAACATCCTTCAACAGAGGAAGATCCAAGTAAATATATATTTGTATAATCACTGATCAGAATATCGAGCTTCTAAGTTCAGCTCCCCAACCTACGTAACCTTAACATTTCAATAGGTAGTTCGCTGTAATATAGGTATAGCCTAATAGAATATCAAGTTATTTCTTGAATTTTCAAGTCATTCATACTGCGAGCATATAGTGATAGATAGTATAACCTAGAACAGCTGTAAAAAAGGTATATTATTAGGATGACTGAGCAGCTTTACGATCAAAATTATGCAGAAGTTGATCAAGTTGGGACTTAATGGGTTCTAATGGAGCCCAGCATTGCGTCCAGGTCGGGTTTTGGGTCGAGACCTTCGACCGAAGTTGGATTATGCGGAAGTCTAACTATTGATGCAATACGGGCCAAACGGGGAGTTGAAATTATATGATTTGGCTCTTGGTCTCAAAAATATCGATCGTTACTTTTCACAAGTTATTCCTACGTTCAAAATCCATCCAAGAACCAGATATCTTGCGAGGGACCTGTTAGCACATTCAGACCTCCTTCCGATGCTACTTTTCCATGTGTGAGCGTTTCGAGGCAAGGATATGTTTTTCTATCCCAGACCTAGAAGGTTTTGCGTTTGAACCATCATCACTGGATCTATTATGAGAATGAGTTATATTTTTCCCCTCAAGTGTCTCGTTGCTAATTAAATACCATTTTGTTCTGCTTGAAGATTTTACCTCAGGTGTTCCTCTTAGTCCTTAAACCTCTTTTCCTAATTAATAGCCATATTTCATCTTGTAGCCGCTTAACAGGTATGTTTGAAAGTACCGAGCATTCAGTTTATTAATGATTTTTTTTCAACTAAAGATAAAATAAAGAAACTCGGCAATATCAGTAGTAAAAGATAAGGCCCACCTCCTTGAATATTTACTATCATTTCCTGCTTCCAAGACTATCAATGCTATTCGAGACTTCACTAATTAGGCATCATACCCGGTAAGTAGGTAACTTATATCCTTATAATGACTAAATCACATATGTGCTACTTCGATAGGAGAAACATGGACCATGCCTATAAAGTTCTTCCTAGAGGGTGAAGTGCCTAAGGCGTATTGGTAACAGATCTGAATATTGTAGAGGAATGGTTCCAACTTAGTTTCTAAAGTCTATTAGGTAGGTATTATAATATATAGCAACATATATATGTGTGGGTTAACCTGCACTAGTTAGCTAAGCATGCCGGCCTGAATATGTGGTAACCTCTTCCTCTTGAAGAAGCTTATCCCTACCAAAGAACCAATAACATGCTCCTACCACTCCTAAATTGAATCGTTCAAATTATTACCATCGATATAATACCGAATCGCCGGCAAGAGACTCAACACCTTCGCGTCCGACAAAAAGTAACGAGAGTCCCAGAGAGGGGTTGAGGCTTGCGCTTAGTACCCGCATCTGTAGTTGATTTTTTTTCAGCTAGTTTGATTGATTGATTGATTGACATGTTGGGAGGAGGTTTGTAATAGGGGCCACGCGTGTGAAAAGCACACGTCGCAACTAGTGAGGCAGGTATCTTAGTCTGCTCGTAGTGTTTGATGAAATCTTTTATTAATTACACTAGTTACCAGCGCACTAAAATGGCAAGTAGACAGATGAGGAGATAAGCGAGTGTCATAAGGTCAAAGGATTTGGACTATTCTTCTCTTAACACTCCGACAATATATTTGTAGTTTCCAGCGAGACTAAGTAGGAGGATTGACTCCTAGCCTAAGTTCACTAAAAATTAGTTCTCGTGTTACTTAGGCGGCCAACCTCTTTACGCTGTCGCTCTGCGACTTATTATGCGGTGCTGGAAGGCATCAGTTTGCGAGTGATTTGGGCACTACAATTTGGTGCAGAACCAGTTCCCGCTCCCCGAGAATAGGGTCACCTACTGACGGCGTTCTACAACCATTTTTTTGCGACCGAGAACCGGCAACCCGCGCCATAGCTATCTGCAGTTATAAGTTAGGCTCTATGGCATCCAGTCTACATAAAAGTGTTCACCAGCGTTAACCATCTGAAGAGGGCAGGCGGCAGCGGGGGTCGCCACAAATACTATTGGTCGTGTAGGCCACCTCACACAACGCCAACCGGGCCGTTCTCCGCACGATCATGATCTGAACACACATGCAGGTGACAAGAGTGGGCTAAGAATTTGCCATTTATGTCCCTTAGGCCAGAAGAGGACCCTCCCGTGCTATATCCGGCTTGGCGCCAGGTTGACAGCGTTTTTCCAGTTCCCACCGGTGCGAGGACCAGCACTGTCGAAGGATCCCAGAACTGGCAATGTTGAATATGAAGATGGGCACCCCTTATGGCATCAGTTCAGGAATGTAATCAATTTAGATGAGCAAATGCGCCAGTCTACGGACCCGTCATTTCGAAGTCTCCTCCATCGGGCAAAGACAGCAATACCTGTTTAACTCTAGAGTCATCGGTTCCTTGGTAGCCCCTCACCTAGATGCTGCCACAACGGCGGTGAAGCTGAATTCTCTTCGACACCAGGTTAACCATATTCATTCCTAGTTTTCCCGTCGATTCAGGGCGTCCGCGTGCGGAGCTTGTGGAGCGCGCGTCACCGGTATATGTTTCGTGGTGGTTAGTGAGACTGCCAGAGGCCCATAGATATTGGAGGCGAAACTGAGAGCTAATTCCCGATAGTTGGCTCGCCGTGTTTCGGTGTTATTTGAGGAAGCTATTACCACATTTGCCCATCTTGTGGCCTTTCCGATTGGTTGAATCCCCGAAGAATATTAACAGCGTGAAGGTTTTGGCGTACTATTTTCGTTTTTTTCATTCGTGGTGGTTTGGGCTTTCTATGATTCAAATAAATCCTGTTGAATTCGACTGGGACCTTCCGTAACTTTACACGCGCTCACACTGTGCTGTCACTGCCTCGGGTAATCCCCCTAGGTCAGATAATGTCGACTATGACCTCAGTTTGTTAGTGATATGTCTTCCGGATAGTAGGCTTTATCGTTGTCGATATCTAGTGTAAATACTGTACTATAGTCTGTATTACCAAAAGATCATAAAATTGCAAACATACCTGCAGTTCATAAACAATCACCGACTCTATATGTTAATAAAGCTGATAGAGAGCTTCGGTTTGCAGCGATTCTAGTAAATGAGAAGTTTACTAATAAATATGAACAAACGCCTACACCCTCTCAACCTATAAGCTTTATTGAGTAATTAAACGTGTAACAAGGATAATCATTATAAATGTGAATAATGTTGAATTTCTGATTGTGTGTTATGAAGAATGCTGATGCTGTGTTAGCGTGTGAATAACGCACTAATCAACCATTCTTAACATCTTCCATTATATGTTCTACCGAGTTAAATGCTTCCGCTACACTAGGTGTATAGTGCATAGCGAATGTAACGCCTGCTACCATTTTGATAATTAAACATAAACCTAATAATAGCTGGTGTAGGTTCATCAATTAAATATGAAATTGATATTTTCAATAAAAGATTAATTTTTAAAATCCTCAATTTTATTTTGTTTTTACTAATTTTTTATCATGTTTAAATTACTCTAGGTGTAGGGTCTAGTAAAACCTTTTTTCTCTGTAAACCACACCACTCTTACAATTCCCCCCAAGTAAGTGGAACACTGCCCAGATGCCGCTTTCCCTAGACAGTTTTAACCCCAATGCCTAGTCGAGGTCCCGAGAGCCTCCAAATCTTCCCTTAGGTTGTTCTAATGGAGAATAGGAGAACCATAAGCGCCAGAAAAAATGGTATATGTAACCGATGCGTGTTTCTCTCTTGTAGAAACTGGAAACTTGTGTCATCATTCTCTAAATCACTTCAGCCTTCGGCAGGTCCCAAAGTGTTTACTCTGAGGTCTATATAGGCTTTGTCAACAGCGACTTGGGCCGCGCGACTCAAACTCTTTACGTGGTTGCCGACTTGGTGGAGAATAAATATCTCGTCACCCTCCTGGAATGTAGTGAAAGATTCCATAACCAGGGAAAGGCTTCGTATGAGCTCCAAGTCTCTCATAACGTCGGGGCCTTGAGGATTTCGCAATATGTTGCAGTAGATCATGTTGAAATTTTGAAGGCAAAAAGAAATAGCAAATCTGTGTAGAATGGAAAGGGTTAAAATATAGATGACTACTAAATTGAACCGTGGCATACCCAAATCGGCCAGTTGTATATTCCTTGCTGGCAACTTGTAGATGAAGGAGGGCTGACCGGCTTGCCTCAAGGCAAATAGCGAAGCTTGAATTGATGCATTGTTGTAAATTATAGCACACAGAAGATAATGTTGTTAACTGGTAGCATGCGTGATGAATATTCGTTATGCACCAGTAGTAGTCGAGTCGGAGCATGAACATGTGGAACGACGCCTTTTCGACTTTTGGGTTAGTAGTCGGAACGAAAAGTGTAAGGTTCCACGTGGAACTAATTGAGCTTCTCCAGTCTTCAAGCTCTTTGTCGAGAAAGCGAATATCTCGCAGGACCTCACGCGTGGGTTTCTGGATAGCCGTGGGTGATAGGAAAGCAGTGAAGATTTTGGATTTAATAATGCTCAAACGAATATCGGCTGGAAAGATAGCACCCTCAAATGGTCGTTTAGAGGTGGGTAAAATCTCTAAGTTCCGTAAAAGTCGGTCCACATAACCTGTGGGGAGAGATAGATCACACAGAGTGTCGTCAATTAGAGAAAACTGTCTGTAATGCCCCGGGAAGGCCCCTTTGTCGATGGTGTAACAAAGCCAAAACAGATTGCGTAAATGTGTGTTCGTGGAAACAGTGACACTCAAATTGGCATGGCCTCCCATATTAAGAATCATGGCCCATGCGGCGGAATGATAGGATATAAATAGTTCTTCATCACCATAGAGGGGCGCAAGGAAGAGCATCATGACTAAGGCTTGAATTCCATCGATAGATGCTGGTTCGGCGAGAATCGACTCTAGGAAAGTCTGGGACTTTTCAAACAAATCATGTTTGTATTGGTCGGTTTCGGTAGGCCCGAGCCGGAGTGTATTGAAGAAATGGAAAAAGCAGAGCATCGAGAGTTTTGCACTACAGGAGACTCGATCTCGTGAAGATAGTTGGTACGTTTTATTGACGGTTTGGCGAAATAAGTCGGGTTCAATAACAGGAAATATAGGTCGGAAAGCAGACACTTCATATTCATCAACATATTGCAATAACGTGCGACGGTTCGGCAATTCGAGATAAAGCTGTCCTAATACTCTAGAAATCGGCACTGGCATTGGAGAGACAACAGTTTCCGTGCCGTTAGAGTCTGGATTTGCACTACGGCTATCACATCCGGATTAGAATAACCTTCAGCAGGAAAGAAAAGAGCGTTCAAAACATACCTTTGCGGATTCCGTGGCTTCCATGTCCTAGATCCTGGTCTTGTAAACGCACAGTCGACATTATGATGAGAGCACCAGTCACATCGTCGACCAGCCATCATTTCGCATTTGATCTGCAATTATCAACTATATTTCGTTAAAAAATGCTGTTTTCGGAACTATACCTTTCTGCGGTAGCAGGCATCGCACGCCGAAAACACTCGGTTTCGGGCCTTCTTGGATTTCGGTTCTTCAGGACACAGGGGTAGTTCCATGTTGGCCCTGGACAACTTGTGCTACGAAGAAGAGAGGGAACAGACGGGACTGGGAAATACAAAAATTGGTGTACGTCTGACTCCGGGTCATCTTCACCGATCCTTACCTCGTTGCGTTAGGTCAAGCACGGCTAGAGGCACAGCCACCAAGGCTTCCTGCCTTCAACAAATTCATGTAATCCTCAGCATCACCCAACCGGATGTGCATCCAATAGTGACTAACCTTGGGTTCGGAGTGATTCTGAGATGTCCCTAATTCTCAGCAAATGACCAGGTTCGGAGATCATTCGCATCGCCCAATCGGATAATCTCCCAATATTGAATGACCTACGAAGCACTGGTGTGCAGAGAAAACTCCCTTGTCGAAAATGCCCGAATTAAACGAGCCAATGAATACACCTCTTCCAAATGCACTTTTCCGGAACAATAGAGTTGCGCGGGAACATTCCCTATTTTTCCTCCTGAGGGCTTGCCGGGCTTTCGGAGGTTTGCTGCAACCTGCCGGAAAAAGCATCCAACACGGGAATAATCTCCATGGCCCTCTTGTAATCGCAGCCAGTTTGGAAATAAGAACATTTCCTGGACAATTTTCCGTGGATTGGGCCTTCGGACACGTTCCCAGGTACAGCTATACCCGCCTCTGTCAAATCTTCCGTTTCTATGTTGACTGGCGCGCCCATTCAACGTTTGTTATCAGCAAAGGCGCTCTTTTTCGACATCGTAGGCTAAGGGGGTCCCTGTCCTATTCCCATCTTATCCAGGCCAACCGCCTCATAGGGCCACAATCCCCAGGACATTGCCAGTTAGTTACGGTAGACCGGAGACGTAACGGCGTTTTATTTTGCGGACCACCCTCGTGGACTGGGTATGAAATATTATTTCTCTTGTAGATGCAACGCTGTTGCGATGCCGGCGGAACCATCGCCGATTATAATTACATGGAGATGACTATGTACTGTATCTGTCACAGGCTTTTGGAGGCGGCTTCCCATAAATCCATTTACTTTCTCGATGCTCCTCATTGGCCCCGCTATCGTTGATAACTTGATTCTGCTGTTATAATGGGGAATGATAATCAACATGCGTTGTAAATCATAGCTTAAGTGGTAGTCTCCGATAACGGAGGCAGGCGGATACAATCCTTTTCAGACCTAGGTTACATGCAAGATATACCTTGTTTCGAACTCCGTCTCGGAGTTTCGGAGATTCAGGGTCTTGGCTTCGTCTGCCTCCTGGAGAGGGCGACGCAGAGTTCAAATCACAATTCCGGTTGATACTGAGTGACGCACACCACATGATGAACTTTCGTGACCATGCTCGTGTGATCTGCTACAGTACGGACTTACCATGGCAAAAGTTTTAACAACACCTGCCCGCCCTAGGGACACCACAACTTAACCGTGTAACTTAATTATGTGATGCCTAATTCGGCTTACTTTCGGCGCTAGCTTGGGAGGTTTTAAGTTTCTCCTATCTCCCAAATGCTGACACCCTAAACTCAAATTTCGGTATCCAGAAATTTTCATTCTGCGAGAGTCCGAAATCAATATACAGCCTCCGAGACGATTAATAATTCAAAACTGATCGCCGTCGGATAGCCAGCAGATGCCGAGACAGTTATTTGGCAACCTGGAAAGCACGGAAAATTGAGAACGGGAACGGCAAGTCTCGAGAAATGTATAAAGCGCAAGGGAAGACCACTGTATGCCTCTCCGTGAAGCCAAATACCCGACTTTCTAACAAGCTGAAGGCAATGTTGAAGGTAGCTGGAAGGGACGTTTGGCGGCTCCAACCAGAGCCAGAGCAATCAGATGAGTCAACAGTCGCATTAGTGTAACGTATGATCCACTTTGTTTCGTTCCCTCAGTAGAAGTTTGGACTGCAAGGAGATTCACCTGCGTGGCTAACCTCCATAAGCATTGTTTGAGCTTTTCTGTTAAGGGGGAGGTCTGGAGAATCAACACATCATTGGAGCAGAAGTTAAACGAGGGAGCTAGAGAATCCAATATACCGGACCATGTGACTAGCAGCTTGATTCGAACATAACCAACCTCCAACCCAAATGAAGCGACCAACCACCGGACACCAACCTGTAATTCTTTATATAATTATAACTTTAGTCATCCCCCTTTTTGAAGGTATCAGAGAGTATATGATTCGAGCATATGAAAGTTTCTACAAACACGTTTAATTGATGCGATAGCAGCGGGCAATCCAGATGTGGGACCGCGAATTGAGAGATATATCGTGGGACTGAGGGCTTGGAGGGCGTTTTGATACTGTTTTGGACTGACTTTTGGACTGTTTTACTTGGCAATACGCCGTTTTCCTTTGTATTTACTGTTTCATGCGCGGGTCTGGCGTTCGGATCACTCTTGCTTCCGCCGGAGGGAGCGCCTGCATAGCCATTACGCCACTAGTTAGGCTGCAACAGGTTAATAGAGTGTTGATTGATTGATTGATTGATTGACCAAAGAATTAATAATGGAAATAACGGGACATGCGGAAGCCACGAAAATTCATCAACCCCATAGGGTTTGCCCACCATCAATTGTCACAGCCCAAGAGACCGCGGATAAGCTTAGGCCCATGAATGAATTCTGCATAGGCATTGTATCAATCTCAAAATTTTGACTGAAGGCGAGTGACTCGGTTGGTCCTGCACCATTCAACGAATTCAGGATTTGGATCACAGAGGTATTGAACTGTGATGCCATCCTTTTCTAACCGTTCCTCAATCAGGAATGAGAACGGGGTATTACTTGTATGCAAATTGCTTGAGATCAACTGGAAATCGGTCAGACGTACACATCTAGCTTGGGAGAAGATGGCTATACCGGGGTACAATTCTGTGCGTGGTTCGGTGCAAAAGGACCCTCTTTCAAGTGGATTTTTTCCCACGTACTTGTTGATTGACCAGGCGCTTGGAGATTCTCTTTTGACATATCCTCACACAGTTAAAGAGGCTGATGTATTGCGAACTAGGGATAGTAGTAATCGTAGTCTGTTGTTTTACACAAAGCCAAGATGAAATTGGACTGGAAAGTGTTTGCTTGGAGCCGACGGCACACGTTCGTGACTAGTCCTGAGATTACATTTCATTAAAGGCAGAAAAACATTGAACTCTTGTGGGTTCAGTTTACTGAGCTTACCACCGTTCTGTATATTTCGGTCATCTCCCATTGATTAACTCTCTGGAGCCTAGAACGCAGTCCTTCAACCACTATTTCCTCTAACCAAACCTTAAATCTCCTAAACGCTCTTTCTTTGGTGAAGGCTGAATACTAATCGAAGACCCAAAAAGCCTCTGGATGAGCCCGAGCGTCTGTATGACATGTCGTAATCATCGTGTAATAAATCTATCCTTTAAACCTACACCCTGATCTATGGTTCGTGTAGCCCTCCGTTGTCTGCTATCTTTTAGATGAGGTTGGGGTTGGTCTGAGTATCCTCCAGGAATCTAGAGTCAAGAGAACCCATATTAACCACTCTCACGAGCGTCATGCTACCAGGTAATGGCAGGGCCAACTTGGAGAAAGAAGTATCCAGCATGGTCTCCGTACACGAATAGCTTGATGGACGGAGTAGCATTTCCATCCATCCCGTGCCAGATTCCGGGGAGTCGAATATCTTGGAGCGAGTATTAAAGGAGTTTCTGGTTCGAATGCATGGCATATAGCGGCTATCAGTTTTGGAGGCGGTAGTCCAGCAGGTTTACCGGACCTTTCAAATGTGGTAAGCCATTTATTCAGATTGTGAATAGATCATTTAAAGGGAGATCCTGGCATTACAGCCGGAAATCCCATGGCCATTTGTGGCCTACTGCTGGCAAACACGTATTCTCCTAATGTCCCAGGGCATTTCACGAACGGAGTACGGATTTTACCGTCTTTTGAACTCGGATCCCTAGATTGAAGAAATAAATTAGTGCAGAGCACGGAATAGTGTGCCAGGAAATGGCAATAGATGACCGCTTGTCCATGATGCAAAGCTCAATGCATGCGGATGTCCTGGGCGTGGCCCGAACCATCGAAGAAGAGATATCTATGATTGGACGACACTGTCCCAAGTCTTTGGATTTTCACGTCGAGGTTCCTCCGCGGAGGAACTAGGATTCATAGGCCTCGATACTGCCCCGCCCACAAGCTGAAGACCTCGGGTCGAGCCGCGCCGATAACCTGCCCGCCCGATGGCAGGCTTGTGTGCCAATAGCTCCGGTAATCCTGAAGGGCCCAATGAAGCGGGAAAGTAATTTCGGCCTCCTTTCAATTTTAGGTTCATGGTGCTTAGTCCAACAAGGGAACTGATGGCGATCTCTCGCCACTACGCAAGGAAGCAGGAGAGAGGATCAATCTAGTTCGAATACCTAGAGAACTATCTGTTGGTGTTAGGCTACAGTGCACACTGGAAGGTTGACGAGAGTGTAAAGAGGATGAAATTGTCTAGAAGGGCGAAGAGGTCTAGATAGCTACGAGTGGGGCCGCTCCGCCCGCTTGGCGGCTACGTGACCCACAATCTATTTCCTACACTATCTTTGCAGAAGAAAGGAAACAAAGGAAGGGAAGGCCTAAATAGGCCGAAGCAGAACAATCAACCTGGCCCTGGAATCATCCTCTAGGAGAATCTCGACCGGGGATTCCCTCGAGGGAGATCCCTATCGGATCTCCATCAGGAACCTTTTTTGAGCGTCAGGGGAGTGTGGGACTTAACTAACTAGCAGAACGTCTACTATAATCTACCTAGAACTAGTCTATTTTATTGGGTTTTACTGTTGGCACGACCTCGATTTACTAGCGGCACGACCTTTTGCCTGATTTCTGCCTGATTTTTGCCAAGCCTTACATACCTTACAATTACCAATCTAACCACCCTCTTGTTACGAACCTCAAAGAGGCGCAGGGGCCGCAGCTATTTGAGGGGCAACCGAGAACCAATCATTCCCCGGACGCCAGGCACTAGCGTCATCACGTGCGTTTCGGTATACTTGGGCGTGCCCAGAGGGGCCCTAAGGCAGATACTCAGGACAGGAGCCAGAAACGGACTGCGGCTAACCGTTACAACCAATACCCACTTACCTGACGGGACGGTTAGCGCGACGCAGGGAACGACCACCCCGCACGTGACCCGGGTGGTAGAAAGGTAGATAGGTATACGGGTAGAATATGCTAATAGTCATCTACTACTGTACTATCTACTATCCTACCACATATACTATCGAGAGGGACTAGATATATAAGGACACTTATTCAGCATTATGTATTTAGTTCTTCGCGATCAATCTCACATTATTACTTGGTTACTACCTTTAGTACTTCGCACTTTATAGTTCACCTTAAGACAACCTAACCTACAAGTAGGGGATTCACTTAGTGGTAACACTTCGTGATTGACTTACTTAGCGCGCACTTCTGGCACATTCCGCAAGATACTTAACAGGACCCGAACCCGACGTAAGGCTTTGCATAGCATCGGTACGGTTGCGAGATACTCTTGGAATTCACAGTTGGAATCAGGCAAGTATAACCCGAGGGCATTGTAACTCACAGTGACCAGTCGGCTACGCGTAACACCTCTTTCGTCTTATACACACACGCATCTTTTCCTTCTTCTCTTCTATCTTCTACTACTAGGCCTATCACATGGACTTCTACTAGCCCTACTATAATCACATAACCCATATAACAATCTGATTCAATCTATTTTACTGAAAACCTCCACCTCCCCACCCTACCAACCATGGATTTTCCAGAGTCTCATACAATACCACCCACGCTACCACTAAGCCTACCACAATTCTATGCAACTATTAACCTTACAAAGGAAGCTCTTCAAGAATCAGCAAAGGAACAGGGTTTTACCCTAGTAACAAGAAGGTCTAATCCAAAAAGGATTGAACTATCTTGTTCCCTTTAGCCAGAGCCTACTAGGAAAGACCCTTTAGTCTTATCTAAGGCTAAATCTCGCGAGGTTATCAAAATTAGGACTGATTGCCTGTACATAATATATATCAGCTATCGGAAGGGTAAGAAAGGGGCCTCTGATTATTATAAGATAGTGGTTAAACATAGTGAACACAATCATAGCCTAACTCCACTAAATCTCCTAGTTCCACTACGGCAAAAAGAGAGGAAATGAAAGGAAGCGCGACTCCTTAATTACTTCGAAAAAGGCCTAAATCCCATAGCAATGTCAACACTTCTAGAGCCCGAAAAGAGTCTATTAAACTTAAGAGACCTTAATAACCTCCACTCCCGAACTAGATCTATTTTCCTTGCCGGGCGCACATCAATTGAAGCAGTAGTAGAGAGCCTACCTAGGTGGATTATACAATATAAATTATATAGAAGGCAGCGGCTAATCAAAATCCTTTTTATCTTAAGGATAAGCCTTCAATCTCTTTATATTTATCTAAATAATCTATAGATTGATACTATATACAAGACAAATCGGTAAGATAGGATAAATAAGAGAAAGATAAGAGGAAAGTAAGAGAAAGATAAGAACTAATTTACTTCGGGTAACAAGGTATAATATACCGATAATCAATATTGTCGGACAAACCTTAACAAGGAAAACCTTCTACGTAGCCTATTGCTTTGTTAATAATAAGCAAGAATCGTCGTATCTTTGGACATTTCAAGCTCTTCAGACACAGCTTACACAAGCAAAGATTCAAGCTCTAGGTATTATCTTCTCCGACGACGTAGACTCTCTTCTAAATATATATAAGGAGATCTTTAAGGATTCAACTTACATACTCTGTCTCTAGTATATTATAAAGAACATTAAAACTCGTGTGCGGCTAATAATTTTAAAGCAATTACTCTTATAAGACCCTGATTTAAACGTTCTAAAGAAGATGTCAACATGAGTGGGTGCATAAGCCCATGAGAGCTATCGAACTTGACAGAATGCGACGGAACGTCCACGTGACGACGATCTTCAACGATTGACATCAACAACTTGCACACATGACGAAAGAGCTTCAACACTCTATATTTCTCTTGATTTCTATGAGATTCTAGTCTGACGTATTGCCTCGATTTCATGAAGTTATAAATACTGCCTGTTTTCCATAGCTAGTTAAATCAAGTTTAATGATTGTGATGAAGTTGGAGCATTCTTCTATCATAAGTTAACTTCCGATTCTGAGCCGAATCGTACGACCTGACTTGACCTATACGATTCTTCGCCAATCGTATACTGATTTGACCAACCGTGCACACTCGCTTGCTTGTGCACGCCGAAGGATTTATGCTGACCCCGTAAATCCGACACATCTCCTTCCTGTTTGGGCGATAAGACTATATATAAATTGACCTATGTTGAAGAGGTTTTACGATCCTCAAGAAACAGTCTTTGACTATCTCACACAATTGACTTAGCTCCGTTTTTTCTTACCTCATTGACCGGCCTCTACCCTGACTTGTAGAGTATCCTTACAACTAGTTATATATAGAACTCCTGTGGGTCCTTATCTTTTATTTAGCGGGCCCTTTTAAGCTAGCTTATTACTTCAGACTAGAGACTAGCTATATTTTTAATAAGAGTTAGGGTTTAAGTCCGACTGTTGTGATAGCGGCTTAGATCTCTCTTAAATAACTACTTGAGGTTTAGGAGCTATTCCTATTATTACTGTAATAAAGAATTAAGAGTGAACGTAAGAATATTTTTAAGCCGAATATCTTGATCCTTTCCTAATAAATCGTAGGGGTCCTAGTATAGGTTCGATAGGGTTTCGATTAGGTTTCGTCCTATAAGCTATAATCTAAGCGCTTCAGCTTCGTCTTAAAGGTCTTTAAGCCTCTATAGCTTCTCTATAGTAGCTTAAGTAGCTATAAGGTTAGCGTTAAGATCAGTCAGGGTTAAACCCGGGTCGGTCGTAAGTAGGATTTCCTTTACAATTCAAAGAGGGTTCGGTACCCCTTTAGCAGAGAGAGTAGAACAGGTCCTTAGTGCTATTTCTCCTAGGTGATCGAAGAAGAAGAAACAGAAATTATAAAGATATACTCTATAAGTCAGGGTAGAGGCTTGTTAATCAGGTAGGAGAAAGGAACTAAGTCATTTATTCAGAAAGGTCAAAGACTGTTTCTTGAGCAATGTAAAACCTCTCTAACGCAGATCAATTATATACAGTTATATCGCTTAAAACAGGAAGGAGATATATCCTTGGTAGGGGAATAGGAGCGGGCAAAGCACGAGGCTTGTGTAACCTCTACAAGGGTCATCCTTGCAGGAGTTCGTACACGTACTAGCAGCGAAGCCCCAGTGAACCTCCACCGAAAGCTTGCCGGCTTACCAGGGCCCTGGTAGCCTGAGACGCCAAAATTTGTGAATAACCTCATGTCAGGTGTCCCGTAACAATCTATGACAGCTAGAATAGAGCCACCACCATCGGGATAGTTTCGTACGCCGAAATAGCCGCTGAAAGCTGTCTTCATGGTTGCTCATGCGGGGAAATCTCTCTGACAGAGTTTCTTCCTTTCCGGCCTAGTTTAGATTCTTTATCTAGGATCAGCTCCTTTCCATATCCCTGTTTTTCTTGCACGCAAGTGGCTTTCCATCGGCTTGAATTGTTTATTGTTGATCAAGACCCCTTCCCCTTCTTCTACTTGTCAGGAGGTTTCGTTCGGATCATCGACGGCTATACCATCATCTCCTCCTGTCGTACTTTTCTCCTAGCTTTAATAGATTCCTAGATCGCTAGATTGACAACATTCTTTCTCCCCCACTTTTTCCTTTTGCGTAAGATTCACCCGCGAAAATAAATTGCGATTCCAGTAAATAGCGGCCTAAATACTATTAATACCCCTTAGATCGAACTTAGGTGAATACCCCTATTGTCAATTGGGATTGTTTTTGTACTAGGGCCGGGCATTTGTCAGCGTAAAGTGGTTCATGGAATTCATACATGAGTTATGCTGGAATTTGAAAATGTCTATCTTTGCCAAGCATTTGCATGCCTCTTTTCGAACTGTTACAAACGTGTCTTGATAATATTACTGAGAAGATATCGTACTTCTGGTGAATAAAACCAAGCCAAATCTCGGCGCAAGAATTTGTCCCTTTAACAGTAGCCCAGGCCTGCAAACTTTGGTGTCGGACAGGAGGTCCCTGGTTTGTTGATCATTCCGTAGCTACGACGACGTACTCCGCACATGTGCTAAGTAGTTAACTAGTTACGTTAACGTTATTAATAATTATTCATTACTAAGCAGTTTAGAATACTCCAACGTCGATCGAAAGTGATCTCCATTTACTAACACACTATTTTAACTACGTATTCTCAGGCCGGGCGCACCTGATCTTAAAACTGCTTAGGCCTTTCCACCAGACCCGTCGCTTTGCTTCTAGCAAGCAGTTCAGTCTGCACTGTTTGCGAGGGTCCTTACTTCTAAAAATGACCTGATAAGCCTATTTCGTGCCGCATCCTCGTCGCCAAGTCGATCTGATGTCCCTCAGCTTCAACCGGCTCTGTATCAGCATTTCTACCACGTCCTTCCACTCAGCAACGAACTTGTGGTCTAGAAGCTATCATAGGATTTATCTACGCCATCTAGCCTCGCTCGGGACCCCTTCTTGACTACAAAAATCGGCACGAGCGTAGAAAGAAGTTGGTCTACCTGCGCTCCGGATGGGGACATTTGTCGAGGCTTTTTATCTAACCGGGAAATTATGATTTGTACCTGTACAGCAACGATAGTAAGGGATGGTGTGCAGTGATTCAAGCTTAGTTGTTCAAAAAAGTGACAGAAGAGCTCCGGAGAGAAGTGGCACAGGCGCAGAGAAACCGGCTGTGCAATCAAAGAATCACATTAGGATAGTCCTCCTTTGGCGGCACCACAGGGCAAAGCACATAATTAGTTCGACCTCCTCCAACAAGGATGGTATTTGTCCCCTTCTCATGAACTTCGCCATACATCACTCTAAAATCTGGCTTGATGTAGCCTGGGATGTCAGGTTGATCCTCGGAAGGGGTAATATCGACTCGGAGCTTCCATCCCTTCCGGATCTTTGCTGCCGCCGGGTAGATTTCAACATCAATCTGGACCGCCTCACCGGGGTGTAGTGGCGCATTGTCAGCCTTTGTATGTGTGTGCCATGGCCTTTCCGGGAGCGTTTTAGCGCCATCGGTCTTGCGATGGCTTGCACGCAGGAAGCCTTTCGCCAGTGGTTCAGGCTGGCCCCTTGCGCCCAATGGGACCACCTGCCCGTCTCCATGCACGGGCCATAAAGTCACCACCACGTCCGCTTCAGGCGCAGACGAGGAGATACTCAGGGTTGCACTAAAGTGACCCGCGAATTCGACATCTTCCTCAAAAGGAGAAGAGTAAAAGCTAACCCCCGACTTGCCCGTCACCGGCGCTTTGGTGGAATAGGCAAACTCCGTGGCCGGATCTTGGCCCGGGTCCGTCGCAAGCATTCCCTCTGCTGTCAGATGCCATTTCTTGTACTGAATACCAGGTACCGGCCAGGTCTTTTCCTTCCGCCAATACCATCTTCCGTGCCCCAGTCGGACGTGGATTCCGACTGTCTCCGGCTTCGGATGTTCATTTCCCTTCAGGTGGTGGTCAAGGAATTGCATTATCTTCCCTGCAGATTCACGGCTAGGCCAGGGATAATAGTCGCGCGCAACGAGCTGGAGGTGAGTGTTTTCTGCATTGCAGGCTCTCCACGCTTCATACGCACCTCGGCCGTGGATCATGAAAATTTGAGCAGCGGCTAGGAAACAAGGTATGTCACACTGGTCCAAACTTTTATTGGTCATTTCCCAAATTGCGTCATAGAAGGGATGTTCGTTCATCAACTGCATAAGGTCCGTACTTTCCCCCCATTGAGGTGAGCATGCTTGGACCCGAGAAAACCAATCGGCCAGGTAAGTGATGGCAGGGATCCCTCCAGTATAAGCCGCTTCACGATATAAATCGAGATCCGCTGTAGCCAAAATAGTCAGTGGCCCAAATAGCCCCTTTCGTCATTCAGAAACTCACTCGCATAAGGCACGAAACACTTCAGCCCCTTGGGCTTCAAGCGCGCAACATCCCACTGGGTATTCGCACCGTAAGAGCTTCCGACCATAGCAACATTACCGTCGCTCCAGCTCTGCTCGGCGGCCCATTCGACAGCATCACGGAAATCGCTGGTAATCTGGCCTGGTATACCTCTAGTACCCGGTGTCTGGGACACGCCCCTCGGATCAACTTTCACCATTGCATACCCGCGGGGCACGTAAGTGAAAGTGTTGAAGGTCCCAATATTTTCGAAGCCTCTTTGCAATGCCCAGCTTTTGCCCCAGGGTTCTCTCGGAACTTGTATTTCGACGGTGGAGGCAGTTGAATGCCACTCATCCTCAGCCCGCTCAAAAGCGGCAATTTCATCCTGGCTCTCCAGGTTTGGGCCGGAATAGAAAACCCGACGGCCATATATGGTGCAGCTAACTAAGACAGGATATCTCTTTTCCGGTTGCAGAGGCAAGTACACATCTCCCAGTACATAGCTTCCATCCTGCGTGGGGATCTTCAAATCGCGCATTACCTTGAAGCCCGCTTCGTAACGTCGCAGATGGTTTCGAGTATGCGACACGGTCTTGGGAAAAAGGCCCAACTCATTGCAGATACCGGCGAGAGGGACATCAATGTCTGACAAGTTGCGAGAATCCAAATCGATCTGAGAAGCATACTTCTTGATAGCCTCTCGAATCTTTTGGGTAGCAGGAAATCTGGTTAGCGACTGATTGGGTAATTATAACTCCCTTGGATGACCGACCTTGCTATCAATAATAATCGGGGCTTCTAATCCTTGACCCGTGGTAAAGCTGAAGAGAAGCCTCGCTCGATTGATCAATTTGGGATCGGAATAGGACGTTTCAATGGGGACCAGGTCGTAGATGGTAAGGAAGTTCTTGCCAACAGACTGTCCGATTACCAGGTCTCCAATAGAGAACGTAACGACGGCACCATCATCATAGGAGTATGTGCAGTCCGTCGCGGTAACACCAATAGTGGAGTTACAATGATACGAGAGCCCGACAACGTCGGAAAAGATACCCTGTGCGCTCATAGTGTAAAGGAAGAATACTGGTTTGCAATATGCCCCACGAAAGTCATTCCCGCTTTGGCGATATTACTGCTATCAATATATATGTATGCGGTGGAAAATTTAGCGGCCCATTCGTCTAACAATTCAGGATGTCCCGGCAACAAGAATAATTCCGAAGGCGGGATCATCTTAAGAGGACTATCGGAGAGTTCTAATTACGTGATTCTTTTTTGCAGAAATTCGAGTCCCTTTGTCATCCCGGAAGGGCCTCTCAGCGGGCTCTCTGTGCTTCTGAACTTGTAATTCTGGAGCATCACGGCAATTGTGCCTGATCTTACTTTGCATTGTTCCTTGGCTACGCGATGGAAACTGACTTTCCAGAGCTGTGCCTTAACTTCGGATATTCGGACATTTTCACCTAAGGATGTTAGCGCCTGTCGGAGTTTCGGCTCTTTCTGATTCGCTGTTTCGCGAGGACAACTCTGACCCCTTTGTGTATATACGTAGACTGGAGGGGTTTCTAGCCCTGGTTCTCGTGATCGATTGCCACTCGGAACTTCGCAACATGGATTTCCGAATTCAACGCATCACTTAGGGCCGCTACGTAGATCTCCTGTCTTAAACCCCGGTACCATTTAATCAGGTTAACTACTCAAGTTCTAGATCCTACGATATCATAGTACACTGCGTCCTTTACATGGACATGCCTTACCCGAATCGGAGGTTCGCGGGGCAGTCGGCGTGTGCGAAAACCGTGCCAGCACGATTTAGCGGGGAGGTTTCGCTATGTCCGAGTGCTAACACCGAACACATCTAATATGTATGGCATGTACGTGCCAGAGAATGCGCTGCATCTGGTCTCGCTCTCTGAACAGCGCATCTGTGGGCTGTATAATGTCTTGCTGCAGACTAGGCGTGGAACGATCGTGACTGGTATGTCACTCCCTTTAATGTGAAGTACGTAGTCGGCTACATCGGCCAGCGGCTTTCACGCGAGGAATGTTCATATAAACTGTAAGACTAGAGCGGAAGGCGAGTGAACTTGGAAGCTACTTCTAGCAGAACGTAGATCTTAAGGACAGGGAACAACCGCACTTTACATGGAAAGCTAAGCAAGAAGTTTCATATGCTTTCGCCAGGTTCAGCAAACACTAGATTGTAAAAGAATGGCAATACGACCAGGCTCTACTTGCACAAGACAAGAGTTTCTTACTTTCTCAATTTAAAAGCTTGGAGCCAGAGTCGGGCCATTTGAGGCTCAGTGATCAACAGTACAAGGGTTTGACTCAATTAATCAGACGTAAAGATCAGTTGCTGCTAGCGTATACCGTTGGTGACGATCCCGGCAGTATTGAACCACCTAATTCAACACTTCATGGGCCACAACGAACGCGAAATACCACAGGCAAGCACAAGTCGTCTGACCTAGAAATACTTTCATGCAGGGCATACATAGAACGCCGCAGAAGAGAGACGGACTCGAATACCGATCCCGGCTCCGCATTGGATCAACTTTCCGAGGTCACCTACTCGAAAGCGGTTTAGTCTACGGGGACTATGAACCAGGTTTCATAGCCTGTGTAAGAGGCCTATTACGCAGAAGTAGCCCGTCGGGGGTTCCGGATTTACGGAAGTTGCGCGAATGTCCGAAAGTCCGCAGCAACTGGTCATATCGCTCTGACCTCGGCAAGCCCACAACGAGTTTTAGATCATCGCAATTGAAGTCTCAGACTGACTAGTCAGCTTATATTTCTAGCCCATGCAATACCTTTCGGTGAAGTAATAACCGGATTGTGGGTTTATGATGTCTATTTTCTCAGAACTTAGTCTGAGCTTTCGGAAGCTCGGTAATTTTCAAGAAACTCTTTGGTCTCGGAGTTTCCTAGTGGGCCCAACCAAATGGCAGTTCTTTAGCTAATACTGAAAAACAAAGTCGAATACTGACAACTTATAGCAGCCACAACTGACCAGAGAAGCCAGTCCACGAATTCGTAGTCGTCTGAGAAACAGGATGGCACACCAATTAGGGCCGGATAGTGACCGTCAGCTGATTCTTGTTCCCGAGGAAGGCCGCAAGGGGTGGTTGTGTGTGACTGGTGCCTTCTTCTGCCTCTTCAGTACTTTTGGTTTCCTCAACGCGTAAGTACGCGCATGACCATTGTTCTCTCCCTCTTTTGTTTCTAACCATATACAGGATTGGTGTTTTCCAAACTACCTACGAAGAAACATTACTCAGCGCTTACACATCGTCAGAGATTGCATGGATCTTTTCCGTCCAGCTTTCGCTGATGTGGGCGCCTGGTTCCCTGTTCGGCCACCTGGTCGACACATACGGACCAGCGCCAGTCTTGCTTCCATGCAGCGTACTGTGCGTCTTTTCACTGTGTATGACGAGCCTGAGCACAAGTTACTACCAGATATTCTTGGCTCAAGGGCTGGGGTTTGGGCTTGGGGCGGGCGGGATCTTCACTACCTCCTTAGTTTGCGTTGGACATTGGTTTGTAAGACGCCGGGGTCTTGCTACCGGCATCGCTATTTCGGGAAGTAGTCTTGGTAATAATTTTTCCTGGGCCTATGAAGGGCTTCTCTTGACTATGACTGACAATCTTATACAAATTAGGAGGGGTTATTTTCCCAATCTTCTTCAACATAGTCAAAAAGGATGTTGGATTTATTAATACCATCCGCTACACTGCCCTGTTTATTGGGATCTTGCTAGCGACCTCTTGTTTCCTCGTAACCAGCCGACTGCCACGGAAGAAGTGGGATTCTGGCTCGTCATGGTTTGACGTTAGTGTTTTCAAAGATAAAACATTTTCGTTATACACCCTTGGTGCTTTTTTTGTAATGTTGGTTTCCCTTCAGCTAAGTGGAAGCCACAATTGGAGGCTGACGATTTCCAAGGTGGGGCCTCTGGGCGCCGTTCGATTATCTACCTCAGATGGCTAGGGATAGGGGATTTTCTTCCTCATTATCGCTATACCTGATATCCATCATGAAGTCTGTGGCCTTCTCTCTAATCTTCCGAGCATACAGCATACGAAAATCCTATGCTAACAGGTAACCAGTGCCACATCCATGGTCGGACGTATTCTCCCAGGGTATCTTGGGGATCGAATTGGACACATGAACGTCATAGTCTGTGCAGCGTTCCTCACTGGAGTGACGATTCTATGTCTTTGGTTGCCATTCGATTTTTATAGATCTCATCCAGGGATCATTATGTTTGCTTCCATATATGGCTTCGTGAGTGGAGCATATATATCCCTTCTGATTCCGTGTGCTGCGAAGGCCGGGAAGCTGGAGCAACTGGGGCAACGGATTGGGAGCTTTCAAACAGTCCAGGGACTGTCGTAGGTCCCCCCTAAGATAATCGCCGTGTATAAGTTGCTGACATTTGGGCCAATAGCAATCTTACCGGACTACCCATCCTTGGTGCTATTTTAACCCGACAAAATGGAAACTTTCTGGGTTTAGAATTATTCGCCACTTGTTCGGTTTTTATCGGGACTTGCCTAACTCTTTTCGCCATATTCTTTAGTGTTCGGAATGGCAAAGACTAGCTTAGCCGTTTTTGTGCCGAATCAGAGGCTGGAAATACTTCTCTATTATTCAGTTTATCCGTTTCAGACCTTTTTACGTAGTAAGGTTGAATATGCAAACATGAATGCAGTGGCTAAAGTGAAATCTAGCACTATAGCCGAGGGAAGAGGAAAAAGTCGTGCTAAACTTTGTACCCCTATTACTTGGCATCTGATCTTGTTCACCTCATCTTTTCCTGGTATATGTGTACAATACCTGAATAACCGGTCAAGACACTCTACTGAATGCGTTTTTGGTAAAAGCTTGAAAATCGAAGCTATTCAAACAAAATACATAGAACACAATCCACGAGGTCACGTTCGTCTGGCGAGTGATTTACCCCCCGACTCCATATCCCGGACAGAATTGAGGTCTCAGCACCTCGACTTTGCCAATTGTCAGAGTAAAACATCGGGGCAGACCGAGGTAATTGAAAGGCAGCCTTGTTAAACCTTTAGACACTTTCTTAGGAGCAAATCACTTGCAAGCTGCCGGTCCACTGACACGAAATGGGCCACTGATCAGTTAGATTCCATCATCCAAATGAACCTTTAAGTTGGCTATATTGCTGTTCATTCCGGGCCACGCTAACTTCAAGGTATTCTAATCCTCCGGCAGGCCCTCGCTCTTAACGAGTTTCCTCAGGCATAGCAAATGATTATGTTGACGCAAGATGTCCCAATCAGTCTGGTGAACCCACAAAATATGAGAGTACCTTTCCTCCAAGTTTGAGACCATGAATGGCATCGGTGGCATACTCTTTGAGGCGTTTCGTATTAGCCTCTCGTGCGCCCTACGAAATTAATGGACTCGCTTGAGCCAGTCCATTCATCCCTGCTGTCAGGCCGGTCGGTGATTGCTTCGTAAACCCTGTCTCCACGAACATCCTGCCACCCTGCCCAACCGCGCCGGGGCATCCATTTCAACAGACCTCTGAGAGTTGAACAAGGTTGTACCCGGCCTTACTTATTCCCGCCGAAGCTGTTTGCAATAAGTGCACCATGACAAGGTCCCTCATGGTCCGTCTCACAACGTCGTTGTCCGGCTCCTCCGCGGCGCGAAGGTGTCATGCCCCCTCGAATATACTGCAAAATACGGCAAGGGCGACGGACATATGTCTTGGCTGACTCAGGTTAACGTCACCTTAGCCTAGAAGGGCGTAAAGTTCAGGCAGTAAGCGCCCGGCCATGATGCACAATTTCGATCCAGAAGTCGTTCATATCGTTAAGCAGGAAGGGTAGGTTATTCCACAGCGCGCCTTCAACTGTTCGTGCAATGTCGACCCCGTAGGCCCCTGGGGCAAATCTTGGCGGGCCCTTTCCTTGGATGCAGAGGATGCTGAGGACCAGACGATCGTGGTCAAACTATTCATCCCCTGTGTACCGGCCGAGCTGGTAGTACACATTCCACATGCACTGAAGATATCTGCCCCCCAAGGCTCCTCAGGTTCACCCCTAGCGGCGGGTTCCTGTACATCCTCTCGATTTCTGGAGGCGTTGTCTAACGCCGGCCTTTAGGCGAGGGACTGAGCAGGTTTTCACGGAGATGGCACATTTTCATATGATTGTTGTAATGATCAATGGTCCAGACGGGTGCAGTAACGAGGAAGAAAGTTAAGATAGACAAGGATCCTACGCAAAAGATTCGGCCCAAGATGATATTCATCCACGAGAGTTGTTTCTTCGTCTCATTAGACCTTTCTAAGTAGCAGAATAGTACTTAAGACCATGAGCCTCTTTGATAAGCTTTCTTTGGTTTGGAGGATAGCGTTACTGGGAATGTCTAACCCCCATTCCTCCATTTCAATAACTTTGCTATGGGATTGCTAACTAGTTCGTACGCAGTCGTCCGCTGTATGACCTATTATGCGCCAAAATGTGTATTGCATGGCAAAGTTTCTGCGCTAAAATGGCGTCAGAAGCTTTCGCTTGCCTACCTTCTGGCATCTTGAGAGACTTTCAACGTGCCATCCGATCACGCATGCCTCCGACAAGGCAGGCCGCAGGATCTAGCAATACTGTCACCGAAGGAATGTGGACAATAGTGTTCAGGGGGCGCTACCATTGACAAAAAATTGAAACCTCACCTCCGATGTGGCATGTTATCACGCCTCTCGTGGCGCAATAAGCTGGACCTACAATATTTCACTCACATGACGATTGATACCACTTGCCGATACGAGCAGATGGGCACATCCCGTTTGTGATGCGCTGTGCGCTGGCAAGTAAAGCGTAGTATTCACTCGGCCCCTGGTCCAAGCTGTGGCCGGTCTCAAGTTTCACTTCGATGAGAATGGCATCCAAGTCAAACCATCATCCTCGACGGCTACAGCGCTGGTGGACTGTTAACAGCGAGCCTGTTGGCTCACATTGTTTGCCCTTAGCCTTGACGCTGCCCATACTATCTTTGCGCTAGTCAGTTCAATGCGGCCTTTTTAGTCTCGACCTGGTTGACGATGCTAGCGGACTCAAGCGCACCTAACGCTGGACGATAATCATTAAGCTTACGAAGCTGCTTAGTCCATTGTTAAGCGAAGTATGGAGTAGCCCATACTTGGCAGAGGACGCGGTAGCCGTGTGGAAGAGACTCTTTCCTGGCGGATACGAGCATGCCCTCGGTCACAAGGTGACCACAGGCGAGGGGACACCAAAGACCCTTCTGTATTCCTGCGTGAAGTTTGGGCGGGATTGTGCTGGACGTGAGAGTATACTTGTCGACGTCGAATCGGACCTGGTTTTGGTAAAGGAACGGCCCTGTTCTTGCAGAAGTCCTTGGTGAGACGCACGCGCAGCCTGCGTGGATTTCATCTTAAGGTACCACAACAGACGTATGGTGAAGGCAGTCCTGGCCTTCCTAGAAACTTGTTAGGCAATAGGTACATATGAGGAAGAAATGGTTGGGTCCACTGTGCATCATTAAAGCATTTAGGACTATGCTGCTTGTGGTGGTATATGTTACGCTGTGGTACGAAAAGATGAAGATCAGACACGTAGTCAGTTTTGCGAAACAACGAAGCGTGGGAAGAAAGGTGGAGAGATCATGAGGGGAGATCTAAATACAGGTGGAATGTCTACAGTAGTAGGGTTCAACAACAAGCACTACACACCACACATGCCAATTTTCACAGTATAGAGATTAGTATCGTTGGACTGGTAACTTCAGATCTGCGTAAGAAGGGTCCTCTTGAGTTAGCCGCCCTTTTCGATTAGGAGATATATCAGAGAGCAGAAGTACGTCACAAAATGAAAATTATGGATCCAAGGCCTTATCCATCTGTGAGTTAATATTTACTCTGCAACCGAGTATCTAACTTAACTCGCAAGCCAGCGGGAACATATCATAAAAAGGATCCACTACGCACACATGGCTACCTTTCTGTCCAAGCCGAAGGTAGATAAAAAAGCGTGAACTGGAATGCGGCAAACCAAACCGGACCAAAAATTCGTTTGTACCGGTCGTAGTGGTTAGCTCTAATATACGAAAAGGGACCCGTAAACATGTGAGCAGCGAGTGTATCTAAATGTGGGTAGAAGCTGGCCTGACGATATTGGTGGGCCATGTGCCTTAATACATAATAATTTGTAGTGATAGTCACTAATGCTCTCTATTTAGGTCAGAGTGGTGTGGGTTACTCGTAAGTATGAATTTAGATGACCGTGAAACGATTAGTTGTAATTGGAAGTAGTAGTAGGCGGTACTCGTGAAGATATACGCTAATAATCACAAGGTGTCGGAATGCAGCAGGCAGAGCTAAATACACTATATGTCCACCAAGAATGGTCCTATATTTCGGCCCATCTGAATCACCAGCTAGGGCTTCGGGACCTATTATCCAGCTCATTGCGCACGCTTATATAGTAATAGCATCGTGATAAGATTCTGTTAGGATCTACAGTAGAACTAGGTAAGTATAACTCTGGAACGTTCTTAATTACCTAAATTAGGACTATTTCGTAAAATAGAGAAAATAGAACTACTTAATTAATATCTACAGCTACTAGACAGTATATAATATATCTATATAATATTTTACATCACATTATTAAAAAAAGTGCTTGTCGGATTTACGCGGTCGGCATAAATCCTTGGGTGTACATGAAGCGTTCGTGCACGGTCGAGTCAATCGATCTTATTATAGACCGATAAAGTCGTGCTATCTAACCGTATATCCACGATTATGGAAGAGTAACTAAGAAACAAGAGAGTAGGGTCGGCAATATTAGACAGAAAACGGTCAGGTAGGCCTCGACCTCTACTTATGAATGAAAATCGGTGTTAAACTTCAACCATGTTCGTTAAACTGATCTGGGGGGTATTTATATCTCTAGGCATGTGACAGGAGGATTATAGAAAAACTTTATACTCCGTAAAATCCGAAATAATCATGGGGGCATGATTCCCAACATTCTCCGCTAGGGGTGGTCCTGTTGATCTCTGCGGAGTTCTGAGTCAAGAGGGGGCCGGTGACTTCCAGGTTGCTCCGGGCAGGCCTGGCTTTTCCTATCTGGATTGTCGTCGATTTAGTGAGGGTACTCAGCCTCAGGCTCAATGAGTGAACGTTGTGGCTATGCAATGGTTTCCGTGGCCTGCCGGAAGCGGATGAGGCCAAGACTTTGAAACTCCGAAACACCGAGAAATAAAGTTCTTCAGGGACCCACCTTTTTCTCTTGCACTGTAATACCGATTTGGCCCGTCTGCGCTTGTTCTTAAGTCCCTATGATTTCCAACAAAGCTACATTATACAACCGAATTGCAATTCCCCTTCTCCAATCCAACTCAACACCAACTGTCAATACCAACAGTATCCGTGGCAATGGCGGGCATCGAGAAAGTAAGTGGACAATTTTGAACAACGCCTTAACTGTCAGTGACTGATATTTCGATGATCGCCAGGTAATTATCATCGGCGGCGGTCCCGCTGGCATTGCGGCAGCGTTGGTTCTACAAGAGAGGAATAATATCTCATGCCCAGTCTACGAGGTTCGCAGCGAGCCCACCACGCTGGGAGGTGCCGTAGGCATCCCGTCTAACGGCCTACGACTTCTCGAACGCATGGGACTCAGTGATGCGATGATGGCAAAAGGGTCAGAGACGTCGATGCTCAACCTGCATTCTCTCAATGGCAACGAAGTGGGCCGGATGGACATGGCGTCCTGGAGCAGGCAGCAAACTGGATTCGGCTACCTGAGGATTCGGAGGACTGACCTAATGGAAGTGTTGTTGAACACCGCCAGCGAAAGGGACATACCTATCCATTTCAACAAACGCCTCACTAAAATTGAAGAAAACAACGATAAAGTCACCGTCTTCTTCTCGGATGGCACTAGCGACACGGGGGACTTTCTCCTTGGCTGCGATGGTATTCACTCTACCGTACGCAAGCTATACGTGGACCCGGACTGCACACCGCAGTACACGGGCATTTCGAATGTCTTCTCTTTGATTTCCACGTCTCAACTCCCGCCTGCTGCTTCTTCGATGGACGCCCTCCACGCGACATTGACCTCAGATGGGATGTTTGGGATCAGCCCCGCCACAACCGCTCGTGATATGGTTTACTGGTTCTTCTCGCGTGAAATTGCTATGCCTAAATCCGGGGACACGCGCGATGGATGGGAGGAACGTGGCAAGATGGAGGTCGACAACTTGAAGTCCACCTTCATTACCCTTTTGGGGGAGTCCGATTCCCCATGGGTGAACATGCTGAGAGATGTCGTGCGCAAGACAGACGTGGTGAAATTCTACCCGATTTTCAAGATAATGCCCGGCGGGCCTTGGTCCAAGGGGCGATGCCTTGTCATTGGAGATGCAGCACACGCCATGCCCCCTCACGCTAGTCAAGGTGTATCAATGGCACTGGAAGACGTCTTCTTGTTTTCGAAGCTGCTGAACCACCACTCTCGAAGCCTGGGTGCCCCTAGTTCTCGAAGCCTGGGTGATCTCCTACAATTATACGAGTGTAAACGCAAGGCCAGAACTGAACAGATGCTCCAGACTGCAGAGCGAAACGGCGATGTTCGCAAAAGAAAACGCCAATGCGTCTCTGGGCTAACGAATTGGCTTTGTCGTGGGGACTGCGGATCTATGGGGCGATCGGACTAGATAAAATGGGAATTGGACAGAAACCCCTGGCCTACGATATCGAAGAGGAGCAATTTTGATGACAGCAAAGGTGATTTCACTACATATGCTCGCCAGCAAGGGAATGGACGATACACAACCGATTGGGCTAGGTGTGTACATGATTTAGGACTGTACCATTATTTTAAATGTATTTATATATCTGAACGGGCGCTTTTAAAACAAGGTGACAAAGCTTATGCTTTTAGGAAGTAATGCTACAAGTTGCAATACCCCACTTAATGAAGAGCAAAGAAAACCATCAATCGACGAAAGATAAATGTCCCTAAATGACCAATTCCACAGCCCGCTGTGTGTAAGCTTCAAGTCTTGGGATATGAAGGTGAGAAATTTTATATTTAGTACGGTATTTTGAGATGGCCAGGGACGGTGGAATTACGTTAGTTATTAGTTATTGCAAGGTCTAGTGCTGAGTAACCCGCCCAGATCGCCGCTTGGAAGGCCAATAATTGCCTTCCGGTGTTCTCCGCAGGGTCGCCTGAGGTTGGTCCTATCAGAATTGGAGTACGTAAAAACTCATGTGTTGACTCACTCATAAGATAATTATTCCCGCAACATGAGTTCTTCTTTTTTGCTCGATCTAGCCAGCACCAGTATCAGCCATGTACCTCCGAGCTGTCCATGCAGAGTCCTCCACCAAGGCTCTTTTCGAATTCATCACGGCCAATCCTTTGGGTATCATCACCACCGCCATCCCTTCCACCACCCACCATTTCCTCCAATCCAGCCATGTACCATGGGTGCTTGACGTTTATACCGACGACCCCGAGGCACCTGTCCAGGGCCGTCTACGAGGCCACATGGCCCGGCAAAATCCACAATCTATAGCCATGATGGAAGCATGTACAAACTCCGGCACAACAGAATTGCAACAGGATGTCATGATCCTCTTCACTAGTGCCCATCACCACTACGTTACACCCAAATTCTACACAGAAACCAAGCCTGATACGGGCAAGGTAGTACCAACCTGGAATTATGCTGCCGCGCAAGTCTACGGCAAGGCTACTATTTACTTTGACTCGTCGGTTGCGGAGACATCGGAGTATCTTTCGCAGCAGATCCATGATCTCTCGCGGATGTGCGAGACTTCTGTTATGGGATATACGGGTAAAGATGGAAAGCCGGGGCCGTGGAGTGTGTCTGATGCGCCGGAGCGGTATATTGAGATTATGAAGAAGAATACCATTGGCATTGAAGTTGCTATTGAGAGTATTGGGGGGAAATTCAAAATGAGTCAGGACAAGGGGCAGGGTGATCGGGAAGGAGTTATTCAGGGATTTAGTAACCTTGGTTCGGATGTTGGCACTCATATTGCAGAGCTGGTCAAGGAGCGAGGGGAGATGAAAGAGGCCGAGAAGAATAAGCAATTATAGATACACTACATCGCGAAACCGGCGCAAGATCTCCACTCTCTCAATCTGAAACGAATCAAGCACGAAAAACAAGTGTAGTTGAGCGATAGTACGAACTTGGATGGTTAATTTTGGTACCGTACAGAGGAAGATATGGCATCAATTAAGGATTTAACAATGGCAATCGAGACGCTTGAAGTCCATGGGCAAAAACAGAAGATGCTGCTGGAGATGAGGTTTAACTTCGAAGAGGAAAAGCTTCATGTACATATTATATGATTAGTGTATTATCAACTATGTGACAGCTACGGAGTACTTGGAGATAGGCCAATCAATGCAACGGAATCAAAAGGGGAGAAATTGAGTATATGATTGATTGATTGAAGAACATAAAATGAGGGCGCTCATGGGGGTTGAAATACCCATGAACTTACAGTGTAACGGAGGTCCACGCATGTTGAATATCCTGGTGCCTAATGACAACATAAATGACTGAGATTCGCCATATAAAAGTGTTGCACCATCTAGAAAACAATTGACGTGATGTTCATCCTTGTTTTGGTACGAGTAGCAACCCATTGGGGTTGACATGTATCATCCCCTCAAGCTCACACATCCATTGCGTGCAAGGGAAAACCTCTGCCCGGGAAGGTGTGCAGCCCGCGGGAGTCGATTGTATTCTCCCAGAGTTCCAAAGTTCACATAGTCTCGAGTATATGTATCACAGATCCAAAACATGCAATTGTACAGATAGTCTATACTTTGTTTATATAAATTCAATTTCATCTAAATGTCTGCAGTCTCAAACCTGCTCACTCTTCTCAATTTATGCCCACTCACAAAGAACAGCCAAGGAACCGGTAACAGAGCGACAGCAATGAAACCAAGGAGGCTCGAAGCCCACCCAATGCCGAGCTTGGTGTACACTATAATAAAGTAAATTAGTTTAGAACCCAAAGTAGTCATTAAGAATACCCACTTTGGATTGTAAAGAGAGGGAACGCAGCTGCAAGTCCATAACGCGCCAGACTATTTGCACTCATGGCACTGGCAACAGTTAATCCATGGTAAGTGTCAACAATATACTGCGTGGTGCTGACGAAGACACATAGGTTCCCCCATGCAAATATCATAATTGCCACAACTGGATTAGTCCAAGATATATTTGCGCGTGCTGTCCACCCCAACCAGAATAGTCCAGTCGGAAGACCGATACTCCCGATCATGGCAGGGAAGAGGCGATACTCTGGTGGAATATGGCCACCAGGAAATCCGGCAACCCGAGGTCGATAGAGAAGTACGTCGCAAATAAGTACCGTAAGGGCTCCAAGAAGACATCCGACTACTATGGAGAGAAACACAAGACCGGAGTCTTCAATCCCAAAACCATATACTCCCTGGAAAACGAGGGGAACGGCAGCAAAAAAGGAAAAGAGTGTCGCGAATTGACAAGCCACATAGAGACATATAAAAGCAACGATTGGGTCGCTTAGCAACATTTGGATTGGACGGAAGAGGGCAATTGTCATAAAGAATCGAAGCTTGAAAGCCAGGGGCGGCGATTCAGATAATGCCCGACCGAATTGACTGGCGACTCGACGCTTAATGGCCGGATGGAATGTCTCCTTAGCGAAAAGAGATATAATGATCGTTAAAATGCCGAAGAAAATCATCGTCCACTGCGTCCACCGCCAGCCTTTGCGGTTTACAATAAAGCTGCCAATGACCGGTCTTGAGATAATATCAGCAAAAGATGATTGGGAGAAAGTAAAGTCGTCCAACTCACCCGAGGCCAGGTCCGAGAAAAGGAGTCAGAATAAAAATCGTGGAAGGAAGGGCACGCTTGACGGGTTTGAAAGTTTCGTTGATGGTGCCGCCAGCAATAGCCAGAGATGGGGCAAAGCAGAACCCTGCCAAAAAACGCAGAACACAAACACCTACAAAAGTATGACTGAATCCAACTCCCAGAGTAAATAGGCACCCAAGCAGCACTGTACCCAGGTATACAGGGTACCTCCCCACCGTCTCAGATAAAGGTCCGCCGACAACGGGGCCAAGTCCCAGTGCAAACACGTAAAGCGAGAGGGGTAGTATAGCGACTGTGCTACCCACTCCAAACTCTTCCATAAATTGAATGTGAGCTGGAGATAGGATTGACACACCCACAGAGCTATGGGCCGAGTTAGCTAACTTGACGTATGTCAGAAAATCGTTCCAGGCTCTCTTACGTTGTGAAAGCGGCAGATGCCATCATCAAAACTTGTAGGACTTTTGACTGCGTGGACCAGTTGTACGGATTCTGAGAACTATACTCCCAGTCTTCGTTTGAAACTGGTGATTGTACTTTTTCGTCATCTCCAGTCCCGACACCAGGGGCCGTGGTGGACGGTGACGCATCATCCGCCTCATTCTGCTGATTTTTCGGTTGCGAGGTTTCGACTGTCGCCATTATACGGAGACGTGAGTATCAGATAGAAGCAGCTGCCTAGTGACGGTTACACGAGTTTCGAATTGAGTAATGAGCAAATCTTTCAGTCAACAGGTATTGATAGAGTGGTTTTAGTATTCCGTTTCTCGCGGTGTCGCAATTTGCACCCTGCCGAGCTGATAAATCGTAGGAAACGCATTCAACGGTGTTGAGTGGTCATTTTGTCCCCTTTCCAAACTCCTCTACTAGGCAAATGGCTGGCACGAGGTACCGATTCTTTCCCGAGACATTTTACGATTACTCAACAAAATCCATTTCTTAGCAAGGGATACGCCAGGACCGCGGTCGGTGATCCAGGCAATAAATGATTATTCAACAAGCATTTAATGTTTGTTTAATCGTGCTAAGAACTCGAATGAAGATTGTTAAGCTGATCGAGCCTCGGGATTTAAGAAATTTAATTTTAGGCCACGGCTCGATGCCCCCGGAGTGGTGATAATAATAATTCACTACAAGAAAGAGGAGGCAATTGTTATATATGTTTCTCATTCTGCTCACATCCCGATAATCTTAGATGACAACTCATTTCGCCCGCATCGGAAGAACGTTGCTGAACAGCCATGCGCCACCTACTTCTAGCCACAGTCACACTCGTTTCCCCATGGTGGCTAATGGATGCCACTTTTTATGATGCAGTCAGCGCGACATAATTGGATTGGATGAAGCATTTGACAATTAACTATGACGTGAGCAGCACTGCAAAATAAATAAATAAATAAATAAATAAAATAACCAAATGCCACGTTTGCTCTCTCACAGCTTCAGCCACCTATCATGCCACGAATTCGCACTGAATCCTCGCAGAAATCAGCTAATCAGGAGGAAAAAATGTGTTATTAGCTCTTGATGATATTAAAAACGGCAGCATAAAATCTATTCGCGCAGCAGCAAAGCTTTACGAAATCCCTTTATCAACTCTACCTACGCGTGTTCACGGCCAGATTCCGCGTGCTGAGAAACGCCCGATCGGACTTTAACTGACCCAATTAGAGGATTCGTTTACTACATGGATTCTCTCTACGGATTCGCGTGGAGCGGCCCGCTACTGTTCGAGAGATGGCTAATATCCTCCTGGCCGCGCCTGGCAGCAACCCTCCGCCTACTGTTGGCAAGAATTGGCCATCAACCTTCGTTTCACGGCGTGATGACCCTACCACCGATGACGTGGGCAGAATACAGGGTCGGTTGTCAAGCACAGGCCCTTATGCTGACTAGCTGCCTTCCCTCGATTCTGCCACCGCTTTCAAAAACCTGCTGATGACTCGAGGGGACAGAACAGTCTTGAGAAGTCTTGACACTGCCGCCATAGATGGAGGGTGATGTCTCGTACCGAAGCTGTCCATCTCGGTTGATGTAGATGAGGGCGAAATGTTGAAAACATTTTCTGTCATGTGAAGGTTGTCGCAACAGGCCCTTTTATGTTTCATCTAGTGAAACTCCCTCCGGGGGTGGTGAGTGGCGGTAGAGCGCCAAAAGCAGCCGTTTCTGGCCTCTTTCTCACCGTGTCATGCATATTAGTGGTACAGCAAGATTAGTATACCTTATTGATGGAGATCCGATAGATATCTCCCTCGAGGGAATCCCCGGCCGGGATTCCCTCCGTATGTACGTTTAGGAATTAGTAAATGCTTGCGGGGTTTAAACAGTTAATAATAGAAGATTTGCATGATTAGCAAGCTTCTAAAAATATGCTTCAAAGTCCCTTGTCTCTTCCCTACTGGCTGATGAACTTGCAATTTCAAGCTGCAAGTAAGTGGGTGCGCTATACACTGTGATAATGTAGTTCTATATGTTTAGAGAGCGACGTCCCTGGGTGCAACGTTAAATTATCTCAGAAAAGGATGCCAACGCCCCTGGCAAACTTTATACGGTACAGTGAATAGTCAAACACTTGATACTATTCAATGAGGTTTAGATCGAATTAATCCCCAAATAGCCAGGAAATCACGACTTTTGAGAAGGGTTTCGTTTTCACAAGAGAACTTAACACCTATTCTGATCCTTGGCCATTTCCAGTCGATCTTTCAATGTCTCGTGCATATGCCGTATAGAGGGACTAAGCTCACTTGGCCCATGGAGAGCATCCACCGAGCCCTCAAGGGATTCCCAAAGCGGTGGTTCTGTGAGCAGCCGAAGGCACCGGACTTCGATAGCTCTCACTGCAGCAAGGGAGATTGTATACATACTGGTGCCAATTGTTAAGCATACATTTTAAAATATAAAAGAAGACCTGCAAGCACATACCTCGCATACAGAAACCAGGCCTTCGGAAGACATACTCCAAGGGCGATTTTAGCTGCATCAAGAAAGCCGGTCACCGATTGAAAAAACAGGGACCCGTACGGTAGGGACTCGGTATTTGCGATTCCATCGAGTATGATGCGGTAGATGACCGGCCAGTAGATTGAGATCTCGTACATATGGTACTTAGCACGACAGATGGGACCATTGACGTTCTGAGAGCCGAGGCCATTATCTGGAGACAATGTCTCGGATGAGGAGCCCGGTGCGTGACTTGAAGTTGCCGCCCTCTCATGGGGGGTGTCATTGTCATATGTACTCCATACATCCGTTGCTGAGGTAGAACAGCCAGCCAGCTCTTGTTGTAAATTGATCTCGGTACAAAAGTCGACTAACGTCGGCAGCCTCTCATTTGGTGAATAGACTGAATTGACTTCGCTATTTTGAGGGACTCCGGACAAAGATGAGCCCGACGGTGTATTCGAACTACCGAAAAGGTCCCACATGTATGTTCTTGTTGGCATCATTGGAATATTTGTCAATCTGCCGCGTAGCCCTTTGCCGAAGCATGGTAGATTAAAATGCATGGATATCTCACTGGGTGCTTGTTAGTTCAGAAAGTATGAAGAAGTTTGCAGTGCAGACCTCATGATTAATTGAATTGTCCAGTACAAGCGCGTGACAAGGTGTGACTCAGGCGAACCATCCAAGAAAAACAAGCGACTTATTTCATCAACACAACCTAAATTAGCAATGGCAAAACTGGCAGTCGATTTTTTGATGCAGATAATGGCGCACCTTTTGAGAAACGGCTGGATTTTCAGAAAGGCAGCTTGTATGTAGTCATATGCTTGTCTTGGCTGGAGGAGACAAGAGAAGTATATACTAAAAAGGACCAAACATTGAACACTCGTAATGCTGTATTCTTGGATCGCTATTGGCATCATGGACAAGGCAGCTTCATACTGTGCGGAGTGAGGTCGATGATCGACTAGACTTGCAATTGCTCCAACGAGGAGCGACAGGCACGAAGTTGTAGAGCACGGAAAGCCGGCAGCATTGGACTCGATAAATTGGGACGTGAAATCGGAATGCAGGATTGGATACCATTGATGAACTTGGTTATGAAACCAGTGGAAGATACTGGCGGTGGAGTCAGTTGAGTGGCTATTGGTTTCTTAAGTCTTCATTATTGAGAACTCACAGGTCAGTAGATTCGACACACATTGATTCAGTCGCAGATGCGAGCGTCCGAGGAACAGCAGTTTCCAAGCGATACAAACCAGATGCTAGATCCGATGGTAAGCCGAAAACTTGCATGAGATGAGGAGACTTGAGGACGAGAGGTGGGCAATTCCATGGAGGGGTATTGCCATATTGTGCTGACGACTGCAGCCGAGGTTCCAGTAGTGTGGTAATAGACTCCAGTCTTTCTCGAATTCTCATGAGTTCCTGTACCAATCTACGCAATAATTTAAGGAATAGTACATGTCATTTTGGGGGAATGGTCAACTTACTGTGGAGGCTTAGAGTCAGGAGCGTGTCCATAGACACACTCTATACCTTGGGACACGCAAAATGAGCACTTAGGCCTGGTTCGGTCGCATCTCCTCCTGCGGAGGCGACACTGGTCGCAGACCGATGCCGTTATGTATGGGAGCATGGTCGTAAGGACGCTCATGAATATCGTAGATTGTCCTGGGCTGATATGGCGGCCTTCTTTTATGACCGCCAATTATGAAACTCCCTTTTCCAGCTATTGTTCAAGGAGCTTGTGGTATCAATACCGGTACTGAGGTTCTTGTCGTAGCAAGTACTTCGTCAGGGGACTGTGACTGAGGGGCGGGGACTGAGGGCGGGCGGGTTATGGGGATACTGGCCCATAGTTAGCCGCAATATCTAGCTGCAATGTGATTGGATTGTGTTTGGCGTCCTTGAAAGGCTCCAATCAGAGGGGCCGATGTTAGCCATCGCGGAGCGGCTCCTCCTCTCCGCGGGACGCTTTGTTCAGCCCAATCGCTAATTCTCAATCCCCGCAGTTTGAGTTCTAGAACTTAGTCGTAATTGTTCATTACCTTAGGCGATTCCCCAGATTCCTCACACTCGGGATTGCGGGGAGAGTGTTCTCCTCTTCCCTTCTCGCTTGTGGCGAGAAGGGAAAAGCTACATATTTTCTTCTCCAAACCCGGAACACCGCACAATTTGTTGCTTTGTTGCTTTGTTACTTTGTCTCACCGGGCATCAATACTGTTCCTCCAATGTAATTGCGACTATGACAGGCTCGAATAGTATCGGCTCATTCACACTCTCGATGAAGGAATCTAATCATGCGCGAAGAACAGTGCATCGGCCAGTTGATGATCCTGCTGCTCTAATCCTGGAAGCCTGGTCGCAGGGCCTTATGACGGGTTCTCTCCTCATCATGGCTGCGGTTACTTATGCGAACATGCGTCCAGGTGTGTTGCTGCATAAGTTGATTTTATTAGAGGTAAGCTTGCTGCCATTGATGTGGTATATACGCACTGACGTCGCCACTTCCTGATAGTTGATTCTGGCCCTAGCCCACGGAACATTCATATTCGCCCCGGACCCGGTGTACGGCTGGTATCTGGCTGCATCCGCGATTGGATTGATAATATCATGGTCTTTGCACAATGTGATCGCATGGATGAAGAACAGGCCGTTCATGGGCCGCAAAATTTCGCTCTTGTATGTCGGCACGATCATCCTGGCTCAGCCGTACTGGGCAACTGAGATTTACGCCAACTTCGCCTACTTCAATAACGTAAATCAGACCGTTTACGAGAAGATTCGACCATGGGAAGCACTATTCCGGTAGGAATTGTCGTAGAGGGTCGTCTTTCTCATCACTGGCTACCTCGACTAACCAACTCTTGACTTAGCGATCCGTGGTGGATTTATACGACGTGCAACCTTTTTTGGGTAGTCAAGAAACACTACAACTTTGGCATCCTCGAGTTAGTACGCGAATGTCCTCGATTTGGTCTCATGCTGGTCTCAATGTGTCTCTCTATTGCGTTCATTCCTCTCGATGTTATCAGCGTGACCGGGGCGCTCAGATCCGCTATGCCGCTGGGCATCAACCCTTTTGGAAAGTGCGCTTCCCTTCAGTTTCCACCGGAAGCGTTTTAATTTCTCTTATATCCAGTGCTGATGGTTTTGTATACTTCAGCTTTGTTTTATGTTCAAGTGCCTGTGCGATACCGTGATTCTGGACGATTTCAAGACTGCGCTTGACAAGCTTAGCGCTAGATGGCTTGCGAGGCAAGGAATTCACGAATTCCATACAATAGGTGGGCATCTTTTCGATATCCTTTCCATACCAACCATGCGACTGAGTCCTGACGTATCGAGTATTCCTAGATTTCAGAAGCCACCCGACCTTTACTGATGAGCGTGCTACGCCACGCATGGGAGACATTAGCTCATTGAAGCGTCCAGCGAGCGCTGTACATATTGAGTGACAGATAAGGAAAATTGTGACTAACCTCTGCCTTGGAAATATAAGACGAAGAATACACCATTTAGTATAACAGAGAAACATTTCTATCAAGCGGAAGTGGGAGAGGGAAACATTATGTATGCGGGTGCCAAGAAAAAACCGCCAAGAAAAATGTACGCCCTGGGCATAATGTAAAAATCTGCCACATTCCATGAACAATGCGTATCCTCCCCTGTTTGAGTAATCAAGGGTCCATGCTGTAGGCACTTGGACTTCGCCACCTAAAGAATCTTCGCTTATCTTGCATGGAGCTGTGCTGATGAACCGAGACTGGATGATCTGTGTCTCGAAAAGGGCTGGACGACTTCGGACTCCACTCCTCCGAGTAGTACAGGGATCCCTTCCTGGTTGTTATCTAGATTCTCACCGGCTCAGCCCCAGCCAGTCCCATTCTGGTATAAGGAGAGGAAAGTTAAATACCCTTCGCACCGTTTCTCAGTCTGTGTTGCCCGAAACTAGTCCTAGTGTGCGATTTTAGTGGCTGGCGGCATTGCTCCACGCAGAATGGAGTCAAGTTTACTCGTGCCCGAAGCCGTCGGGTGGAGGTTCTGATTCCTGATTCGACAGCTATCCTTTTCCTTCGTTGTCTTTCCCCGCACTACGTAAGAAAGGGTTATTCTTCGTTTGTTCTAGAAACATGGTGCCATCGGGCTAGATAGTCTGGAACGCTTGTGCAAAGCGTTGGGCCTCGAGGGTACATCACTGGTGTACCATACCTTGTAAAAGAAGAGGCTAGTCTATCTATTGCTGTTTCAAATTTGAACCCGGTAAAACCACCTGTCCACAATTGCTAAACATATGTTTTTATCATGGAATGTAGACAGCCGTGAAGCATCTGGCCCAAAAACCCGCGAACAGAAAATGGATATTGACAACTTCCCGGGTCACGGCAGACGGAGGCGCCGGAGCGCTCTCGCATGCAACACATGTCGGGAAAGACGGACAAAATGCGACGGCAGGCGCCCTAAATGTTCCTTTTGCATTGAACGTGGCAAAGACTGCTTCTACCCGGAGACGCAAGTCCTACCCCCTTCATCGTGAGTGACGTTCCCATCAACAGAAAGAAGTGAGCTGATGTCTAATATCATCTTAGGTTGAAGGTGGAACTTTCCAGGTTATGGGAACAAGTAGATCATATTACCGCCAAAGTCCAGGGCCAAAGGCCACGGAGCTCTTCCTCCCAAGATGGGCGACAAGAATCTTTCACTCTTACCGCCCCCAGGCCATCTCGAGGTTTTCCATTCATGGTAATGCAGTGTGAAGCATTTATGAATTTGCTTGGTCTTGAGCAATCGATGCCTGCGCTCCTCGAACAGGGAGAGCGCTGCAGAAAAGCCATCCCAGCTCAATCATATGGCGCGAATATTGTGATTGTCGATCTCCAGGAGGCATCAATGTACGTCAATGCGAGTTGCAGATACGTTTCTCTGCCCTTAAGACGCCGCGTTACTAACATCGAATTTACCTCTATGTAGACTTTTGAATGCTTTCTGGGAGCAGGTCCATATCTGGTACCCAATCCTGCATGCAGATGATACCGAGGAATTTATTCAGGCAATAACATCGTGTTTCCCCTTGTCGGTAACATCCTGCCTTACTCTCCTCGTATTGGCTATCGGCTGCGTGGTGGAATGCAATACCGTCATTGATGCCCTACGAAGCCGCCCAGAAGCACTATACATTGAGGCAGCCATGAAAATGCTTCCGTGTGCATTTGCACACTGTGGCCCACGTAGCGCGCAGTGCCTGCTATTGTTCGCCATATACCACCTATGCTACGGACAGCCATTTCAGGCTTACGAATTCGCCGCTATGGCGTCTTTCAAACTACAGAATTATATCATAAAGTGAGCGGAGAGGCCTCGGGACTATCTCAGCTCGGATACAATCGCTGACAATGGGCTCACCAGTGAACTTGACGCCGACAGTGATGCCACTCAAATCTCGATTCTCGCAAATTGCTTCTGGTCAGCGTTACTGATTGAAAGGTTCCATTCCTCGACCGCACTCGTACCAATAAAACGAAATCAAAACTGACGGGCTTGCAGCGAGATTACCGTCCAGCTAGACCTCGTTGATACCGGGTTACGCACGATGACTTCATTTGTGCCGGTCCCAACAGGTTCGGACCACTGGACATGGGGTTCAAGTCAACTTTTCGAGTCATCTACACCCAGCGACAACGATAGCGAGTTCAACCCCGAAAGGAGCGATCTGTCATATTTCGTCGCAGAGATCGCGATGCGAAAAATGCTCCAGCGCTGTACGTGGTCCACCAGTACATTGGCGCAAGGTAGCCATGTCTATGCGCCCATCGTTGCGGCAGAGCTCGAACGCCAGTTGGACGAGTGGCTACAATTACTCCCACAGCAGCTATCTTTCCGTCCCTCCTCTGCCACCAGATCTCGCCCGGGGTGTGATCCAAGCTCAGCCCATGTGGAGTTTCTGCGCACGCAGTACTACGCATTTAAGGCGTCGATCTATTGGCCAGCGGTGTACGAGGCCCTTACTGCGGGAGAGGCAAACAGCGACCTTCTTTACCACTGTGCAAAATTCTTTACTAGTTTCGCTGAGTTTGTTCCCAGTGCTGTCGCTGCAATAGCCGTCTGTAAGCCAAATCTGTGGACACTATGTACAAGGTGAGCTGTGCCGGTGTCCTATATCGCCGTAGCGTCCACTGGTATACAGCTTGCTAACCTTTTCTGGTCTATAGTGTGTTTACTATTTCAATGGCAGCTCTGGCAGGGGTGACTGAACCATGCCTGGTCGTGGTTGTTCCTCGAGAAGCTATTCATGGCCTAGAACTAGCAAGCAAAGCCTTCGATGGAACCGCGGAGATCAGCCCCTCGCTAGCGGACATGGGTGCGATACTGAAGGAAAGCATACAACGCTATCATCATAGTTGGATGTAACAATTGGCAGTTGCCACAGCTCGACCGCATGTCCTTACAATCAGAAATTTCTAGTCACAACGGCAGATATTAGCCATTACAACCAAGCCCAGCCCGTTCACAGATGTCACGGCGGTGTCACACCCCTGCTACCTAATTTGGGCCCCGTCCGGGGTCAGTTACCCATAATGAACCAGAGAGATAATGGGCTAAACCCAACGGATCTCTCTGTCAGAAAGCATGAAATCATTGAGACTTAATCGCAAAGACTACTGCCTATGCTCACTTAAGACACGTAGTGAACCAAGCACCGGCGTTCAGATTTGATGGGTCCTTTGGGATCATCAATAGGCGCATGACAACGGATCTCTTCTTTTCTAGAGTCCCAGCATTTGATTTGAATCACAGTCACGAGAGCACAGTGCCCCCATAACTTCATAACTGATGCAACACAAGGCTGTTGACGTTAAATTAAGACGGATCTAAAGCTAGCCATATGGAAAGTCTTCTTTGCTGGCTTTCCATCTTCTTACCATGGTAGAAGAGTTTGAGAGGGACACATGTCTGCTCCGCTTATTTATTCCTCTCGGTCCGTTCCGGAGCAAACTTTGGCATGGGACCTCGCCTTCTGAGCCGGACCATCCGGTAGGTTTCTAGGATTTGAACTTTGAAGGCTCCAAGAGAAGCCTCTGGGGGCTAGAGTACATGTTCACATGCGGTGGCGAGGGTTCAACGGAGGATGCTGACCGTCACTTTCAGGTCGCCAAGTTTAACCACCATTCCCACTTTACGAGTGCCGAGGGATTTCCAAATATCGACGAGGCGAAAATAGCCCCAGGGAAAGATTATGGGCAATGTTTTAGGCGTAATTTGTGTAGCACCAAGCCAACACCCAATACAATATGCGAGAAATATTCCCTCCTGGCGAGACTTAGGTATACTCCTATTATAGACGCCAGAGTACTTGGCGGGCACACGGAACCACACGGAACCCGAATTCAGTTTGGTCAATCAATTGGAAATATAAAGACAAATAGATAAAACCAAAGGTAGTGGGTATGAAACGAAATCGGATTTGTATTATTTCATGTCCACGGAGGCCTGGGAAATAGAGAATGTAAATCATGACAGCAAAGTAGACTTATACTGGATTGGAAACACAAATTTATAATTACTTGACACAACTCAGCAGCTCACACTAGCGGTAATGAGGGAATCTCATGGCTCGCACTTTAGGCGAAAATGCCGCGCACTTTGACAAAGTGCAAAGTAGCCAATCGGCGGTCACGTTCAAGAAAGCTCGGCAGAGGTCTCGCTGGAAAAATCAAGTCGGGATCACAACTTTTCCTTCTCCACCAAATATCTCCAGCGAGCAAATGCTGAGCAGGGCACGGAGATAACCCCAGAACCATCTGGTTTTAGAGAAGTACTGTGGACTCTGCATGCAGCGGGGCCGTAGGAGATGTCTCCATTTGTCGTTCTCAACGGATAACGACGAGTTTGCCTAGTCATACGGGATTACCGTCTGCTCCTACGCCGCCTTGGGTAATGCCAGCAAGAGTTTAACGGCTGCACCAACGTTAAAGGCAAGATTGGCAAATAAGGCGGCTTTGCGAATCGATGACCGACATTTGCCCGGTATTCATCGTTTAGATCTGTATTGTCGTCGGCTGGGAACAAACGAACACAATCTCGGTGCCATGCTGCGAGACCAAATGTCGCTTAGGGGTTTTCCTTCAGGCAATGGCTCGGGGGGGAAGAAATCACCTCTTTCCAGGTATTGGTTGGTGGGTTAACGTCGTAACTGTTCAAGACAGAGGTAAGTATCCGCCGCCCATCTGTAGCAAAGACCTTTCCCAACTCAAAGCACCGACGTCATCGCAAATGTAAACGAGCCAAAGCGTTAGAAGGATTGCCAGGGTTAGATTTAAATGTTGATCCATCAAAGAAACCCGCCAGGGCTGGGGGCACCGCTACCACCAGCGGAAGATCCGTTTGTGGGGGTTATAATCAACGTCCAGGTGGTCCTGTTGGTGCCCAGGATAGGCAGCTCGAACATACAAAGCCCTTCAGTCTATGTAGCAGTAGAGGGTAGGCCCTCGATCTGGCCAGCAGAGAGGTCATCATTTGAAGATGCCTAGAATGGCTCCCAGCCCTGTCCGCCATGGGACCATGACCCAACTCTTGGATGCTTGGCGGAAAGGACCTTGGGGTAGCGTGTCTCCATTGCCCCCCGTCGTATCATGCGGTTGGCTCCTGGGCAGCCGGATAATGAGATTGCCCTAGTCCTTCCTCCGGGTCACGCCATCGACGCCAAAGGGAAAACGCTTGTCCTGAGTCTCATTGGTAGGAAAATGTCCAGTGTACTAGTCCAGATAGGGTGGGCTGGTAGAAGATCACAAACCAGAGACGTTGTCGGTATCATTGTAGCCGGTTTCCAGTGAACGCCTCGACGCCGCCCTCGCATATTGTTACAAGGGGCTCGTGAGTCCCGCGGACTAGGCTACTATAGGTTGCTTAAGTAGGATTGTCCTGATAGAACTGGTGCCAGGTTGATTTGATCTAAAGCATACTGTTGTTCTCGTTCATCCAGTTCTTCTCATTGATAAAATGAGAGACCGGGTGGAAATTATCCGCCACAACCCGAGTGGGGAAAATAGATGCTAAGGCGAGGAAGATGGTTGCTGCAAGGGCACATGTGCTTGTAAAGCGGTGGGTAGAAGTGTTGACAACCATCCTTAGTTCTGACGACAAAAATCATTATATTCCTTCAATATTTCTTCAAAATTGTCACTTGTGGCCTAGTAATTTGAGATCGCCATTCAAGACCGTCGCTCAAGGCGTCCTTCTTCACCCAGGGTAGGACCATGTCAACTTTTCGTGTTCTTCAGATAGCGTAGCTCTTAAAAGCGTGCAATTACCCCTGCATATCACCCCCACATGTTCGCTGGAAAACCCAAACAAGGAGCACTAGAAGCATCGCGGACCATCTAGCCTGTTCCGCGAGGATCTGGGCCACTAGAATCATCGCGGACCATCTAGCTTGTTCCGCGAGGACCTGGGCCCACATTGATAATTGGGGAAAGCATTATTGCGGGGAAAACGCCATGGCTTGCGGGTTCAGTTACTCCCCCGGTATTCTCGGAACGTATCACAGTAAGACCGGGCAGTTGCGTATTTCGTATTCTAGTATGGTCTTAAGCTGTTATTGTCATGACGTCCCAGCCGAGTCCAACATCTATTGTTCAGCTTAGGGTCAAACTGCCCGCCCAGCTCAAGCACAAACGCTCGGCAACAGAGAGCCAATTAGTTCCAGTGTCAAAATTTGCCGCCCTATGACTTGTTTCACAGCTAACAAAAAATGTATTAGGGTCACAAAGGTAAAAACAACAAGGCTCGGGGAGCGCCAGCCATTCAGCATGCGCTCCTAAGGTCGGGGATGAGGTGTCATGTGGCCTTCAGGACAACACCACTGCATTGATTTCCCGAAAGGCGGCCCGGTGAGCGGTTGAAGGCCTCATACCACCTTAGGGGTTTTTTAAAAAAAAGCCTGAAAGTGGTGCATAATCTCGCGGACATTAGAAGCGACAGCGGTAGCCAAGCGCAACCACTACCCAAGATTAAAATGAGGGGGAATCAGTTTTAGGATACAGCCATGCATGATCAGTAGCACTTCCGCGAGAACCTAATTTCCCAGAATCTCCTTTTGCTTCTCGCTGTTCGTAATTTCACTGATAATTTTCAAACTTAACATCCCTGTACAGATATGCGCAAATAATGAGAGCAGGGCTTTCCGGCTGCGTGCATATTTTGCGTATGGAGAATCCTTCTCCGTGAAGGAAAATAAGAAATAGAAAACTAGGCTCGCCCCTACAGATGGCGTATTTGTCTCCTGGACCCCTGTATTAGGTCATGCCAACGCTAAATTTATTTTAAGGATAGTCGCGAGTGCAATTTACGGGGAAGATGCCGTCCCCCGACATCTCAAAATCTGTGAGCGGTCTATTGTGTAGATTTCATCTCTAAGGTGGGCCCGCGATGATTTTTCTGCTGGCGGATATTAGGCCCACATCCCACGTAAACTCCTTTGATAGGCAGAATCTGGCCAATATCCTCGTGACTGGACTAGAAGCTTCCTCAATTCCCGGTGTCTAACATCACATAGCACGCATGGCGAATACGAAGTATGGCGGGAATTGGAAGTTGCCCATTACGGACTTGCAGCCGCAGAAAGGAAACCAAGTGCAAAGTATAATCGACAATATATCCTTTCTGGTAGAATTACCGGCTAAAACCTAACGTCGGGATGATAAATGCTTTGACAAACTGGCTAATGCTTACCTGCCTATGATAGTAAGGAAAGTTTTCCCGTGAAAGTTTCGAAAATGATGTTACCCTAAAGAGTAGTACGGGATGCACTTTGGCGATGTGAAACCAGACAACTAAAATTATATATAAGCTAGTACTTCGCCGCAGACAGAGAATGTTGACCATTCGGTATTTCTGTCTCTAGGCCTTTCTCCTTTCCAGGAGTTTGAATTCTTCTCTTTGCGATGGCTTCTCGGCTTGTGACAGCCTTGACTCTGGGTCTTCATTTTTTCCAAGCAGCATTTGCTCAAACCTACGATGAGCTCTACCGCCCTCAGTATCACTTTACCCCCCCTGTGAACTGGATGAATGATCCCAACGGACTTTTATATCACAATGGCCTCTATCATCTGTACTATCAATACAACCCAGGAGGGAACACCTGGGGAGCTATGTCTTGGGGCCATGCCACTAGCACTGATCTGACTCACTGGAATCACCAGCCTATTGCCCTCCTCGCTCGTGGCTACCCAGGTGATATCACTGAGATGTTCTTCTCTGGTTCTGCTGTCGCCGATACTCAGAACACGAGTGGATTTGGTACTAGTGGAAAGGTGCCATTTGTTGCGATGTATACTTCTTATGTGAGTATTTGAAACCTTTAAAGTCGGCTACTCTAACCCTTTTTCGGCCTTAGTACCCTGCATCCCAGAACCTCCCCAGTGGGAAGTTAGTCAACGGGGGCCAGCAAGCGCAGTCAATTGCCTACAGTTTGGACGAAGGCATGACATGGACAACCTACGACGCCGCCAATCCTGTCATTCTCAATCCCCCTACGCCATATACAGACCAATGGCGGGACTTCCGAGATCCATTCCTGTTCTGGCACGAAGCCAGCCAGAAGTGGATCTCTGTGGTTTCACTGGCCCAACTCCACAAATTACTTATTTACACCTCCCCGAATCTTAAGGATTGGACTTATGCAAGCGAATTTGGACCTTGGAATGCAGTCGGGGGTGTTTGGGAGTGTCCTAGCCTCTTTCCACTTGCTGTTGACGGAGATGACGCCAATACAAAATGGATTATGCAAATCGGGCTGAACCCTGGCGGGCCCCCTGGAGTGACTGGCTCAGGAACGCAGTATATTGTGGGAACCTTTGATGGAACAAAATTTGTTGCGGATCCCAACTCTCCACTTTCGGCACATACATCCACCAGTACCACTACCTCAGCATCCGTCACTACCTCAGCATCCATCACTACCTCAGCATCCATCACTACCTCAGCATCCATCACTACCTCAGCATCCATCACTACCTCAGCATCCATCACTACCTCAGCATCCATCACTACCTCAGCATCCATCACTACCTCAGCATCCATCACTACCTCAGCATCCATCACTACCTCAGCATCCATCACTACCTCAGCATCCATCACTACCTCAGCATCCATCACTACCTCAGCATCCATCACTCCCACAACCACAAAAGCAACTGCGACTGCTACTGCAACTGGAGACATCATCTTTCAGGATTTTGAAGGCGCCGGTGACTTCGCCTCTCGTGGCTGGGTTGCCACCGGGGGTTTGCTTGGGGCTGCTCCAGCTAAAGGGACTCTTGCGGGACAGCAAACCGTCACTGGATACGCTGGAAGTCAGCTGGTCAATACCTTCCTAAGCGGAGACTCTACAACTGGCACGCTCACATCCCCGGCTTTCACTATATCACTTCCATATGTCAATTTCCTAATTGGCGGCGGGAATGCTCCAGGGACGGAATGCATCAACCTGAAGGTGCAAGGCCAAGTTGTCCGGACGGCGACAGGCGCGAACGTGGAACAACTCGCACCAACAACCTGGAATGTCACGGACCTGATGGGTCAAACCGCCGTGCTTGAGATCGTGGATCAGCAAACAGGTGGCTGGGGACATATATTGATTGATCAGATTACCTTAACAGGTAATCCAGCTGGAGACATAGTCTTTCAAGATTTTGAAGGCGCCGGTAACTTCGCCTCTCGTGGCTGGGTTGCCACCGGGGGTTTGCTTGGGGCTGCTCCAGCTAAAGGGACTCTTGCGGGACAGCAAACCGTCACTGGATATGCTGGAAGTCAGCTGGTCAATACCTTCCTAAGCGGAGACTCTACAACTGGCACTCTCACATCCCCGGCTTTCACTATATCACTTCCATATGTCAATTTCCTAATTGGCGGCGGGAATGCTCCAGGGACGGAATGCATCAACCTGAAGGTGCAAGGCCAGGCTGTCCGGACGGCGACAGGCGCGAACGTGGAACAACTCGCACCAACAACCTGGAATGTCACGGACCTGATGGGTCAAACCGCTGTGCTTGAGATCGTGGATCAGCAAACAGGTGGCTGGGGACACATATTGATTGATCAGATTACCTTCACCGGCAGTACCAGCACCAACAACCTCCACAAACGCAGCGTTTCTAGCGTTACTTGGGATTTCAATGGTACTAGCACTTTTGCAGACTATGGCTGGACTCCGTCTGGAGATTTTGTTGGAAAAGGGCCAGCCCAGGGCACACTTGCGGGACAACAGGTTGTGACTGGGAATATGGGAAACTTCGTCAACACATTTTTGAGCGGAGATGGTACCACTGGAACACTCACGTCCCCCGCCTTCACCATAACTCAGAAGAAGATTAACTTTCTCATCGGTGGAGGCAATTCTCCGGGCATGGAATGCATCAATCTCAAGATCCAAGGCCAGGTTGTACGAACGGCTACAGGCGCTAATGCAGAACAACTCGTACCAACCACCTGGGATGTCACCGACCTGATAGGCCAGTCTGCGGTCATCGAGATTGTTGATCTCAGTACGACCGGCTGGGGGCACATTCTGATCGATGAGATTTCCTTCTCAAACATATCAATTGTGCCATATGGGCCCAACTGGTTGGACTATGGGCCGGACTTCTACGCTGCAACAACATTCAATGGATTATCATCCACAAATCGAATCGATATTGCGTGGATGAACAATTGGCAATACGCTAGCGCAATCCCTACTTCTCCATGGCGCAGCATGCTTTCAGTTGCCCGGAAGCTTTCACTCAAGACGATCGACGACAGGCCAAGACTGATCCAGCAACCTGAGGCAAACTGGACGAGTCTACAGACAACAACGTATTCTACCAGCTTTGATACAGTTGCTGAAGGGAATCAGCTCGTACAACTCTCCGGAAAATTGCTTGACATCACAGTGGCCTTTTCAGACAGAGTTGCAGCGTCGTCCTCATCGCAATTCGGCATAATTCTCAGAGCAACCTCTGACCTAGCACAGCAAACACGGATTGGCTATGATTTTAGCACAAAGAGGCTTTTTGTTGATCGAACGAAATCTGGAAATGTTGGCTTCGACGGGACTTTTCCCAGCACCTATTTTGCTCCTTTGGCACCCTCCGGTGATGGCCGAGTCACAATGCGCATTCTTCTTGACAGGTCCTCCGTTGAAGTCTTTGGAGGCCAGGGCGAGGTCACAATATCCGCTCAAATCTTTCCGCAGGACAATGGTGTTGATGTCCGGCTTTTCTCCGGAGGCGGGAGTACAAATGCTATCACGATTGATGCAATTGTGCTTGATTCAGTTTATGATTCATCCACCCCAAGTGCTTCTCTCAGTACGAGCTCAACCTCCATCGGTACTGTCACCACCACCTTCAGTAACACCGTGACTACCTCTGTCGGTAACACCCTGACCACCAGTACAAGAACCGTCACTAGCGCTAGCCCTACGTCTACAGCGCCCTATGATTTTCGTCCTGTTTTTCATTTTGTGCCAGAAGAGAACTGGATGAATGAGCCTAACGGACTGATCAAAATCGACTCTACCTGGCACCTTTTCTTTCAACACAACCCAACTGGAAACTTTTGGGGCAACTTAAGTTGGGGTCATGCTACTAGCATTGACCTTGTGTCCTGGGATTATAAACCGGTTGCGATTTCAAGCGCAGATGGGATTCAGGCTTTCACAGGAACCTCATACTTTGATGCGATGAATCTCTCGGGGCTTGGGACATCATCAAACCAGCCGTACCTTGCCTTTTATACTGGCTACGCACCTTCAAGTGGCATACAGGATCAAAGGCTTGCGTATAGCTTGGACCAGGGAGCGACATGGATGAAATACCAGGGTAATCCAATTATATCCCAAAGCCAAGAAGCGCCACACGACATAACCCAGGGTTTGGAGATACGTGATCCAAAGGTGTTCTACCACAGTCCGACGAGCAGATGGGTTATGATCCTGGCGCACGGAGGACAAAACAAACTAACATTCTGGACGTCTACCGATGCAAAGAACTGGACCTGGAGAAGTAATTTCGCTGCAAGCAATATTCTTGGATTCCCTAGTGGGGTCAACGGTTGGGAAGTGCCAGACTTTTTCGAACTTCGGATTCAAGGTACTACGCAATATAAATGGGTGTTGATTGTGACCCCCGCCGCTGGATCGCCTGCTGGTGGTAATGGGGTCTTTGCACTCACCGGATCTTTCGACGGCGAGGTATTTACAGCAGACGCGGTTGACCCTACCACTCTATGGCTCGATTATGGTCGCGATTGGGATGGGGTAATGAGTTGGGAAAACGTGCCTGCTTCGGACGGGCGCAGGGTTCTTGCTGCAGTAATGAACAGTTATGGTGGCAACCCCCCAACTAATACGTGGAAGGGAATGCTTTCATTCCCTCGTACTCTGGAACTCAAGCAACTTAATGGCAAACTCCGATTCCTCCAATTGCCCGTGAGCGAACTAGACGCGGTCGGTGCTTCAGTTGCGACTATCACGAATCAGACTCTTGCACCTGGACAAACATTGCTCTCTAACATCCATTCCCGGTCATTGGACATCCTTATTACGTTTGTTCCAGCCCAGGGCTCTACACTGTCTCTCTCCGTTCGGAAGGGAGGGTCTCAACAAACCGTGATTGAATATGTCCAGTCCAACAACCAACTTTCGGTCGATCGCAATGAAAGTGGAAACACCTCATACGATCCTGCAGCTGGCGGTGTCCACAGCGCCGCTCTCCACGCTGATGAGAATGGGAAGGTGCAATTGCGAGTATTGGTTGATGAATGCTCCATTGAGGTCTATGGCGGGCAAGGGGAGGCGGTGATCTCTGATTTGATATTCCCCGATTTTTCCTCGGATGGCCTGGCTTTGTCCACTAGTCAAGGGAACGTGGTATTGGAATCAGTCGACGTGCGGTCGATTTTGCTCTGAGCTTGCTTTATAATCAAGGATATAACGTTCATGCATATGTGGGGGTAGTAGGAAGAGGTCTCGGCATTCGCTTCCTATATTGACCTGACAATCGTTATTTTCGTCATAAACCGTATGGGCACATGTTTGCTCCTGTGTGGGTTGCTTCTGTCTTCCCTCCTCTTGCAGAGTTGATCATACAAGCTACATCATGTACTCTCCTTGTATTGGTATTGAACATGCCAGGGACTGCCTATAGCTATAAGAAAGAAATGCCAAGAAATCCGACTTGTGCGCAGTAACCTAGAGTAAAAGGATTTGTACAAATACTATTTGAGAGCAAGGAATCCACTTTATGGATGTAATATCATTCAATCTCCATTAAAATTTATAATTGTGTATATATCATAGATGAGTGCAGTAAAACTCAAATGAGATTTGCGGATGGGTATGTAGATTCCAATCTTCTTGACAGTCGTGCCATCCTACCCATGATCTAAGCGTAAGCAGCTTCTAGTTAACTCTCTCTATACTGCAATAGTTCACTCGTATACCATAATACTGACCCATCAAATGACAGCAGATCAAGACTTCCATACTGCCGGACGACTGCAAGATTACTCACTCAACACTTTACACACGCATCCGAGCGCTCACCCAACTGCCGGGATCGACCCCCCAGTCAGGCAAAAACAAAGGAGGTTTCTCAGTTTCCACAGACTTCCAACAAACAAATTTGTGAGTAGTGTTTCATTTTGCTCGTGGCTACTAACCACATAATCCTGTCTATCAGATCGTCCAGCCCTCTTTTTAGACCTTAGCTTCTTCAACAATCCGTTGACTCTTCTGTCCTATCTTCATAACAGTTTCCATACCCTACACATTTATCCAACCGCCATGGCATCCACTGAGTGCTAGAAGCCCGATGATCCTTCACCATAAGTAGGGAGCTTCCCGCAGCTTTTCATGTTTACAGTAAGTTAAAGACTGATAGGCGGATGTTGAACGTTATAGAAACCCATTGATGAATTATTTATTCAACTTTCTCACTCCTTGGTGATGAATATCTATCAATTCTAGTCAGACCACCACACATTGTACGGGAGATATGTCCCGTTTCCAATATACAATTGAAGCCTTTCCATATTCAAGAAAGCCGAGCTCAAGAAAGCCAGCATTCCTGAATTTTCACATACGTTACTTAGCAGATTACGTTCCAAGGGAAAAGATACAAATGGCAATACAGACCTCCAACAAGAGAACGAGAAAGATGATACAAGGAACATAAAATAATTCCTTCTTTGATATCCCCTTCCGCCTTCCAATTCTAAGGGTTCCTAATTTTCCCAAAATTCAGTTCCGTTTAAAGCCTTAGTTCCTTATTTCCCTTAGCCAGGTTCATACCGTTGCTATCCTTGATTTAGCTCTGAAAGTCTCTCACCTATCTCACACTCCGAGAGCCTGCTGGTCATGTGAACGTAATACATAATATGCCTGGATCATCTTGCTAAGACGCCTCAGAAACCATGTGGTCCGACAAATAACCATTCGTTTCTCCGTAGACCTTCTGGAAATAGGGCTTAAACCTTCCATGGATGATAATCCGCCGATCTGAGACGAATACCCAGGGCCATCAAGTAGAAGAATTATGAGAGGTTTAGATGAGAGAAGAAAAGGGGGAAAAATCGCGGACATTTGGACCCCTTCCGCGATCCTTTGCAGCACTGTGGCGCCCGTAACAGACGTACCCCCCGCACTTTAGAACATTCGCCGGGGCGGGGGGGTGAGTTTTGGAAATTACCATCCAGCCCGTGCGCACCTACGAGGGTGTCCCACAATTCACAGTTATTATCTCTTGAACCCCAGTCCCTTAGGCAACCCGGGCTGGGACAAGCGGGGAACTTCCAGACTCCCTGAAGGTTCCTGAAAATTTCTTGTTGAAATTAACTTTCGACTTTCCCGAAGAAGCAAAATTAAGAGTAAGTTCCGTGTGGGCGCCTCGCTTGTTTACTTCGGAGTAACCTCGGAATGATGGTCCTTGTCTCAAAGTTTTCTAGAACTGCTTACAAGGGTGTTTTCGCCCTCAGTCCATCCGTCAAGTTCACAAGCTTTCACTTCGGCACTGGCTGGTAGTTCTGATGTCTCCGCGGTACGACACCCAATACGGCAAGTGGTGGTCGAAAGCCGTATCGGGCGTATGGGTATTTGAGGAGAGAAATGGATAGACAAACAGGCTAGCGTATATAAATGGCTCCATATCCATGCTGAATATCCCAGAATTCAACCTTACACTTTCCGAATACCTTACCCACGGGCATCGCGGCCGTTTCTAGGACCTCGCCATGGTTATTATGCTTAAAGCCCTTCTTCTAGGGCTCAGCGCATTCCAGGCTGTGTCTGCAGAAAAGCCTAGCTATACTGAGCTCTACCGTCCTCAGTTTCACTTCACTCCTTCCAAGAACTGGATGAACGACCCCAGTGGCCTCTTGTATCATGAGGGGATCTACCACCTTTTCTATCAGTACAACCCTGGTGGAGCGACCTGGGGTGCCATGTCATGGGGCCACGCCACTAGTCGTGATTTGACTCATTGGGAGCAACAACCTGTCGCCCTCCTCGCCCGTGGCTACCCGAACAACATCACGGAGATGTTTTTCACCGGATCTGCCGTGGTCGATGTTGACAATACAAGCGGTTTCGGCCACAGTGGCAAGACGCCTTTGGTTGCTATGTATACTTCCTACGTAGGTTCTTCACACCAACTATCATACTTCTTCTCACGAAAGCGGCTGACGCTCATCCTTTAGTATCCTTACGCACAAACCATGCCAAGTGGGAAGACAGTCCAAGCAAACCAGCAAGCCCAGTCCATTGCCTATAGTCTGGACAACGGCATGACTTGGACCACGTATGATGCAGCGAACCCGGTGATTTCGGATCCTCCCGCCCCATATTCCGATCAGTTCCTCAACTTCCGTGATCCCAATATCTTCTGGCACAAACCGACGAAGAAGTGGATTGCTGTCCTTTCTTTGGCAGAGCTTCATAAGCTCCTTATTTATACATCCAAAGACCTTAAGAACTGGACTCTTGCCAGTGAATTCGGGCCCGTAAATGCCGTCGGCGGGGTGTGGGAGTGTCCGAATCTCTTCCCACTATCTGTCGACGGTGACGATGACAACCTGAAATGGGTTGCAATGATCGGACTCAACCCTGGTGGGCCCCCTGGAACTATCGGCTCGGGCACGCAATATGTGGTTGGAAACTTCGACGGAACCACATTCACCGCCGAGGCCGACAGTTTATATTCAGGGACCACCCCTCCTCCAAGCGACAGTATCGTTTTTGCAGATTTCGAAGGTACAGGGAGCTTTGCCGATCTTGGTTGGACCCCTGCTGGAGACTTGATCGGCCAGTCACCAGTTAACGGCACCCTGCGTGGACAGAACCCCGTAACTGGCTATTTGGGCAAGCGCCTCGTCAACACATTCTTAAATGGAGACGCCACGACTGGGACACTCACCTCTAGATCCTTCACAATCTCCAAGAGATACATCAATTTCCTCATTGGCGGCGGCCATGATTTCAATAATACAGCCGTGCACTTGAAGGTGGATGGCCAAATCGTGCGTTCCGCTACGGGCACGAACAGCGAGAGCCTCTCATGGCAGAGTTGGGATGTCGGCTCGCTGCTGAATCAGACTGCCGTGATTCAGATTGTTGATACCTCATCTGGCGGCTGGGGCCATATAAATGTCGACGAAATTTCCTTCTCGGACTCTATGGCGCGAAGCCAAGTGGCTAACTGGGTAGACTGGGGCCCGGATTTCTACGCGGCTCAGAGCTATAATGGACTACCTCCAGATGAGCACATCGCTATTGCCTGGATGAACAATTGGCAATACGCTGGGGTGATCCCTACTAGCCCATGGCGCAGTGCAACGTCAATCCCTCGAGAATTCTCATTGAAGACGATCGATGGAAAGGCTACTCTGGTGCAGGCCCCCACGGAGAAATGGGGCTCCATCGTGAGACGCAAGGCCCTCGATCGGTCATGGTCTTCCTTGAATCAAGGCACAAAGTCACTGGGCTCCGTTGGAAAGGCACTGCAGATTGAACTCAGTTTCTCTGACCGAGAACCAGCTGCCGCGGAAGCCTCTCAGTTCGGAATCATTGTTCGGGCTACCCCAGACCTTAAACAACAGACACGCGTTGGCTACGACTTCTCAACTAAGGAAATATTCGTCGATCGAAGCCAGTCTGGTGATGTTTCATTTGATGGCACTTTTCCCGCCACCTATTACGCTCCGCTTGCTGCTACCGCCAAAGGTCAAATCAACTTGCGGATTTATGTGGACTGGTCTAGTGTTGAGGTCTTCGGAGGCGAGGGTGAGACTACAATGACCGCCCAGATATTCCCAAGCGATAGCGCAGCCCATGCCCAGATCTTCTCCACGGGAGGAAACACCCAGAATGTCCGAATTAGAATAAACGAGATTTCTTCGGCGTGGGCTGATTAGTCAGCAGGGAGAATGAGTGCTCCAAAAATGAGGAAACTTGGACGTTTTCAATCGTGATGTATTTAAACAATACTAGAACATTACAGAGCGGTCCAGTCATATCGAAGCGAGTGGATATAGCCAGGTGCTGACATCACCAAGAGTGAAAAAAGTGTTCCTGCCCGGGTGCCATCCATGTAGTAGGTCATTAAGGTAGACAACATTGGGGACCATAACGGTGTCAGGGACTGTGTATGCATCTGTGGCCACATGGAACGTATTACACGCACATTATTCAATGTGTTGTCTTGGGATAAACGAACCTAGAATAGCCACTGAACAATTCGTGTCACCCTAGTATCTCAGATATAGTATATCTTAAGGTAGGCTACACCAGCCAGCGTATGTGGATTTCAGTTATTGTTATTATGCCAGTACGTTGGGTGTATAGCCTTGAATTAAATTTTTAATAGATCCAAAACTCTTTTTATGAATATATGGTGAAAGAATCGAGAATATCAATCTGGCTTCTAATCCTTGTATGACGCCCCGACGCTACTCCTAGTTGAGAAAGACTAGTCATACTGGACCTTAGTTCACGTAGTTCCGGGCCGAGCGAGAAACCCCAGAACACCATACTAAACGTGAAATTTCACAACTTCATATTTCAACGCTCAAGGCTTCTGAAATGATAGTGTAGTAATGATGAGTTTTATAGGTTTCAATTAGTAGTTCATCCGGTTCATGACTGTTGTATGGTATTACAATGTCAATATATATCTTCAAGACCCGCTCAGACCGTATTTCGGTATTCCAAGTGAATATTGATCTTCTGAATCTGGTATCACTGGTGCTAAGAAGACGCGTCCTACAGAGTATCAAGCAGAAAGCTTCTCGTTAATATAGCTCGACCTTAAAATTACATTTAGTTTGGTGCTTTGAGGTGTCTCGCTCAGCCGGTTACTACGTTTAGTCGGCACGCAACTGACACATTGGAATTTGTGGGAGCTCTTGTGACTCTAGATCTCGTCCTTTGTCTGAATACCGGTTGCTGAATTGCGAATATTCGCTGCGCTGCTTCCTATATCAGCGCAGGCCTTCCATTTACGCCCCACGATCAGCTTATTCAGACCGAATTGCTCTGGCTGAATGGCAATGTCTACCTCTCTCCCGGTTTCCTTCCTCTTTGGGGAACTCCTAGACGGCATCTACCACTAGGATAGAGTCTTAGTGGTGGCGACTACCAGCAGGGAGCGGGGGATCTTTAGCCGACTGGGTATTAACCCGAACAAGCCGGTCAAAGCAAAACCTGCGTTGACGATGATGCCACTGGATGGAAGCGTTGGTGTCAAGTTCGGACAGGGGAATTCGTAATTTTGATTTAGGCTGCCCAAACTCAACAGCACAGAGCAAAGCCTGCCGCTTGGCGGAGAAGTAAACAAATATTTCATAATAATGGACGGAAGAAGCGGAGATTGTGCGGGGCCCAGTACTCCGTACGGTCGTACGGGTCGTGTGAAATCTTTACGCTTGCGCCCGACAGCCGGAAAGCCCGATAGCCCGACACACAGCGACGGCCAGGAACACCAATCTCAACCCGAGAACTCTGCCTCTTCCCGAGAAGATCGCGGAGAAGCTCCACTCCTCCGCAGTAGAACTTCTTTGCAGCTTCTGTCCTCGCAGTAATACCGCCTCATCCACGCCTGGACTGCTGTCGGACCACATGTTCATAAAATATGATGGTTTGAAGGACCTTTTTGAGAAGCACCTCAGTCCACGTATGTTCTCTGGAGTGTTGAACATCGAGCGATTCTTCCAGGGTTGCCCATAAATATCACGTCTTTTCCCTCCATCCTCATCGTTCCAGCAACATCTTCTCCTCAGTCCTCAACCCAAACCATTATTAGTGGCGGAGATGGGTATCTTGATCAAACAGCCAGAGGGAACTGCGGGAAAGGCATGGCCTGCTATTCTAATTAGCGGGTTTGTTGCCTTTGGAGGTATTCTTTTCGGGTAAGTTGGTTGGATGTAGTCTCCCCGTCCTGAGTACAAGCTTGAGCTCATCCTTGGCGCAGCTATGATACAGGTACAATAAGCGGCATTCTCGCCATGCCGTACTGGGAGAAGCTGTTCTCTACCGGCTACAGAGGCTCCGATGGTAATCTTACCATCACCTCCAGTCAAGCTTCGGCCATTGTATCTATTCTATCTGCGGGTACTTTTTTCGGCGCACTTGGTGCAGCCCCTATGGGAGATTTCATTGGCCGTCGTTGGGGATTGATCTCTTCGACTGGTGTATTTACACTCGGAGTTATTTTCCAGACTGCTGCGACAGGTATTCCTCTTTTTTTAGCAGGACGTTTCTTTGCGGGCTTCGGTGTTGGTTTGATCTCAGCACTGAGTGAGTGTTTATCTATCCCGTTGCATGAGTTACCCAGCGCTAACAGAACATGTTGATAAGTCCCGCTTTACCAGTCCGAAACGGCCCCGAAATGGATTCGCGGCTTTATCGTTGGCTCGTACCAATTTGCCATCACCGTAGGTCTTTTGTTGGCCGCTGTGGTGAATAATGCTACCCATTCGCGTAATAACACTGGCTCTTACCGCATCCCGATCGCGGTCCAATTTGCATGGGCTATTGTCCTTGTGGTTGGCATGTTTCTCCTTCCGGAAACACCCCGCTACATGATTAAGAGGGATAATCATCAAGGTGCTGTTCGGAGCCTAGCTAAGCTCAGACGTCTCCCAGAAGATGATTCTGCTTTGCTTGTGGAACTTGCCGAAATCCAGGCAAACCATGAGTATGAGATGAGCATTGGAAGCGCCGGTTACGTCGAGTGTTTCAAAGGTAACCTTGGAAAACGCCTACTTACAGGCTGTTTCCTCCAGGGCCTTCAGCAGTTAACCGGTATTAACTTTATCTTCTATTACGGCACCCAGTTCTTTAAGAACTCTGGATTCAAGAATGAGTTTGTCATCAGTTTGATTACTAGCTGTGTTAACGTTGGCTCTACGATCCCTGGTCTCTATGCTATTGACAAGTGGGGAAGACGCCCAGTCTTGCTTGTCGGAGCTATTGGCATGACTGTGTCTCAGCTTCTAGTGGCCGTCCTTGGAACTACAACCACCAGTCAAGACGCCTTTGGAAATATCATTGTCCACAATGAAGCTGCTCAGAAGGCAGCCATCGCTTTTATTTGTATCTATATCTTCTTCTTTGCTGCCTCATGGGGCCCGATCGCCTGGTAAGTTTAACATCTTTCTCTTGGTCCTCTTCCTGGTAGTCGAAGCTAATACTATAATAGGGTGGTGACAGGAGAGATCTTTCCTCTTAAGGTCAGAGCTAAGTCTCTGTCTATGACTACCGCCACCAATTGGCTGCTTAATTGGGCACTGAGCTTCTCTACGCCTTACTTGGTCAACTATGGGCCTGGTAATGCGAATCTGCAATCCAAGATCTTTTTCATCTGGTTTGGCTGTTGCTTTCTCTGCATCGCTTTCGTGTATACCATGATCTATGAGACCAAAGGCTTGACCTTAGAGGAAGTCGATGAGCTCTATCGTGAGGTCAGCTCTGCTAGGAAGAGTGTTGGCTGGAAGCCAACCATTACCTGGGCTGAGAAGAAGGAAGCGTCAGACACGTTTGGAGAGAAGGGCCAACTTGCGGAACACGCAGAGTTCCACGATGCGCAAGCTTAGTCAGAAAGGCTTTGCGGGCTCATGAGGAATATCCAAACGAAGGGTTCGTTGGTGATAGAGTATAATGGCGTACTGTGTGGACAATTATTAAGTAGACGCATCCCGGATTGTTGGTTGGGGGGCGCGGCGCTCCAGGAGCGCTTTTCGAGGCATATTAGCATGGAAATGTGAACTCCAAGCAAGCTAAACCAAATAATGCAGATAAGGGTTTGTCCATGAAGAATTATTGATCTTGATAAAGAAGAGAAATCAAACTGAATGGACAGAAGCTAGAGACATGACCAAGTTTCCTAGCCCATTATATCATTATTAAATTTCTTTTAAAGGCATTATTGATACATCGTTGTGAAATTGCCATGCTTGAGTTGTTCTGTCATTCTGGGAAAGATCACTTTGCGATGTCGTAAACATAGGGCATTGTCCAGCGATTTTGGTGGTTACTTCACCCAATCTATACTCTCTACATTTTTGGACCTTGGAAAGATTGCGCAGCTGCAGGTTTACTCTACGTTAGCAAGTAATCTATCCGAGACCAGAGGAAATTCTAAGGATATGAGCAGCATAAATATTCAGGCATGTGAGAATGATAGAAAAACTTTCTCTCGACAAGATCAAATATTCAAGCTTGAGTTTCGGTGGAATTGGGCTGGTAGGTTAGAGGTTATACAAGAAGTGAGAAACCTAAGATTGTTTGTAGCCCCTTACAACAGTGGCTACAACCAGATACACAAAAGAAGCAAGAGACTCTTCACCAAAAGTCAGTTACCCAAGTGCAAAGGTCGGGGTTACCGCTCTCGCTATCAATTCAATTTTCAAAACCACTTCGGAGTTCTCTGTAAGTTAATGTGGCTGGAACAATACGAGGCTTCAACGTTTTGGCTCTACTGGCCGGGGTCCACAAGCGGGTTTTACAGAATGCGCTGGCAGCTAGGGCGTTATCTGCTCTTGTTTTCGCTACCAGTAAAATTAATTTTTGGTAGTTGGAGGTGTACCGTGGTTGCATTTGCTCATATGATTATTCTCTAGACCCGTTCACTGTGGCCAGAGAAAAAGCCTCTAAGACGACACAGACCGAGCAACTAGAGGTGCATGCAAGATCTTGTTATCTGTCCAGCGATTACTTCTATTACCCTACTAGGAACCAATAGGTACAAAAGCGTTCTTATTCAACCAGCAGATAGCGGTTTTGATAGATGAAGTCTCGACAGACGATTCGATTCTTTCAATTTTTGCCCAACTGGTAGAGAATCAAGGGTAGAATTAAAACAAAAATTAGAAAGATGTGGAGAAATATATGACCGGGCAGATGCTGAATTTAAAGGCCGACATAGCTGTCAGGCTGGCATCGCGCCATTGCTCTAACCAAAATGGCATCGTGAGAGCAATAGTAACTCAAAATCAATGCTCCAGCCGCAGGATGAGAATGATAGTCCAATGGTTTTTAAACGACCGACGCTGTATTTTGCTCTACCTATTGTGCGTTGTATTCTCAACCAGAGCCAGCTTGCCTTTCAAAAAGGTCACACTGCGTCGCATTGAAGATTGTTGCATTACACATTACAATATCTTCCTTCACATTTGGAGGACACTCCTAACCGTTTTCTTAAGGAGAACACGCACACCTGACCTAGCACGGACTTATCTCCCACCCCAGAGAGAGTAACGGGGTAATCTCTGAAAGCTCTACACTCCCCTGGTGCTTTCGTGATAGTCAATATGCCTATGGCAAGAACTGATACATTACCATCACTTCAACGCCTGCCATGCTGTTCTACTGTCAGGCGAGTCATACAATGCTCTGTAGTTGCCATGACGCGATATGTGGTGCGGCGGATTCATTGACTACCATGGACTCCGATTCTCTGTTACGTTAATATCTTTTAGCTGGCAACATCACTGGGTGGACAATAGTAACGAAATTCTCAAGTAAATGGTAAAATGTTTTCAGGAACACGGATTCGTTATTAACACCACTGGGTATTGAGTGCTGATTTACACGGATCTGTGCGATGGGTCAGAATTTGAAGTATAGGGATGGCCAGGATAGCCCTTTTCTTATACTACATGACTGTACCATGCGCAAGGCTCCCCATGCGCTAACATACTGACGTATGCTAGTTACTTGGTGTGCTCTTGGGCTTGCGAATTTGAAGTTGATGAGTAATAATAGTATTCTGAGAAAATTTTAGAAGCTAAACTAGATTCAGTGCCTAATATTGGGCAAAGAAGTAGATCAGAAGTATGCACAAGCCATATTTCCAGTTTAGATGTGTATTCACAGTATTGGGTGGAAGCTATATACCCGGTGAGTCATAGTACTATGATCTCGATGATTCCCGCTATCTATGCCTTAATGCTTATCAGTGGGCTTGGTGTACTTTGAGTATTGAGCCAATTCAAAATAAAGTCGAAGGGGTAGAATGAGTCTTCCAGAGGCAAAATAAAATAGAACAACAAAACCAATAGTCCATTTTACGCAACATCTATCCAGTGGGTGTGTTCCGTGCGTCGCTCTTCGTGAGGAGGATCCAGCCGTTGTAAATTCTGTGCAAAATCTCCAAGTCAACAGCGGCGGGGCTCGTAGCCAGCCCGTACTTTTTAGTTAGGAGGGATCGATAGAGAAGCGCCACCGCACATTGTGAAAATCAGCAATGTACCGAAGAAATGGACGCCAATTGCTGCATCAAACTGCCGGGCCAAAGAATAAAGTACTGGGATCTTTGCTACTTCCCTCCCCAATATTGTTCACCACACTGGTTAGAGTTAAGCCGTACGGAATAGATATTACTCGAGGGTGGTGCGATTTCGTTAAATTGTGCAATATAGATCCCTTCGGCAAAATTATGGTTCATTTTAGCACTCCTTGGATGGTACGCAGCCACGTCGAAGGGAAACAAGGTACGACAACCCAGGTGTAAGTTTCAGGGGACACTCACAATATGTAGGTTCTGCTCTCCCTTCCCCTCCCCTCCATCCCCTTCGGAAGTTACGGTTCCGATACCATAGTCACTCAGTCCAAAACCCATTTGAATGAGCTGATGGCCCACCCCAATAGGTATGGTCGCTTGGCGCATACGCCAAGATAAAATTGTTCACCGGGCTTACTTTGCCGTTGCTTCGAGACCCAAGGAATTGTAGTCGCAGCCTAGGATGCTGGCGCGACGTCCCGCTGGTGAAAGTCTCTCAACGCGTCCATGCATCTCCAGCCCATGATTAACGGTAAGTCTTTCTGTTATTAGTACTAGTTTCTCAGCTGACCAATCTCTCTATTCTAGAAAGCATGGAGTGTGCCTGTCGCAGGTTTCTCTGCGACCCCCATCTCTTCACTTGCAAGGGCTCGATCCTAATATGTCTCTCTAATAGTTAGTTAAGTTAACTAAATGCCTTATCCCTTACTAAACCACAATATTTTGATTCCTCCTTGTTTGAACAGGTTGTGGTTTAGTATGCTCTTTATTCGGAACCTATCGTTCCGTACTGGCTTGTGCTTCATTGCCCGTAGATTCCTACAGGAATGGTACAGAGGACCTGACTGGCCCATTTCATGCTGACTGTCAGTGCGCAGGGTACAACGATGAATGGGGCTCGGTTAGAAACATCTTGAGAAGTTGCGAAGAACTGGTCATCACAGTTAATGACTGGCGGTCAGGCTTCCTGGTCTTAACAGTGGAGAGTTTTAGCAAACTCGATCTCCACAGAAAGAAAAAAATTGGGAAGCACAGTTTCTGATTGACGCTGGCTGCGTTTCCGAAATTCGTCCAGTTCGGTGCCTCTCAGATCGTGACTTGCGTATTCACGTGTTATTGGAATATCCAAGCAGTTGATATAGAATACTCCAGCTCACAGGACCTACCTGTCTGGTTCAGGTCAGGCAGTAACTGAACAGGGCCAATCTGTGCGCTTCCTTCTGCCCTTTGTGATTACGCTGTGAAAGAAACGTGTTTGCTAAGCTCGCTCGCTAGCTAACAGTCCCTCGTTTGAATCCTCAATCCTTCTTGCTATATAATAGACGTATATCATGTACTTGCTTACCAGCCAGTTAGATGAATCTCTTCTCCTATCAGCTCCGTTGGTCATACAAGATTATGCCTTCGTCGGGAGAAACAATTATTGATAAAACTCCTCGCATATCAGTTCTACCAATCACTCTCCAGAACTACAGTGCCAAGTCTTCAAGGCAATGCAAGGGCAAGTCTGGCTAGCCTTATTAGGCAGCACTCTTGTCATCCGCCAGTGATAACTCATTATATATATGAGAAAAGACTTACAAGGACAAAGATTGAGACTGTACCGGATGGGAAGGAGGGGACATGATGATGGAAGTGGGGTGGAGAGCTGCCAAAAGCAGAGCGGAGCCCTTCATAAAACCGAAAGTAATTCTGCCACATGGATGGACGTAGCTGTCCCCTGCCGGTTCAGGCATTTATCACTTCCCGCACTAGACTTTATACCCCCATTGAGCGGTACGAATGATCTTTCTTTCGTCTGTGACTGCAACAGGGATGAACGTTTTCATAGTGATCCAGACATTAAAGATAACAATCAGATTGATATTCCCCTGCTCATTTTTGCTACCGCATCAGCTAGAATGCCCTGCATCATATGTAGCGATGGACCAAACGCTACTGTATCGTCGAAGAGCTGCATCGCGGCATGGAAACTCTTCAAAACTTCTAGTGGAATAATAGTAGATAAAGCGGGGCTTTCTTTAGCTCGAAGTGCTGCCATTGTGATAGTAAATACACTGCGTTATCATTTAGCGTCCATCGAAAGACCGCAGAAAACAACTGTCATACCTAGCATAAAGTGTCCATGTATTGGGAAGGCACTGTGGTATACAGGCAGCAGCACTCAAAACAAAGCGATTATAAGCCTGGAAAAATTCAAGGCAGAATGGCAGGAGCGTTTTATCATATTGCTCTCCTTCTGCCACGACCTGGTGGACTGCCGGCCACAGAATTGACGCCTTGTACGCGTGATATTGAGTTCGGAGGAAAAGCAACTGAGGGTTGATATTGCACTCAGAAATGCAATAACGATCGAAACGAAGGTATTCCGGTAGGTGCGAGCGCCACTGGTCGAGCTGCAAATCTAACTCAGTCGATATAACCGGAGCGAAAATACGTTTCCCGCTAGGTAATGTCCGAGTAGATGTTGTACAGTGTTGGAGCATCCGCCGCATGGCGGACTCTGCCAAAAAGTATGAAAACAGCTTACTAGAGGGCTGAGAACTGCTGAACGAGCCACCAGGAGAACCAGTGTCAACTGGCGCGCTGAAATGGGACGGGTGTGCCTCGTCTACCGGATGTGACCAAGACTGCAAGGGGATTTCGTTCTCGAAGGTCCAGAAGCTGCGAATAGTCAGATCTAGCTGGGTTGCTAGCTCACTTTCGATCAATAGAGCCACCCCTAATGCACGTTGAATGAGTTCTTGGTTTTCTGCGTCGAGAGAGGCACTCTTCAGCATGTTCCGGGCATGCATGGAGGCGATGAGAATATAATCGTGCGCTTGGCAGGGCTTGACCAAGCGTAAATAATACGTGCTTATATATATTAGACATTGCAAGGCCGTGAGACTATATTCAAGGAGAATACTTGGCAGTAGAAGCAGCGCCTCTTCCATTAATGGAATGTCGGGTCGCTCTCTGAGCGCCACGGGCAGCGACTCATACTGGGCCAACGAACCTATCGCCATTAATGTAAGGTACAGACAGCGATCGGAAGTGATTTTTGGAACGTCTCTTGTGTCAAGGAACTTATCGCGTAACCGGCAGCTAAGAATTGGGTACCAGGTGTGAATTTTGTTGAAAAATGCAGAAAGCGTGCTACCACAACCGATGGATTAGGAATCTTGATACCAGGTCCAGCATTGAAGGGTGGGTTACTTAGCATGTTGCAGCACGAACCTTATTGGGCTGAAGCCTCTAGAAAAGAAATTGTGCACTCCAACGGGCGATTGATGGAACGTGGGAGCTATTGCTCGTTCAGCATCGGCCATGTTTTGAGCAAGGTCGCGTTTGAGGCCAAGAAGTTCCATGAAAGCCGCGTTCTGAATCACCATGCACGGAACGGAAGAGAACTTAAGTTCGTCTGCTCTTCCACTCTGCTCTCGGTCCCAGCTGGAAACCTGTGCAGCGGTGGGCGCCTTGTTTACCAAACAGCATCCGCGCGTCTCGACGGAGGAAAGCAGATTTTCGACAATATCCAGTCGATCCCGGAACATGCACAACTCTATTTCAACTCTGAAGCTGTTAGCACTACTTGAACCCCCTTATATCTCTCGGCAGGACCTGTACCTCGATTGGACCCGGACTCAGCACTTCCGAATAAATACAGTCAACATTCCGCCGGGCACAAGTCCCACATTTGGGTCGCGATCTGTCGCACTTTGTCCGCCGAACACGACAAAAGTTACACGCGCTGAAGTTGCGCTGTCGGCGGTTTGTGTTGACCATATTGGATGCGGTAGTTTGGTACCAAGTGCCAAGTGGTGTCTCAATTGTCGCCGAAGACACCGAGATTCCGCAAGAGTCATATGAGGGAGAGGCGCTCCGACGTAAAGACGATAGATAATGTCGCCCCGTAAAGCGCCCTCGCGGTTTTAAATATGCTTATTAGGAAACAACGGCAAATCGATCTAGCCCAATGACCTTCTCGGTCAAGATGTAGCAACCAGTAGCCATCGAGTTGCAGCCAGCACTCATCCAAAGCCTCAGGAGTGTCCAGTTTCTTGTTTATTTCCCGCGCGAGACGCCACGATCTTTTCTCTCTGGGAATCTTACCGTATTTTGCCTGTGATTGGCAAGGCTGCGGAGTTAAATACCACAGCGGGTTGCTGTGCTCCGCGGTCATCCTGGGGTGAGCATGCAAAGTTTCCACCACGAAGGCAAATCTTGCTGAGATTCTCCACGGTAATTCGATTTCACCTTTCGAGATCCCCGCATTGAAATACGTTCTGGAGCCCGGAGCAAAATATTCCATTCCAATTTCGGCAAAGGAGTTCGGGGTTTCTATCCACATCATAGCTCAAAGCAGTTGATCCAGATCCGGTACCACCTTAACGCTAGGCTCCCGGGTAGGTCCTCTATATAAAACACGAAAGGCAATTTGAAATATAGTTATATCCACGAGGGGACACTATCTCCTGCTACTTATGATGTGGAAGCGAGATGTTGTGCGGTAGGATTCATTGAATATGGCCGTCTACTTGACTTTGACAAAGAAGCGATCATATTGTACAACATTTTCCCACACTTTTTAGGGCCTGCGGCGGCTCTATTTTATGCCGAGGATCCCCTCTGTGGATCTGATATCCAAATTTACGAGGCTGAATGAGTGGTGACCTCTAAAATTCTAAAGTTCGTTAAGGGAAGTTAACGACGCCTTCGCGAACGGTGGAAACTGGACATTCATCCGTCTCTGGCCCGGATCCTGTCTCGGACATTATGACTTCTGCAAACATACGTTGCCTCTACACGGAGAAATGAAGAAATAGAGTGGTGAACCCTTCTGGCTAGGATTCGTTATATTAGCGTAATAGAACGCTGATTTATGCTGTGCAAAAGAGTAGAGCTGCCGGAAACACAGTGTTAAATTGGCAAACATCACATAAAGACGGCCCCTAAATGGTTTTCGGCGCCCCCTATGTTAGGGGAGGCACCGCGTATACATTAGAAGGTCCTGGCTACTATTGAAGCAAAGAGTTTGGAACATGATAGATATCATGACGGTAAAGGCACCTGCTAAGCTAATCTAGGTAGTAAACTTTCTTGCCTGCAACACAAGGGACATTATCCTAGGTCCTTTGTAGCATAATGCATTGCAGCGAAATCTATCGGAATGCCTAAACTGGACTGGCTTACAATCCTGTATCTTTGGGGAAATAGAAAGTTAAACTTACTAGGACATTTCTAGAAGCGTTTAGGGAGTCTGTGGACGGTCCCTGCCTTTTTCTGCCTAGGGTATCTTGAAACACTTGGGTCCGAGACATGGTGACATTATCAATTGCAGGGTACTGCCTAGATGAACAAGGGCTAGGTTCTAATTTTCAGATATCACCCTGGGAACTGTCTAAAGTGGAGTAGGTCTTCGGTTAATTGGGCGCGTTATGCTACAAGGTGTCGCGGAAGGGGTCCAATCTTCCGCGGCCTCCTTTTTTTTTATTTTCTTTCATCCTGAATCCCTCATATTCTCAACGCCTGATTCCAACAGACGTGCACCCATGGCCGTCAAATGCTACCTACCCGTAGAAAGTTTAGCTCCTATTTCCAAGAAAATTTGCGGGAACTACCGAGTTGTTTCACTTGCTTCCGCAACTCTGCAAACATAATTCAGTTATATTCATATGGTTAGTGGACGTTGGAGTGCGAGGTGGTTGGATTAAAAATGGAGCTAAATTCAGGATAGTGAACGAACGAACCAGGCCAAGAGGAATTTAATGCCGGAATGGAACAGAATCTAGGAACCTATAGAGTAGTTGGAATAGGTGGGATGCCTGAGACACCAAGGGAGGACTTGTTTTATGTTCTTGTATTTTCATTCGCATCTTCTTCTGGATATCTGTATTATCATTGAACGTATTGCCCCGTTGCTCCAGTCAAACACGGAGAAGATACACTCTACACTCCAGATATGACGATCTACGTCGCGAATCCCCACTCTGCCACGTCAACTGCTTTATAAGCGACACTACGACGTTTCATTTGCTTCACGCACGTAGCATAAACTCACAGGCTATAATGTGCTCGGGTTAGAGGAGACCACTGATTTTCGCGAATACTATTAAAAGGGGGCATGCAAGGCCGGTATTAATGGTCGTATCAGATCTAATCATTGAAAACAATCCCCCTTTCATAATTCTTCTGAGAAACTTCCGATTCACTCTGGATACAATGATGACCACGGTCACCCGCCAGCCGTGTAAGCGGCATCTGATACTTACTTTCCTCTTCGTGTCTTGCAGCTTCAGTTATCTCGCTGTCGCTGATGACTTCCGCCCAACGTATCACTTTTGTCCAGATGTGAACTGGATGAATGAGCCCAACGGCCTGATTAGAATAGACTTGGACTGGCACTTATTCTATCAACATAATCCCGACGGAAACTACTGGGGAAACCTGAGCTGGGGGCACGCAACTAGCACCGATTTACTTCACTGGAATTACCAACCGATCGCCATTTCAAGCGCAGACGGTATTCAAGCATTTACTGGAACCTCCTATTACGATATTTCCAATAGTTCTGGTTTAGGCACGCCGGATGGTCTGCCATATCTGGCTTTTTTCACCGGCTATTTCCCGTCAAATAGAGTGCAAGACCAGCGCCTTGCCTATAGCTTGGACAATGGAACAACATATACCAAGTTCCAAGGCAATCCTATCATATCGCAACAGCAAGAGAGTCCCCACGATAGCACTGGAGGATTAGAGAGCCGTGATCCAAAAGTCTTCTTCCACGAATCAACCGGTCAATGGGTTATGGTCCTCGCACATGGAGGACAAAACAAAGTGACGTTCTGGACATCGCCAGATACGAAGTCCTGGACCTGGCAGAGTGATTTCACATCGAGCAGTATTTCGGGACTGCCATCTGGTATTACTGGTTGGGAGGTACCTGACTTTTTCGAACTGCCAATTCAAGGAACAGCATCGTCAACAGCCTGGGTTTTGATGTTGACTCCTGCTAATGGGTCTCCAGCTGGTGGCAATGGTGTTCTTGCATTCACCGGTTCGTTCGATGGTAGGGTATTTACCGCCAATTTAGTTGATCCAAATAATCTGTGGCTGGATTACGGACGGGACTGGGATGGAGCCATGAGCTGGGAGAACGTCCCTGCGTCTGACGGGCGTAGGGTAGTTGCCGCTGTGATGAACAGCTATGGCACTAATCCCCCAACCAGCACGTGGAAAGGAATGCTTTCCTTCCCTCGCACGCTTACGGTCCAGCAATTCAACGGGACACTACGATTTCTCCAGCAACCGGTGATAGAGTTACACACGGTTAGTGGGTTGCTCGTGGACATTGCCAATAAAACCATTTCACCCGGGCAAACGCTTCTGTCAACGACCAATGGAATAGCGCTGGATATCACGATGTCCTTTATACCAACCGCAGGTTCCACGCTCTCTTTAGCTGTCCGCAAAGGAGGATCTGAACAGACGTTTGTAAATTACACGCAGTCAAGCGCACAAATGTCAGTGGATCGAAATTTAAGCGGTGATATCTCATACGACCCGAATGCAGGCGGTGTTCACGTTGCAAAGTTACAACCCGATGCCACTGGAGCTGTTCAACTCCGAGTACTTGTGGATACATGTTCGCTGGAGGTTTATGGTGGACAAGGTGAGGCTGTGATCTCGGACCTGATTTTCCCCAGTTCTACATCCGATGGCCTTGCCTTGACCGCAAGCGGGGGAGACCTCTATCTGCAGTCAGTCCAAGTCCGCGAGGTTGCACTTTAGCCAGAGGCTTTCAGCAGGACATGTTATCTTGGAAAGTTCGTGATGCGATGCTGTTATGTACAACCGGTCAAACCCGCTTATCGCTGAATGGCCTTAGCATTTAGCCACTGCCCACACTCTATGCTACTTCCATTGTTGTTTAGCCTGTTCCGCACCTTTCAAATTCCAAGCTTTTTCGCACAGCTTATGACCCGTCGGATTGAATCTAAGTCTCTTTTTAGCCCCCCTTCACTTTCTGATATTCTCTGCTAGATCAAATTTTATAATGACCAGTTGGATATCAACTAGGAGTACTGGAAATTTGGTTCCCTCTGGTTTAGTTCCTTGAATAGCTTGCGGTCCCACCGTTATCCGTCCGGCCCAGTCTCTTCTCCACGGGCAGGCTTCACAGCTTTTCTAGGGAAAAGCAAATACTGGCATTGTATGAAAGCCAATAGCAACTCAGAGTAGTGAACATTTGTGGGTCGTACGCTCAATACATTGCTGCCCCACTGCGTCAGCCTGTCACCCTGGGTTACTACATAGGCAATTCAATGAAAATAAATTGGGAGAATTGTCAAATTGTCAAGTTTTCCTTGTCTGCGCCATCCTGTATCCTCCTGAGGATAATATAAGAGAGTGCTTATCTGAATAGACTGCCCGATACTTGTCCGTGATAAATTATACTAATGGGTAGTCTCACTCTGATCGAACGAATTAATGCAATACTACGAGCATTACGACCCTATTCCCCGATAGAGTCTCGCTCTTCGCATAGGCTCTCATCGTTGGCACGTATTCTGAGTTCGATAAATCCCGCTTCAGATTCACCAGTTCTTCCTTGTGACGTGATGTATGGCCAGACACGCTCTATAGAACCTACGCTTAAAAATGAAGAACAAGTGAATATATATATATGAGACTAACTTACCCGTAAGGCGCATTCGCGAAGCGCTGGACTCCGCTCGATCGCTCACTGGAATCCAAAGACACCAGGAAACAATAACCTTTCTTTGGGGATTCCAGGCCATACGTCAGTCATAGACTATGGACGTCCAGGACGTCCAAATCATGGCGTCAAACTCCAGGGGAGCTGCAGGGACACCACCGGTACAAGATGCTTATTCCAAGTACATTACATAGTTGTCAGAATCATACGGTGCAACAATGTGCCAAACGCTTAATTGAAATGTTGGTTAACGTAAAGCATTAGATATACTGCGTCGATAAATAAAATGCTTGATGTCCTCTATTAGAAGTTTAGCATTATATACTTCGCCCCTCCTTTCTGGTAACTAGCATAATATAGTTAAGCGATGATACACGACTACGTATGTCGACCTGTTGTTTATCTTGACCCTTCGCTACGCAGTTAACGCTCTCTAGTATCTAAAAGAAAACCCGCGGATCAGAACATTAGGTGGTAAGGTAAGACTCGCGAGGTCCTAATAAGGGGATTGTTTCTAGTAGCATGAGTAACGATAATATCACCGAATTTATTAACTATGACTACCTACTTCTTTTCCTAATTAGCTATAAACAGCTTCCTTAGCGGGAAAGGTATTGTATACTTTTAAGATTGTGTAGAGACTCCTCAAGCGGTACTTTAACATGCAACGCTATTGCAGAGGGCATAACCGGGCAAAGTTATATTAAAGTAGTGTTGAGCCTCGAAGTGGAAATAGGCTAGAGATAGAGAAACTACTACCTATCGCAGGTTAACATTACTTGTAGGCTTATTGGTTTGCTATGGTGATCATCTAGTCCTTAGTTTCGCCCGTATTCGCACTTAACAAAGTATTTGTGGGTTTCTACATATACACGATGGGACTCACAATCGGGAGGTTTCAGGTATTTGACGGGGTTGCGGAGACGGCGACTACGTACGTTGCATTACATTTAACAATCATAATAGGCCTTGAAGATATGGTGCAAAATTGTGAATGGAGTAGCCCGTCCCGGTCTTCTGGTAGCATCAAGCTTCAATTTGCTCCGCATGAACACTACGGGTGTCCAGTTTTACCTCGCCTGTGACGATATGTGCAGTCTCCTTCGCCTTCTGCTTGAAGTGCCGTGGTTTCACCTTGAGAGCAAACAGTTCATCAAGTTTCTCAAATGATATTCCCTGAACAGACCATTAGCATATATGCGCTGCAAGGTAGAGCCTAGACTTACCTTGGTCTCTGGATACAGGAAGAATCCTCCCACAGCAGCAATTAAACCAGTGGCCAGGAAAATGAATCCTACTTTGCCTCCGAGGTTTCCGGCATCAGGGTTAATCTTCATGGTACAATGTTAGCAGGGGCGAAGCCGAGGGGGCATATTGGAGAGTGTATGTAGCAAGGAATTAAGACGTACCATGTAAGGAATAGTGAACTGCATAATAAGGCCCCAAACAGCGTTCGAAATGGTAACCAGGCCTTGAGTCGCACCACGGAGGCGCATGGTGGCAAGCTCCGATGCAAGCACAAATCCTGTAGCCCCAATAGAAAGCTGGTAAATAATAGCCCATACGTATATAAAAGCAACGATGCCCCAACTCGCTTTGGCACGATCGGGGATGCACCCCATGACTCCAATGAGCAGAAGCATAGCGCAAAGGGCAAACTGAGGTCCAACAATCAAAGTGCGGCGACCGATAATCTCCGTGAGTGGAAAAGCAGCCATACTCGCGAGAAGCATGACAACATACAAAGCCACAGACGCATTAAAATAATCATTGACGCCGATGAGCTCAAGAAAGTATGTCGCGTAGCCTATAACGAAAGTCGCACCGATCATTTGTTGGGCGCTCGCTGCGAAGATGGCCGTCATTGTCCGTTTGAGGTTGGTGCCTCGGAAGCACTCGGCCTCGGCCGAGAAGTTGATGCCACATATTCGGCCACGGTGTCTCGCATCGATATCGCCCTGAATATCTCTTGTCACACGGATCTCCGCTTCCATACGATTGATTTCGGCGTCATAAAATGATTCATCCCTGAAGCCGTACACAACCTTAAGAGATTTTCGGCCCTGGGCCGTCTTGCCCTGGCGGATTAGCCAGTAAGGCGATTCTGGGAAGAATAGCCAACCAGATACGAGAATGACTAGGCACATTGGTTAAAGAGGCGCATCTCTTAGAAGTATGGAGAGGCAGAGGGCTCACGCGGAAAAATGTACATGGAGACAACAGGTAGCCACCATTGCCTGCAAAGTGAAGTTAGTATCGGTCGCAAATACAAGTACAGCCTTGTAACTTACCATTTAGTTGTCAGATAGCTGCTGCCTTTCGATACAGCCACACTAAACAAAACAATAACTTTATGAGTCGAGTTCCATCACCATATCCAGGATGGTTGCTCTCACATTGCAAATTGCCCGAAGACGATACTTGTATTGAAGAAGCAGAGAAAGAACCCCCGAAGCTCGGGGCGACAAGTCTCTCCAATCCAGAGGGGAGAGATTGTAAACATCATCCCGATGGCAATGCCTGTTCAGGGATCAGTAACGCGAACTGAGAGTGCGAGTGATCGCAGGATGTACCATTGATGCCACGGCCGGCAAGGTGTACTGTCCAATCACCTGCCAGCTGCTGGAGGAGGATACCTCCCGCGGAGATGAAGGCAGCAACCAGAATCCCAGGCTTCCGCCCAAACTTCTCGAGCAGTGGCGCGAAGATAAACGTTGCGACAATCTCACAAGCCGGAGCGATAGAGCTCCACGCAGAAAGATAATGAGCAGGAATCAAGTAACTGCCGTTCGCCTCCAGAATGCCAAATTTCTTCCGGAACTGGGGCAGGGCCGCTAGCTGACCACCACCGACGAGATCGTAGCCCTGCATTACCACGCCGCTGGATATCCAGAGAGCTGGTTTTAACGAGTCAGCACCGACTGTATGACGGGATATCGGGGGAGAGAGCACGTACACCACAATGCGAAGCGCCATTGTTCTCTCAGCATGCGCCACTTATTGGCGGAGTCGATGACCGAGTAGTCTACCCTGCAGGATGAGCCATTAGCTGGGTGTTCAGCTTGCGCTTATGGGCGGGCTAAAACGCACCGTGGGAACTCACATGGTCGCCAGAGTCTCGCTCGTTGGAGAAAGCCTGATTGAAAGGGAAGTGGTCTTGCAATTAGGATCCTCAAGATTGCCAGGGAGTCCTCAGAAGGCTTTATAGACATCTCACGGCGGCTTCAGCGCTTGGAAAACGTCTCTAGGAGTTTAAGGTTTCGAAAAACGAGTGCCAAGCCATGGGGACACAATATGGGGAAGAATAAGCGTGGATTGAAAAGCTGGGGGAACTGTCTTGAGTTTACACGGACGGGTTCGGTTTGGATCTTTTAGCACCTCCGACTTCGGCGCGGAGCAACCTGATAGCTCCGCGATACGTCACGGCCATTCCCGCTTTCCTTCCTGTATCAATCATTATGCCATAGAATGGATATGCAGCATTTTTCTGCATACCTCAACACAAGACTTTGAGAAACAGCAATACTACAAACTGATCAACACCGAACCCTGAACACTACGAAGCCCAAACTCGGAGACGACGTGTCAAAAGTTGAGCCGTGTCTTTGGGGTGTGGAGAGAGTCGTCACGTGCCGATCGGAGTCTCCGTTGGCCGGTGCAGCGCACGACGCGGGTTTGATAATAGCGACATGACGGTTCCTGTAGATCGCATTTCCTTCTTCGTGTACGACATGCTTCATATGCTAGAGTTGTGCTTTTGTTCTTGTTTCGGTGGCGTGCTTCCATAGTAAAGGGTACTCTCAGTATGAACTGCGGAGGGGGAAATGGACTCCGCTTTTGTCGGTACCCCGCTCTTTGACCCAACTTGACTCGGCGGAGAATCAACGATGCTCCGCGACACCAAAACCCCCTTCCTGTATCTTAGGTTAGTAGACTCTGGTGCATGCTGGCGCTCTTCGCGGCTCGAGATGGTTAACCGCGGTAACAGAAGAGAATCCTCTCCCGGAGGCCGAGCATGCCTATTCCGATCGCGATAAGCCGAAGCTCTCAGCTTTATTGAGGGGTTTTGCCAAGCTGTGCTACAGACTCTCAGCGCCCTCCAGCCCGCAGGCCACCAAAAGTGGTAAATAGGGCTTTCAACGATATTACCTGCAGGCGTTGGTGCTTATCGCCATCCCACGTGGTTGGCCGAGAATCTCCAGTACTGGAGCATTCGCCGATCGGTCGCACCCATTTGAAAGCGAGATTCGAGGTTGGACAGATTACGATTTGACTTCATGGTCTGCGGTCTCACTGCCAAAGATGGGACATTAACGCGAGGGCATACATACAATTTTGACGAGATTGGTTTTTGATTGGATGGCGGTCAATTCTCGGACATATGTAAGGCTTATGCGTCTTGGTCAATTGAACTTCCAACGGCCAATCAGCGTGAATCAGACCCTGCAATCGAATGTGTGGTGCCAAAAGGACTTTGGGGACTGCGAGCAATATATTTTCTATAGATCCATTACATTCCATGTGGACATTCGGGATGGATTACATGTTTTGCTTGAAAGTTCCATTGCGATCAGAAGTTTGATCGCACCCAAGCCCAACAGGAGCCCTACTCCGCGGAGGCAGGCGTAGAGACAGACGCTGTTTGTCGCGGAGGTATTAGTTTATTCCGCGTGTCAGGGTCAATAATCGAGCCAAGGAAGAACCTGATGGCTTGGCAGTATAGCTTGAGGTTATAAAAGAACGCAAGGACGGCGTCCTAGATCCTGGTTGCGTCAAATCCATCCTTCGACAAAACCGTCATCTCTCGCAAAATGCCTATCGGAAGTGATCTTCTAGCCAGCCTGGCCAAGAGAAAAGTCGCCCGCAGTGCTCGGGTAGCTAGTTGGGACCATACGGGCCTCAACGAAGACGCCTTTGTCGTGCTACCCGGAGAGTCCATTGTGCTCGCCGATCTCGAAGGACCCGGTGCTATAACGCACCTGTGGTTTGTGCAGACCTGCCGCAAGATCCTAGGCCCAGGATTGATTCCCTACTCCAAGTCTGGGGTCGCGATGATGGAGATCCACAACGCCCTCGGCCTCAACTATGAAGTCAGCGACCCGGACTACTACCGCAAGGTGCTTATCAAGATGTACTGGGATAATTCCGAGACTCCGAACGTTATAGCGCCCATCGGGGACTTTTTCTGTCTCGGTCATTCCATGGCTGCCAACTTTCAGTCTCTCCCATTTACGGTGTCAGTCAAGCCATCCGAGGAGAAGAAGTTTGGCGGCGCGGCGGCGTTCAACTGCTACCTCACTATGCCGTTCAATAAACGCGCACGCGTTGAGATCGAGAACCAGAACGACGAGGCGTATTTCCAGTACTTCTATATCGACTATGAACTGTACCCGGAGCCTTTGCCGGCGGATACGCTTTACTTCCACGCTCACTGGCGCCGCATGAACCCCACGAATGGCTGGGCACCGTCCCGCATCCAGACCAATAGCCTCGAGACGCAAGTGCCGAACCTAGACGGAAAGGACAACTACGTTATTTTAGAAACTGAAGGCAGCGGGCAGTACATTGGCTGTAACCACTCTGTCGCACACTTCCAGGGAACCTGGTGGGGTGAAGGCGACGATATGATCTTCATCGACGACGACACCTGGCCGCCGAGCATGCATGGCACTGGTGGGGAGGATTATTTCACGCAGGGATGGGGCATGCAGAAGAATGCGTACCCTTTTTGCGGCACTATCATCCATGAAGAAGACGTGCCCAACTACCAGGTCAGTTACCGCTGGCACCTGACGGACCCCGTGCGTTTCAACAAAAGGATTAGAGTGACTCTGGAATCTGGGCATGCGAACCATCTGCGGGATGACTGGAGTACTACAGCGTACTGGTACCAGACCCTTCCCGGTCCAAAGCTCGATATCCTGCCCGTGGAGAAGCGCATTCCGCGCAAACCTCAGTTCCCGTCCGCGGATGATGTACCTGAGCCAGATGTGAGCAGCATGAGTGCCGAGAAGCAGGCTATGGTAAATCAGCGCGATAAGCGAATGGAGGCATTTGTCCAGGACAGGAATGAATGGTTGGCACGGAGGGCGCGCGATTCTCAAGCGCGTGCACGCACTAATGTTGAAATTTGCAAGGACATCCGGCAACGCTTCTTGGGGGGCTTGGGCATGTAGCGAGAAAATGCAGTCAATACCGATATCGCACTCGAATCTCATAAACCTTATTGACTCTTGACTAGACGAGTCGAATGTTCTGAAGTTTCTTTAACAGAATTGGGGAAGGTGGATGTGGTCGAGTTATCTTGCTAAATAGTGAAGTGCAGAATCGTATACCTTGAACAACGTGCAATTAGTCGCGATTAAGCGCGTGCGTGTAAAATAGTGTCTCTATACATTTAATCTTTCCTGACGGAGAGCAGTGTTGCTGGTAGATTCGTCTTGGTGAAAGCTACCTATCGATAGGTGGACAACGCAGTGTCCTTGGAAGTGGTTGGCTCTGGGTGGCCAATATACGCAGCAGGAGGTACAGCTCAGTGCGAAATATTCGACGGAGATGGTGGATTTTTAACCGATTACCAAAGCCAGATTATGCCTGAGAAACCCATCCACCCAAACTTAAGGAATAGAATTTGCTCCGCGGGGAATCGCCGTTCTCTACCGGTGTCAAATGCTGGGTAAAGTGCGGGGTACCGAACCCACAACAAGCGGAAGCCACGTCCTCCTCCGCGATTTATACCGGGCGACTCCGTCAACGCTTCCACACCGTACCCTTGACTATGGAAGAACGCCGCTCAAGCAAGAGAAAACGCACCACCCTAGCATGCGATGCATGTCGCACACGGAGAACCAAATGTGATTCGCAGAAGCCGTCATGTCACTATTGCCAAACTCGCGGCGTGCGCTGCATCTACCAAGAGCCGCCAGTGGAGCCCCCCGATCGGTAGGCGACCACTCTCTCCGCACCGCGAAGACTGGGCTAACATTCGGGATAGTGTCGAGGAAGCACTGAGTGCCATGAATAAACGTCTCGATGTACTTGTCAGCTTGATGCTTCCCACACAGCCCATTTCCCCCAGCGTTCATATGGGAGGATCCCGGTCGGAATATGAGGTCTTGGCAAGCCAAGAGGACTCGCCATTTGACTTGCCTTCCAAGCTGCTTAGTAATTCATCACTCATGGATGTACTAGGATTAGACGCCGATTTCGCGCAGGTTCTGCTCCGGGGGGAACGGACTATCTCGTCTGAGGCCAACGCGAGCGCAGGTACACGGATGCTTGTTGTTCGTCATCGGCATATAGTGAGGTAGGTGAAGCCCAATGCGAACAAGGTAGTTAACTATCTGCAACTAATTACCTCATTAGCGCCTTGGCTGCATTCTCCGCACACGTCCACATCTGGTATCCCATTCTCCCGTTAGGATTTTCACAAGAGTACTTTCGGGTACTCTCTGGATCCTTGCCTCCCTCTTCGGAAACTTGCCTTTCCCTTCTTGTGGTCGCCATCGGTCTTGTTGTCGAGGGAGACGAAGCAGTCCCAGATATCCCATATTTTCAAACCGCTCTCACCTTGCTGCCAATCATCATCTCCGAGTGCAGTGTTCGCAGTGTTCAGTGCTTAGTGTTAATCAGTTTGTATTATTGCTGTCTTTTGAAGCCCTGCCAGGCACACGACTATTGCTTGATTGCGTCTTCCAAGATCCAGAACATCATCAAAAGGTGATATACCCATCCTGGCCATGGTGAAGCAATGCTGACGTATTTAACCCAGTGGGCTGGAAGGTGATAATCCAGATACTGTTGACCAAACTCGGCGTGCATATTGGGGTGCATTACTACTCGAGAAGTATGCAGTCCGACCCTGCTAATTATGATTCGTCGCTGACTTCAGTTGAAGTGAAATTGCTGGCCAATTGGATGTCCCCAAGAGTGGCATATGGTATCTGGATGAACATGTCCCACTGCCACTATGCCAGCAGACATGGGAATTTCAACCACGGAACATGTCCCTAGCTGATACTGCACCTGCTCCCTCGGGTATTGCACTGTCTGCTCTCTCAAACAGGGAAAATATGGAAAATACGCGATCCTACTTCCTGGCAGAGATTGCCATGAGGCGTATGCTACATCGATGCAACACAGCTGTTCAGGCGACATCCGCGGGGGAGTACGTTTATGCACCGAGTATCGCACTAGAGCTGGAACACCAACTGGAAGAGTGGTATCTTTGCCTACCGGAAATGATCCGTTTTGAAAAGGGCGACCTGTCTCAGCCCTTAGAAATGGTCAAAATCCCGCCCTGTCCTCTGTCGAACTTTCTGCGGGTCCAGTACTACTGCTGCAAGCTTTCCATATACTGGCCGGCCGTTTATCAGGCGATGCAGGATGGAGCCGTTTCCGACCGTCTTCTGGATCATTGCCGGACATTCTTCGATTCCTACATGATGTTGACACCGAGTATTGTTGCGGCGTTTGATAACTGTCGGGTGAACAGGTGGACATTATTCGTCAGGTTGGTTTGGAATCTCTCTATGATTTGGGGGACTTAGTTTACTAACATTGCTTGATAGTATTTTTATCACTTCCGTGGCCGCCATGACTGCAGGGAATACCCCATGTTTGAGTGAGCTCTGTTCACCCCAGTTCCATCAATGTATCCAAGCATCAGGTCGCGTCGACAAGACGGTATTGCAGCAGAGCCCATCTTTGATGATGTTGCAGGAAGTACTGGAAGAGCGACTTTCAGAGGCTAGTTTGTACGGAAAACGCAACAATTAATGGCAATACGTTTTGATAAGTTAATAAAAGTTGAACCCTCTTGACATGTGCTCATCCGCGTCTTATTTCCGAGTACTCGATAAGCCATTCCAAACAGTGACGTCTTCGATAAAAGCGCTCCCTGGGCCCCCATCAGCAAATGCCGATAGGGCGGCAGGGCCAATACCATCCGGAGAATAGACCATCGTTGCAAGAGCAAAGCGATCATTTGCAAAGATCTCCAAGACGTCCGCATCTGCGATAATGCGAATACACAAGTCCTCTAATTTGTCTTTGGATTCGGCTTCTTGATCGTTGGCCTTATAGAAGAGCGTAAAGGGCCCTTGCTCCGGGCAATTGCGTATGTTGTGGTTGAATGCTGGTCTCCCCTTGTTGACGCTGATCGTTTCTTCCTGTGGCGAAAAGATGATGGCAGTGCATACGGACGGGTCGCCATTGTGGCTGATAGAGAAACCTACCTCAAGGCAGCGACTTGGGTCAATGGTAATAGTTGCCTCGAGCTCCCAGGTCGTGAACAATTCGGAGCACAGTGCCTGTTTTGCTTGGCCTGCCGAAGATGGGAGTGAAATATGACGGCGTTCACAAACATCATTGCAGGACCCGCGGAGTTGAGTAATCTCTTCCACTGGCCGAATGCCGAGAGTGTATAATGTGACTGAACCGTCTCCATCTGGAACTTTCTCAACAGACGCTATTTCCGAGAGAGGACTATGAAGTGCTCGAGTAACACTTGGTATGGGAAGGAGATAGAGTTCGCGGGCAATAGCTAACGCACCGTTCCACCCTTTGCTTTTGGCGTAATCGGCTGTAATATCCTCCTCGGGTATCCATGCGTGCATTATATGTCTCCTGGATAACGCATCGAAAAACGAATTTGCCGCATATAACGACCCACAGTCCAAATAGCCGCCATGAGTGAAGTTAACACGAGCGGAGTCTCTCCCAGCCCGCAAATCACCAAACATCCACAATAGAGAACGAACAGTCCTTGGAGGAACGTGTAGGTGGTTTTTAAAATTCCGAATGTGTTCCCGTTCCACGTCTCCTTCCGCACCAAGGATGAGGCACACGCGGCTAGCGCTATGGGATCTAAGCGTCAGGAAATTTGCGCATTCCCAGTTGACGCCGAAGTTCCCAGACCACTTCTGCGAGGGTTGAAATCGCGCAGACATATCGACCAAGGGACACAAATAGTGCCATTTGGATAAATTCTCATGCAGCACGGAATATAGGAAGGCCGTCGGTCCGTAGCCATCGATTCCGCCCGAGACAAGACCATACAGGGACTTCTGTCCACGGAGTTGGTCCAAAGCCGGCCATTCCGATAGGAAGGGATCACGGAAGCCAGTTACTCGAATCCCCTTGGGTTCGCCTATCAAGATTGGGTTTTCGGAGCATTTCGTCCAAGTCTCTCCGTTATCGTTAGATTCAGCGATTGCTAGTCCAGCGGCGTTGCGGGGATATGGCGGTGTGCTCCAGTGAAAAGGCAAACGGCAGACAGACGAGTAAATAACCTTTAGCGAATCTTGGGAATTTGTGGGTTGCACCATGCAACCAGTAAAAACTCCATCACGGTCGTAGGGCTGGTCGGGTACTAAAGCGGGAGTAGTTGAGGGTGTCCACGAAACGAGATCTTTGCTGGTAAGATGACCCCACGACATAGAGCCCCATACAGTGCTATGTGGATTGCCTGGACTATGTCAGTGGAATCCTCTCGCGGCGCCGGAGATACGTACATTGATAGAAGACATGGTATAAGCCGGTGGCCGGATCATAACCGGGCGCACAAGGATCGTTGATCCAGAAGCCAGCCGTGAAATGCAGAGAGGGCTTGGTGTGATCAGAGGCCATTCTTGCTGCATTTCAGATCAAACTTATTGTCCAACTTACAATATATATGCGGCTCTTGTTGCCATGGCCCGTCAAACCCGAGCACGGCATGTACTGAGTATCGCGGAGTCCCGGACTCCTCCCGCTAGGCGCCGATCTCGGTAGTTACGTGTCGCGGAGTGACGCTGGAACTCCGCGAGACCCTAACATCCATAAAACTATCTCACAGTATTTGCGTGCCCTGTGATCTATACCGCAATTGCAAGACTTTGGCAAAATATGGTAGCGGGCAGCTAAGACCAAAAGGGCCAAACAACCTAGGCTTAATGATCCAGTATTGTGCCGGGCGCGTATACAGATGTGAATGTTCCTAGCGGTGCCGATAGCCGTTTGAAATCTTATTAGAAAAAGGTACCTTCATAGCAAGTGTTTTTCCTTCAGCAGCCTCCTGGCTGAGGTTCACCGATAACCGAGGATATCTCTAAGCACAGGAAGTAAGTAAGTAAATTGGAGGGGGAGCAAGACTTGTCAGCACATCGAACTCTGGATGTCTGTACCAGAAGGAAAACAGCAGATAATAGATAGCCACCAACTAGCTTTACAAGAACCTTTGGGCCGCTTGCAAAAGAAGGTGGCTTAGACTTTACATACAAGCCTAGTAATACAAAAGACCAGTCTCTGCAAGCCAGACAGACAAAGGGGAACGAACTGGGTGTAAGTCATAGAAGTAAGACCAGACGACGCAGGAAGGAAACGGAGAAATCTCCATAACTTAAATAATCAGACTTGGCTGAATATTATAATGGGGGTACCTGGAAGTGAATCAGAGGATATGTTTGACCTAGCGTGGCCCCTCCTTAGCTGGTCACAATGGGCCTCGAACCACTGCCTTGGGTTAGAATCATGCGGCGCTCAGGAATTGAATCTCTTGAGTGCTCTTATCACCGAGAACTCTGCTGCATTCCTATGATACTGGATTGAAAGGGATTACAACCACGACTTCGATATATTGAAGAACCAAACTCTGGTCCTCTTTAAACCGGTATCAGTTTCTTGCAAGCATGGTCCCAATACCTGATTGGATTTTGCATTATATCTACAATTTCCCTCCTTCTACAGACGGACAAAGAAAACAGCCCATGCGGGTCTAGTGGTTGGAATATCCAGGTCTGGCACGGAGTCACTTCATCAAGCTCTGCATATACTGGGCCTGGATCATACGCACCATGGCTTCGATACAATCATTCCCCTATCTTCCCTAGAGGCGTTATACAGACGTCTGCAGAAGAAGTATACCACTGAAGCAGAGGCAAAGGTAATACTCAATACCCATCGTGATCTTGATGGATGGTATAATAGTATGAAGCAAGCCATGGGATATTTCGACGATAACCCCATTGAGTGTGACTGGGCGAAAAGCTGGTTCAGTGCGGACTTATTCTGGATACGCCAATTCATGTGCCGCACAATGATGCCGCGCTTTTTTCAGGGGAAATTCCATTCCAATGGTAGGTGGGTCAATAAAGAGCATACTGAAATGATACATGGACGGGTCACTTGTCGCTGCGGTCGACCCGTTATGGCCAATCTACACTCTTCTTGCTTCTTTTGACTGCGTGAGGTCGCCAATAAAAAATTATAGGCGATTGCTACTCGAGTGTCGCCTAACTGTGAGTGGGTAGGTTGAGTGCGCAATGACAGGTTGGCTAGCCGGGTTATAAGTTAACGGGCGATCATCACCATCTGTTGTGCAACCACTGCCAAAGTTGCCGTGTCAAAGCTTGAATTTCGGTGAAGCTGTCCAAACAATACCGCTCCCCAGGGCCGTGAGTGACGATGTTGTAAGGCCATAGGATATGGTCACACCGCCGGGCTCTGGCCCGTCACAGTACCCTATTAAAACCTAGCCTAATTTTGGATCCCTACAACTACCCTTTCACCTTGAGCTACGACCTTGAAAATTTACTAAAATACATGTGACCCGCTGTTCTACAATATGACGTTATTATGGCCAAGTGGCATATCATGTGAAATTTCTCTTCTCTCCAGTAGTAATTATACTAGAATACAAAAAGCTAACCTCAAATTATGTGGTGGTGCTGCAACGTCAGGTCGGCTTCTCCCCCATGGTCTCCATTATTAGGACCTCCCAACATCAGAGACTTGAATCCCAAGTCGCTCCGCAGAGCCCTTAATTATGTCAATTGTGCTCGTCACTTTTTTGTCAGGAAAAATAATTCTTGTGAGTAGCCGCTCTGATGCTTCTCGGTAAACGTCGAGGCCTTACCCTCAGTATTATCTATATAGCTTCCACCGATTATTGCCTCGGAGCTGGCCCTAAGTGGTGTTGAGCCAGAGTATGGACGTAGTTTCTGCAATCAGGTCAATAGGTAGACTCTTTCATGGCGTCGTTGAGCATTATACCGAGGTTCGACAAAGTTCATCATTGAGCCGATCTCTATTGCGCGAGACAAGACCCACGATCTTTTCAAAACTCTCGGCTCTTTTGCGAGTCCAAAGATGCGGGATGTCAATCTGTTTTTCGCCCAGTTTTCCGAAACCATTCTTCTCGAGCCATACAGAACACTCGCTGTGGAGTGCAAGAAGTCGCTGTGCTTGACTAAAGCACGGGTCGTTTCGCAGCCCTTGATCAATCAATTTTCGCTCACCTTGACTGAGGTAAGTTTTATATGTTTGTAGCCAAAACGAGAGATCAGTTTTGCCAATTCGATGATTCCCTATCCCATTGTAGGCAGAAGTAATAGCAGTGAGAATAAGCTGCAATGCCGAAACAACATCAACTGCCATTATGTTGTACCGGATAGCAACAGAATCCAAGAAAGTATTCTAATTGAATAGGAGGAACGCTGTATATCTTCGTCGAATACGACTAAGGGTTTATAAAGCATAGAAGATCATGTCAAAGTCTCTGGAAAAAGAGACATTTTCTAAGACCTGAAGCTAGATAAGCAAGGTAGTTTATAGGGTGACAAGAAGTGCGATAATTTCCATGGTAATTCAATTTTTATGTTCCCTTGCTTACGGTTAATGACTGCCGTAAGCGTCGACGGAAATGGCTCCTGACGTGGGCACCAGATGCGCTCGGAATGAAGAGGGAGAAGAGAAAGAACGCCACCAATACGGTCGGTAGCTTCATAAGCTTTTTAGACTAGCCATACCAAGCCCCACCTAACAACTGACATTTAAGCTTATCCCTTGCTTTTCCAGGTCTAGACCCTTGACCGATAAATACAATTGATAGTGGGCCGGAACACCTTAAGTAGCTAAAATGATCAGCGTACGAGACCTTCTAGACCGTTCTAGACAACCTCTGTCTAGAGCTTCCACTTTGGTGCCAATGATGATGTCAAAATCGGCTTGACTAATATACGCTTGACACCTGTTTCCAGACCCCACTGGCAAGGGCTCTGGGGTGAATAAATTATTGAACTGGCTATGTGAAATTGAAGGGTGCAGTAAATTACAATTTGTTAGGTATGTAATATCACAGCGTGTACAAAAATGCCGTGAGTTTATTCAAAGCTGATTCGATAAGTGTATGTTAACGGTAAACCTTAACAGCGTGCGAGTCCACGGGCAGTGGTCGAGTTGGCCTTTGGGGCGTTATCGGCTCCAGCGATACAGAGATTATTTCGTCACCAATCGCACCTTAATTTCTAAGACGTCTATACTTTAGATAAGTTCAGAACATTCTTAAATTCTAGGATCGAACGCAGAGTGAGGGGAGTACCACGATGCATACGTAGCTCGAGATTTATTTCTGCCGCTCGCGATATTTCTCTAGGACGAGATAAGCCGTATAAGGCAGGGAGTTAGGATAGTCGGCATGTGGTATAGTAATTAGGGCCGGATAGCTTTCGCTCATCTAGATCTGTCCTCGGACTTACCTACAGTGTTTTCCTGAAGACTCGAATTTGACTTTGGATGGGGCAGCCCGACCCGACTAACGGTTCCAGCCACGCACGCGAGGGGCCGGGAGCACGCACGGCGGACGAGTCAGGATAGCGAACGAATGCAATGAAGGCTCATAGCTTTGGCTACTAGGGTATAGGCGGATGCCTCGGATGATCGACGGCACCTGGCAAGGTTAAATGCCCTGCGGACTCGCATATTGCCCAGTTTATCTTTAGTATGTATTTACCAATTAAGGTTTGAATGGAAAGTTAATTTGAAGATCATCTGAAATTCCTTTCCATGAGGGTCTTGTATCCGTGGATTGTACTCATAGTATGCTCTGTGGCTGGGGGCTTTCCGCAGGAGCTCACACTTGAATGACGCAGGTCATTCTCCCTATTTTCCCCGTCCACCTATATCCAAGTTAATACAAGAACTCGTTCTTTACCTTTGGAAGGATTTTTTTTCCCTTCTTTTCTTTTTCATTGATGTTGACTAGTTTGATAGTCCTCTAGGGTTCCTTGACACTGTCTACCGTTCCTCCCACACATAATACCCTGAAATGACGTTTGATCTCCTTGAGCGCCGCAAAGAGAAATTTATCCTCTGGATACCCGATACACCAGCTTCAAACCCCCCTTCACTGGTACTTGGCATTTTCAATGGCGGCCCACCGGCTACTATCCATGAAATTTGGAACGGTCAGCTAAGCGTGTCAGACCAACCAGATCTCTGGGAACTCGATCCAAGTGACATACAGCCGCCATTGAAAAATGATACCGTCTATCACTACTGGTTCGAGATCTATACATCATCAGAGCATCTGGGCGCTTTTCAAGTCACCGATCCAATTGCATACACGGTCGACTACAGAGCCACGGAAACGCGGGATGAGCACGTCCAGCCAGCTTCCGTGATCAAGTTCCGTGACGGCAAGCTATGGCCCTGCGACATTGATGGAAATGAGCCAAGCCATGTGGCACCTCCAGCACAAGATGCTATACCGGACAACAATCACCTGGTGATCTACGAGCTCCCGACTTCGTGGGCGAATAAGAATCCGGCTGGGGATGTGCAGGTTGATGTTGGCACCTTCACAGATGTTCTCGCTCTATTCGACTTGACGACTGCTGGTGATCGGTTCCGGGATACTCCGTCTGTTGCTAATGAAGCTATTGTGGCTGATCTGGGCGTTAACGCGCTGGAGCTGCTCCCTGTTGCGGACTCGAAACGAACAGGTGAATGGGGATATGCTACAGCTCACTACTACGCTCCTGACTCGGATCTGGGAACTTCATCGGAGTTAGCAAAGTTGGTGAACAGCATTCACATGAAGGGCATCCGATTCTTCACAGATGTTGTGATGGCTTTTGGGCATGATCCCTATATCTATATAGCTTTCAAGCAGTTTCACCTTCAGCCGGAAGATGAGATAGACAACCAGGACAGCTACCAATCTCACTCCACTGAACTGCGCGAGGGGTGGGGTGGACGACTATGGCGCTACATCCAAGACACCAATACTTATGATCCAGAGTCGGGCAGACCCGGAAATGTCCATCCTTCCTGGTCCTTCCATCTTGGACATCTCCACCGATGGATGTCGGACTTCGGTATAGGCGGTTTCAGGCTTGACAGCGTAAACAACATTGCTAATTTTGATTTCATAAGATCATATACGGAGAAAGCATGGTCTCTCTACAGGTCAAGATACAGGACGCCTTCCCCCTCCAAGTTCCTCGTCATTGGCGAAGAACTCAGCGTTCCCGTCGACATGGTCACCAGTGGCACTATCGATGCACTCTGGAACGAGCCGTTCCAAGGACGCCTCCGCGCCGCCATCCTAGGAGAATCTACAGATGGTGACGACTTTGAATGGACGGTCCGTAAAATGATCAACTGCACGCTCGACCAGTCTCACCCTTTCACGGACGGCGCACAAGCAATAAACTACATCACCTCTCACGACACTGAAGGATCCAGGAAAGAGCGCCTTTTCAACTTCCTTTCCGCCAACCATGTCGATGACATTGAGCGACGAAGTAAACTCGCATTTACGTGCCTCTTGACGGCCGTCGGTATTCCGATGATTTTCGCGGGCGAGGAATTCTGTGATCAAATGGATCGTTCAGTAAGGCAGAAACAAGTTGACCCTGTGAATTATGAGCGAAAGGCAGAGGACTGGAGAGCAAGAGTCTTCAATTACGTTGCAACACTTGTGAGGTTGAGAAAGGAATCCTCAGCTCTAGGGGTTAATGATACGGAGTTCATTCATGTGGATGAGAACTGTGAGGGCAAGATCATCGCGTGGAAGAAGGGGAGCACAAGGCCAGGCGCCTGTGGTTGTGGTGGCCAATTTTACTGATCAGGATACCCCTGGTAATGAGTATTTTGTAGAGAATTGGCCCGAGCGGGAGAGGCAGGGCTGGAGGGAGGTTACTCAGGGGAGGGACGTGCCGAGAGACTGGGTAGGGCGGGAACCGTTGCTGCATTGGGAAGCTAAGGTTTATACCTATTAGGAAGGGAATCCAGGTCGTCATGTCTTGGTGTAAAAGATAAGAGATGGTCGATTTGGAGGCCCATTCTTGGTCCTGCATGAGGCTTTCAGCCGGCGAGAGTGTTAGCTGTGACGGCATCAGCCGTCCTGTTTTCTACTCAAGCGGCCGAGATACTGCCTCTTGGCGGCACCCAGAACATGTGTTGGAACCATTGCTGACGTGTGGAAGAAGAGAGCGGACAAGGGGTTGGATTAGTGATTGTTGGCACGAGCACACTATTCTCCACAAGCAACCGCACTTTTCTTGGTGTTTGAATAAATCTTGTATCACAGGGGTTGATACCAATAGATGATTATCACAAGCGCGCTGCTAATACCCTATACAATATTCTACGCCTCACATTGCCTAGCTGCCTTGCTCCTTGTCCTGATTCATGCGCTCCTAGAACTCGTGCCTCAAAGAGCAGTCCTCCAGACCATCAACTAATCAGGCCCTTCCTCCCGTTCCCCAGATTTCAGATCTTCTGCACCTGCTGACGTCTGCAGGAGTCACTACATCCTCGCCGGCTATTGTTTCAAGCTGATTAGTGGAAAGACCATTCACCCAGGCAGGGGGAGCAACTACTTGGATCGCCCAGGTGACCAACGAGTGATCTGTGGCTTGCATGCAAACATTATCGACGAACTACGAGTGGGTGATCTGAATGGTCTAATGTAACCCTGGTAACCGAATCACCGCGTCCAGCGGTTCTAGCAGGTTGTGGTCGGCGGTGTGGATAGTCCGTAAATTTTTGGTGTTTTGAGAAGAGCTCTATTCCGGGTCGCGCGAAGTACAGGGATAGAACGTACCCGGAATAGCTTAGTCTCCTTTCTGTTGCGACGTCTTTGTTTCTACCAGTCAATTTTCATAACTTAAGAATCGACTCTCGGCCGCCCTTTGATATACATGTAAGCAAAAACATCACACAGTGTTCGTCCCTCCTCCGCTCTTTTAATCTCTACAATCTGTAATCAGCCTCACAAGCTTAGACTGGTTCCCCTTGGTAGAATAGCCTCATTTATCGCATACCGGGCCGTAGTGTCTATTAGGTTGTTGCGATAGCGTGGGTGGGTTAACCCGGTTAACCATACAAAGATGGGGTAATACAAAGTCACCGATCACCGAGGGAGCAGGTTCTAAGTGATTACCACCAGTAGTTATATCACATTCTCAGCTTGACAAACTATATCCAAGCAGAACAGAAACGCCTGCTAGGTCTTCTTAAACTTGTCAATCAAGATACGGGACACTTTCACCTCGGCCTCCTCCGCTGATGCACACGATAGGCTGCCCTAAGCACTAGCTCCCGCTAGGGATCTACAGTCGTACCCCATCAAAAACTATCGACCAACTTCAACTGCGCCGAGATTGTACTGTCTTACTCGTGATCGCTTTGAAAATCCGGAGCATCAGAGATGATTTCAAAATGGCTAACTGGTGAAATATTTTGGAATATAGTGTCACCAAAAAACTGATTGGGATTTGCGGTAACCCCAACAACCCTAAGCCATACAAAATGATTGGGATACGCCGAATCCCAATCACCCCCATAGGATAGGCACGTCGTCTAGAGCTAGATTAAGCAATAATAGAAGCTCGTTGCAACTATCCCGGATTTGCAAGCAGGGAAGCTACCCTACGCTTGTTAGGACCTCCTCTCCTTTAAGTCTCTTGAAGGCACGATTGTAACGGGCCAGGGCCCGGCGGTAAACCATGGGTCATGGCCTTGCAAGCTCTTAGGAACGGGCGGATAGAAGACCAGAACGATCAGGCCGAAGGTTAGGCAGAAGGTCAGGCAGAAGAGCGTGGTGGGGTAGAGACACCCGCTTGTGAAGGGCTGAAGCAAGACTTAAATTCAATCTAGCTAGGCAAACATACTGTTTTCAACAAACTTAAGAAAGAAAGAGAAGAAGAATTGAAAAGAAAGTGTCACGGGCCAGTGCCCGATATAGGTCACGTGTATCACGAGACCTTGGCATGTTGACGTGGAGAACGCGCGGGATAAACTTCCCTTTCTTAAGCTTTTTGTAAACAGCATGTTGGCCTAGTTAGATTGAACCAAGTCTTGCTTCAGCCCTTCACAGAAAGAGAATCAGTCCCGTCTCTTATGCGTATCCGTTCCGTTTCTGGTGGAACCCTTTGTTACGGACCTCAAAGAGGCGCGGGGACCGCAGCTACTTGAGGGGCAACCGTGGACCAATCATCCTACGGACGCTAGGGATTAGCGTTATCACGTGCGTTTCGGTATACTTGGGCATGCCCAGAGGGGCTCCAAGGCAGATACTCGAGGCGGGAGCCAGAAACAGCCTGCGGCTAACCATCACAACTAATACCCACCTACTCGACGGGACGGTTAGCGCGACGCAGGAACTGGCCGCTGACATACGTGACTTGGAGGTATACAGTTGGGTATACCACATAGACTATACGAACAACCAGTCCGATATACCAACCACTATTCCCAACTGTAGACCACAACCACGAAGGGCTGGATATATAATGACACTCATTTCATATTATGTATTTAGTTCTTCGCGATCAATCTCACATTGTTACTTAGTTACTACCTTTAGTACTTTGCACTTCACAATTCACCTTCAAGACAACCTAACCTATAAGTAGGGGATTCACTTAGTAGCAACACTAAGTGATTAACTTACTTAGCGCGCACTTCTAGCACGTTCTGTAAGATACTCAACAGGACCCGAACCCGACGTAAGGCTTACATAGTATCAGTATAGTTACGAGATACTCTTGGAATCCGCAGTTAGAATTAGGTAAGTATTGTCACGGGCCAGTGCCCGATGTTGGTCACGTGTATCACGGGACCTTGGTATGTTGACGTGGGGAACGCGCGGGATTAACTTCCCCTCCTTAAGCTTTTTGTAAACAGCATGTTGGCCTAGTTAGATTGAATCTAAGTCTTACTTCAGCCCTTCATATACAAAAAGCTTCCTTCTACACCCAGAAGTATCATTGGTCATTGGAAAAGCCCTAGGAAAGCGACCTAGGCACTTATTGGAAACACCCCTGAATCCCTAGCGATTCAGCGACGAACACACATCGGAACGGAATCCTCGCGTATAGATCTCTTAGCGCTCGAGACGTATTAGAAAGCTCTAGAAGATCCTAATTCCTAGGTATATTAGAACATTGGACGAAAAGCGACCGAAGTATTACCGGCACGCTACGTAACCCCTAGTAGTAATGCAGCAACAGGAATCGATAAGCCCTCCCGGGTGGGCGCGAACGCTACTACAGCAGATAGCACAGACCTAGGCTATGCAGAACGAAGAAAGGGAGCGGCGTCACTAGCAAGATGCTGCTTAAGAGGAGCGGATGCGTTGCCTCGAGGCAATGCTGGAGTAGCAGGCCTTACTAGCCGTAACGACGACCACAACGAACGAAGAGCAGGCGACACTAGCGCGATCGGCCGCCGAATCAGTGCCGATCCCCCCCCGAACAGAGACGATTCACCGACCGAAGCTACGCCTACTAGACCTAAAACTATTCGGTGGAAGCACGAGCGACTAGCTAACCTGGCGAATTTCGATTGAGAATAAGCTTAGCGTAGACGGTGAAGCTATTGGTTCTCCCTAGGATCAATTTATCTACGTATTCTCTAGACTAGAGAAGCTAGTATGGAAGAACACTGGAACCTTTGTGAAACTCCGCTGAAACACTAGCGAACCGTAGGCCTTGCTCGATTTCCTTGAGAGTATCTACGGAGACCCGAATATTAAGGCACGCGTAGCAAGACGACTCTATTAGATTCGATAACTAGAGGATATGAGCTTTTCTAGATTCCTTCCCTGACTAGAGAAGGAGTTCGCGGATGCAGACGCTCTTAAATGGTACGACGAAGTAAAAAGGCAGATCCTTCTTAGCGCGCTTAATAAGACTATAACGAACGCGTTAATGAATCGAGGTATCCCTGCTACCTCGTCGGGCCTAATCTCCCGGCTCCACGAGATCAGCTCGGATATAGATGCCCTTAATATCAACAGAGAGGAACGAACACGTTGTCCGCGCTCGACTAGGCAGAATAGCGACGAAATGGATTAGGCACCGACTGTGTCGGTAAACTGTGCCGAACTATACACGAAACACCGCCGACCCGAAAGTAGAATACCGAAGTAAGCTTAATGGGTTAGCTAGGACGAGATAGATTAGCGACGGGCCGAAGGGAAATACTTACGATACAGGAGATCTGGATACCTTATCGCGAGGTACGCGTTACTACTAGCACAACGGCTGAATAGTGTGCGTATCGCTACTTCCTCGAGCAAGAAAGAAAAGGGGCGTATAGTTAAAGTAAAGAGGTCGAAGCCTATAAGTAACCTAGATCTAACGACTTCCGACGACGAGAGTGTGACTACCGAGGACAATTCGGAAAAAGAGTAGCTCCTGTTCTAAGCCGCGAGTAGGAGCGAAAGGGGGTTAAAAAGCTACTAGAACGTAAGATATTACTGTTTATAGTCGATGCTAGAGTGAATAGAATTCAATTTATATAAGCTCTTGTCGATAGCGGTTGCCGCTGTTATGCAACAGTGAATAAGTCCTTAGTCTAGGCGTTTAACCTCCTGCGTATTAAGATACGGCTACGAATCCTTGACGGAGTGGTGCCGAATCAGTACTAAATTACCTATATTACCTATTTCGACCTCGATATCTACAGCTAGCAATAAGGCCGGGTATTCGCGTATATTATCGAACCGCAAAGCGATAGTATGATACTTGGGGACCTATAGCTACACGAGGTAAACGGACGATATTCGGTAAAGAAAGGATACCTAGATATCTTTACGAAGTCTAGAGAGCGAACTAGATGTTAGAACCGCGCGGATCGCACTATTAGGCCTATTGGAGTAAAGAGATTACGCGTTGCGCAGGCTGAGGCATTATATATCTAATATCTTATACAGAGTGTATCGGACGTAGATCGCCTGCGAATCGGTAAGGTTTTATTAGACGACATCGAGAGAGCACTCCGCCCTAAGAAGTATATTAACCTAAAGGATAAGCTACCGAAACACTACTAGCGATAGTTAGCCGCTTTTAGCTAACAGCTAGCCGACTAGCTGCCTCTGTATAGACTAGGAATCGACTATAAGATCCCTCTGAAACGTGACTAAAACGGTGTCGAAGAGCTACTACTATATAGTCCTCTCTACGGTATAAACAAGGAAGAGCTTCTTTACCTGCGAAAAACGTTGACGGACCTACTTAGGAAAAACTTTATACGCGTAAGCTAATCGCCTGCAGCAGCACTAATCCTACTAGTTAGGAAGCTAGGCGGTAGCGTACGATTCTGCGTAGATTACTAAGGGTTAAATAAACGAATAGTGAAGGATCGCTACCCTCTACCGCTGATTCGAGAGATATTACGGAATATAGGCTATGCCCGCTAGTTCACGAAGCTTAATATTATCGTAGCCTTCTATAAGATTTATATCTACCTTAGAGAAGAATGGAAGACAGTATTTCGGACGCGATACGGGCTCTACGAGTAGAACGTGACTCCCTTTAGGCTAACTGGTGTACCGGCAACGTTCTAGAGGTATATCAATCAAACTCTACGAGAGTACCTAGACGACTTTGTGTCGGTATACGTAGACGACATAATTATCTATACTAACGGAACGCTAGCGGATTACCGCTGAAAGGTCGGCGATATACTGCAGAAACTAATAGATACTAGCCTACAATATGATATTGCGAAGTCGGAGTTCGAACAGGAGTTAGTGAAATACCTTAGCTTTATCGTCGAAGCTGGAAAGGGGATCTATATTAATCTAAAGAAGGTAGAGGCTATTAGAGTATAGGAGAGACCGAAGTCTATACGGGATATACGAAGCTTTATTAGATTCGCGAACTTCTACCGGCTGTTTATACCTCGATTCGCCGACCTTTCGGTACTATTAATACAGCTTATAAAGAAAGACGCTTTCTTTAAATAGGACGATAACTGCTAACTAGCCTTTATAGAATTGAAGGAACTCTTTATAAATACACTAATCCTAGCTTACTTCGAAGAGGATCGTTAAACAGTCGTAGAAACTAACGCCTCTAGCTAGGCTACTAGAGCAGTTCTATCGTAATACAGGCCCGATAGGTAACTACGGCTATACGCCTATCTATCCTAGAAGCTATCCCTAGCAGAATCGAACTACGAGATCTACGATAAGGAGCTCCTGGCGATTATACAGGCCCTACGCGAATAGAGACCGGAACTGAAGATAGTGCCCTGATTCACTATCGTAACGGACTATAAGAACCTTCGATACTTCGGTAAAGCACAATACCTTAACGAACAGCAGATACGCTAGGTAGACCTCTTAACAGAGTTCGATTTCGATCTCTATTATCGCCCTAGTAAGCTTGTAGTAAGGCTAGACGCACTATCACGACGAAGCTAGGATATACCACAGAGTATCACCGACGAAAGGTTATCGAATCGCTTCCGAGTGCTACTTAAAAGGGTTAAGGTTAAAACGGGACGGCTAGACCCTCGATCAGCCGACGATTAACCTAACGAAGAGATCGATTTCGAGAGAAATATCCCTCTCTTTGAAGAAGAAGAACTCTAGGTAGAATAGAAAAGGGCAAGAGCGTCTAACTCGATCTACTAACAAATTACCTACTGTCGACATGAGTGGGTGCATAAGCCCATGCTATCGAACTTGACAGAATGCGACGGAACGTCCACGTGACGACGATCTTCAACGATTGACATCAACAACTTGCACACATGACGAAAGAGCTTCAACACTCTATATATTTCTCTTGATTTCTATGAGATTCTAGTCTGACGTATTGCCTCGATTTCATGAAGTTATAAATACTGCCTGTTTTCCATAGCTAGTTGAATCAAGTTTAATGATTGTGATGAAGTTGGAGCATTCTTCTATCATAAGTTAACTTCCGATTCTAAGCCGAATCGTACGACGACCTGACCTATACGATTCTTCGCCAATCGTATACTGATTTGACCAACCGTGCACACTCGCTTGCTTGTGCACGCCGAAGGATTTATGCTGACCCCGTAAATCCGACACCTACGCTTTGCTAACGGGGGAGCGCCGAATCGCCGCCGAAACGAATATTAAGACAAGTCTATCGGAGTACTATTTAGACGATCGAGGGGTACTCTATTTTAGGCAACGGGTCTAGATTCCCGACAACGAGGTTCTACGCACGGGGATTATACAGAAGATCTACGATTTACACGTTACAGTATATCCTGGGCGAGACGCTACCTATTCGATACTGTCTCGACGGTTCTTCTAGCTAGGAGCGGCGAAAGACGTACGACGTTTCCTCCGGAACTGTATAGTTTGTGGACGAAGCTCTGTATAGCGAGACACGAAACACGGGTTATTAAAACTACTACTAATCCCCTAGCGAATCTAGGCCGAAATATTAGTGGACTTTATCACCGAGTTGCTACCCTCTGGACCTACAGGAGTAACGAACTGTATAGCAATAACAGACCGGTTGACGAAGGGCGTAATTCTAATCGGAATGAAGAATACAACGGTAAAAGATATAGCAGAGGCGTTCCTTACACACTTCTATATGCATTATAGGGTGCTACTAGCGATTGTAAGCGACCGCGGCCCCCAATTCGTGAGCTCTTTCTGGGAAATAGTATGCGAAAGGCTATCGATTCGACGCCGATTATCCACTGCTTTTCACCCCCAGACCGACGGCGCAACAGAGCGTGCTAATCAAGAGATCGAACGAATCCTACGTGTGTTCACGACGTACGCACAGGATAACTGGAAGGATCTACTGCCAATAGCTGCCGTAGCAATTAATAATCGTGATGCTGCTTCAACTGGAATCTCGCTATTCTTCTTCACCTACGGCTACTATGTTGACCCGATTGGTATTGACGAAGCAGGGCAGCTAGAAGACGCCCTGACCCTACCGCGAAAGGCAGGCGAAACGTTCGTGAATCGCCTACGAGAAGCTACTGATTAGGCCTAGGCCGCTATCGCTTCGGTATAGGCCCTTCAAGAAGAATAAGCGAACCGACGTCGACAGGCCGCGCCTGTCTATAAAAAGGATGACTAGGTTTAGCTAAACCTTCGGAACGTACGCACACAACGACTATCAAAGAAGTTAGATTGGCTATATACTCGGTACCGAGTGGTAGACGTTCCGTTACCGTTCACCGTCCGACTCAATGTGCCTACTAGCATACACCCAGTGTTCCATATCGAGTTAGTTCGCCTAGCAGCAACGGACCCGTTCCTATCTTAGCTAGTAGACGATTCGCAGCCACCACTACTACTAGTTGATGGAGAAGAGGAATACGATGTGGAGCAAATCCTAGCCGTACGACGGAGGAAGATTGGGCGAGGATATCGTGACGAAGCGTTAGTGAAATGGAGAGGATGGGCAGAACAGACGTGGCAAACATTGGACTTAGTGCAAGATTGTAGCGCCTAAAGGTATTCCGGCCCGGCCCCGGGGGGGGCCTATAGTAAAGAAAGTCTTGGCGGGGGGGGGGGGGCCAAATTTTTGGCCCCCCCCTAAGTACCCGAAATCTTGATATTTTTTGATCGGGTCTTTTAAATCTTTGCATCCGATAGCGGGTTCTATCTAAATGTCATATAATATTCCAGGATTATTACGTGGAAGGGCCTTACCCTAAGGGGGGCCTTTTGGCTGGGATTTTTTTGATGGGGGATGCCAAGGCCAGGGCCGGCGGGTAGGCTATACCCGATTCGGCCAACCAGATTGCTAGGGTGGCTACGCCTAGATTCGTGGCCTTAGCAATCAGGCCTTAGTGGTCTCCATTCGCCAGTTGCTAGCCAGCCAACTTCGCGATATCTAGCTATCTAGCTATACGATTCTATCCGGGGGTGAAATCCTAGGTAGGTTGAGGGCCCTTCTAGGAAGTGAGGCTATCCCTATCACGTGACTGCCCCCGGGCCTTGGTGAAAATAAGGTTGAATAGGTTTAGCAATTTTTTGACTGCTGACTAATTAAGATTATCATAGCTAGATAGCCCTCGCTTCGGGTATTATATTAATAGTATTAGTAGCCTAGTAGGCCTAGTAGTTCCGGAGGAATCGAATGATTTAGTATTTTATCCTTACTAGAGGGGGCACCTTGCCACCAGGGGCAGTCTAGTAGACAGCACAGTCTAGCAGAGGGGGCACCCTGCAGCCGGTGGCAGTCTCGTAGATAGCGTAGTCTAGCAGCGGGGGTAGTCTAGTAGACAGCATAGTCTGGCAGGAGGGGCACCCTGCCACTAAGGGTAGTCTAGCAGCAGGGGCAGTCTAGTAGACAGCACAGTCTAGCAGTGGCGGCACCCTACCACCAGGGGTAGTCTAGCAGCGGGGGCACCCTACCACCGGGGGCAGTCTAATAGAGGGGGCATCCTCCCAGCGGGGGCAGTCTAGTAGACAGCACAGTCTAGCAGCGGGGGCACCCTGCCACCGGGGGCAGTTTCGTAGCGGGGGCACCCTACCACCAGGGGCAGTCTAGTAGCCAGCACAGTCTAGCAAAGGGGCCACCCTGCGGCCGGTGGCAGTCTCGTAGATAGCGTAGTCTAGCAGCGGGGGCACCCTCGCACCGGGGGCAGCCTAGTAGTGGGGGCACCTTACTAGAGTGCTAGCCTACTATCTGCTACGCGGGGGCCCTTATACTATACTAAGTAATTGTCGGATTTACGCCGTGTGCATAAACCCTGAGGCGTGTGCTTGTAGGCGCACACAGGTCGATCGAATACCACGATTATGGAAGAGTGACGAAAGTGCAATAGAGGTGGGTCGGCAGCGAACAGGTTGAACAGTGGAGGGTCAACACAGTTAAATCAGAATTGCCTTGAGCTCTATTGGTGAGTGAAAATGGTGTCAAACTTGTTCAATTTAACTAGGGAAACAGGCAGTATTTATAACTTTAGGTACATGGCAGAATGTCACAGGAAAAGACTGATAAAATCTCAGAATAACATGGGGGCATACAAGAGTGTTAGGAAACTTGTTATTCTTTGCGTTATGATGTGATAGTTGATATCTTTCATCGTATTGTATAGTCGTGCTCTGTGGTGTTGATATGATTGGTCCGACCGTATTGCTTATAGTCGTGCACTGGGGTGCTTATCCGATTGGTCCGATGTGTATTGCTTATCAACACTTAGTGCGGGGTATTGCACATCCACATGTTGACACACCCCCTCAGCTCTTGATGTGAAGGCAAAGTGAGAGCTAAATGAGATAAAACAGAGGAAGAAGGGATGAAAGGGTCCTTCTAATGAATAGGGAGGATTTCCATACCTAGCTGTTGAACGAAAACAGCATGTTTTTCGGCAGTAAAGCGCTTAGTGAGTCCATCAGCTAGCATTTCGGCTGATTTGATCCATTCAATTCGCAGCCGTTTCGCCTGAACTTCCTGGCGAATCCAAAGTTGATGAATATCAACGTGGCGAAGCTTAGTTTGGAAGGAGGATTTCTCTCGCGTAAGCAGGTCAACTGTCTGCTTATTGTCACATTGAATCGTATCCAATTGGTCAGGGTTAAATTGGATAAAGGAAAAGAGGCGTTTAATCCAATATAGCTGCTTAGCCGCGTGGCTAATCGCAAGCAATTCGGCTTCGGTTGTTGATGTAGTGATGGTCTTCTGCTTGCGTGATTTCCATTCAATTAGGCCTCCGAATAGGCAAAAGATGAATCCTTCAGAGCTCTTCCGATCAGGATTATCGGCAAAGCTTGCATCTGAAGCAGCAGTGAAGACAGAAGCTCTCATTTCGCTGTCAAAACAGAGGGAAAGGTATTTTGTCTGATATAGGTAGGAAATCAGATGATTAACAGCTTCTAAGTGCTTCTCGTTGCAGCGAGTAAGCGATTTTGCTAGCAATTGGTTGGCGAATACAGTATCCGGCCGGGTCCAAACAGCAGGGAACAAGGTTGATCCACATTCTTGTTGATATAGCTTAACGTGCTTCGGATTAATTAGTCCTGACAAGATTGGATCAAGTTTTTGGGTAATTGGCAGTGGTGTGTTGATAGGCTTGTTGTTGTTTAGCAGGTTGAATCGGGCAGCTATCTTTTCAATATACGCTGCTTGATTAAGCTAGGTCTTTCGTTTCAATCAGTCTCGTACAATCCGAATACCAATAAATTGGGTCAATTCGCCACAGTCTTTCATTTCAAATCGTTGTGAGAGAAGGTCTTTGATTTGCTAAGCGTGTGTGCTCTCACTTCGATGATAGGCAGCAAGGAAATCGTCAACGAATACCATAATAACCATACGATTATCAGTGTAAAGAGCAGGGTCATCAGGGCACGATTGAAATCCAAGTGAGAGAAGCATCTCTTTGATATCATCTTCCCATCTCTTACCAGCGATTCGTAGACCATATACTGCTTTGTGTAGGCGAAGAATCGTCGATTTCTTGCCTAATCCAGGCGGATATCGGCAGTAAACTTCTTCTTTTAGCGAGCTATTCAGGAACGCATTGACTGCATCCATCTGAAAGGTTTCAAGGTCATATCGTGTGATAATCGCAATCAGTGTGCGAAAGGTTCTAGCAGCAAGGGTACTAGTGCGAGCGTCTTGATCGTCAGGGATTTGGGTGTCACCTCGTACGCATAAGCGTGCTTTGAATCGTGTAAGGTAGCCTGATTCATCCGATTTATAGGCAAATACCCATCTCATTGGGATCAATTGGTGGCGAGGACACTCTGATTAGTCTAAACCTTTACAATTCGTCTGATGTGTGTGTGTGATGAGGTTTGCATTGATTGGTTCAAATGCATGCATATCTAGTAGCTTGTTGAATTCAATTTGCATAGCTTGACGAAATTGGCTTTCGAAAGGGTGGCTGACTAGGTGATGATAGCCAGAAGGTGGCGGAGGAATTAATGAAATCAGCACCTTTGGTTGTTTGCTTTAGTCTAGCAGGAAGGCCTGCGTAAGTGAAGTGAGGTTGATATGAGGGCGCTTAACCTCATCTAGGTCTCGGCTAGCATCTGAATCGGATCGTTGTCGCTTTGGTATAGATAGGGGTTCGTAGCCGGAAGGGTCGAAGTTAGTGTTATCAATTAGCACAAAAGGCTGCATCTGGCTAAATTGGCCAGTATTATCGATAGAATCAGATTGGTCTGATTGGTCGAATTCGTCTGCTTTTGGATCAAGTGGAGGAGTAAGCGGTTAGTCTCCAAGGATTTCGTCGTCTAGCTCATTCGAATTGGAAGTGAGCTGAATGTGAGGTGAAAGTGAGGTTTCAGTAGGTTGCGAGGGTGTAGCAGGATCTATATTAGCCGTTGTACTAGGGCTTCCACCCCCTAGATCGTGCTGTATCGTCTGTTCGATATCGTCAAGGATCTTCAGCGTTTCTTTATCATCGAGTGTATCAATCGGCTGTGATAGGTCTTCTTCATAGACGCGAATCCTTTGATTAGGCAATGAGGAATCGTAGAATTCGTTTTCGTTGAATTGAACGTCTCGTGCACGAATCACTCGACGATTAGAGGGTATCCAAATTCGCCAAATATTGTGTGCTTCATAGCCTACTAGATAGCCGATAGCCGCGCGTGGCGCTAGCTTAGCTAGTCTAGGAAGCTTGTTGATACGCACGTACGCTTTGCATCCGAAGATTCGTATATTCGAAAGGTCAGGTTTAGCTTGTAGCCAATGTGGGGTATTGTCGCCTAGATAGGCTGCAAGTGCTTCATGTGGCGATTGCCAGTTGATTGAGCGGTGCGGTATGCGGTTTTGAATGTAAACAGCTGTCTTCGCTGCCTCAGGCCAAAGATAGCTTGGTAGGTTTGCATCAATCGTCATCTGCCTAGCCATCTTTGATATCAATGCACCATATCGTTCAGCATAGCCATTTTGATCAGGCTGATAGGGCGGAGTAGTCTCTAGCTTGATTCCGCGAGCGGTTGCTTGCTGATTGAAGAAGTCGGATAGTGCTTTTTCGTCATCTGAATGCACTATAAGGACGCTTAGGTTGAATTGGTTTCGTACGAAATCGATTTGATCGGAAAGGGATTGTGTTGAATCAGTCTTTGAAGAAAGGTCTTGCGCTAGCTGATATTTAGTCACAGGATCGACCGAATGTGATAGGTAGGAAGTCTTCGTGAGCGATTGCTCGAAATGAATAAGGTCCTAGTGCAGAGATTCGAATGGTCGATTATATCGCATTGGTAATCGAGAGACTTGACGTGGTGAATTAGCCAGTTTGCATGCTTCGCAATGGCTGATAGGCGAAGATATATCTTTGATTGTGACGTTTGATGCATGCTCTGGTAGGCGTGATATGATATCGTGGCTAATATGGCCTAATCTTCGGTGCCACTGATCAATCGTGCCATCAAGTTGTTTCTTTGTGTGTGAAGATAGCACAATTTTGCTAAATTGGTCAGTAAGGGGAGATACATGATTGTGTGTAGCATAAGTGAGAGATAAGTGAGAGATAGGTGAAGGAAGAGAGACATGATTAGCAGTGTGGCGCCCTGTGTCTATCACTTCATCCCATTTGATCAGATAAATACCTGATTTCGCATTCAATTGGCAAATTGGTGTTCCATCACCCTCTTCTAGAGTAGAATTCTTGCCATTATGATAGATTCCAGCGCTTGCAGCACGTTCTGCTGAGATAAGGTTGATATGGAATCCAGGGCAGTATGCGATATGCTTTAAAGGAAAGGTGCTTCCATCAAGAGATTTCGTTGGGGTGACAGTAAGCTCTCCGTAGCCAAGGATTGTGGTCTCAGTATTTCCCACCATGACGGAGGAAACGACTGGCCTATAGTTTGACAGTAGATCTCTGTTGTTCGTGACATGGATTGATGCTCCAGTATCATAGCACCATATATCGTTTTTCTTAGCAGAGACCCAAATTGTGCTCATTGCCTTGCTATCGTTGCTTCGGAAGATGTCATTGGTTTGCTCTCTCGGAATATATGCTGAAAATGCATCTCTTTTAGTCGATTCGGGCGATTCGTCTGATTCGACTATTTCGTCTGATTCAGGTTCATCTGATTTTTGATGCTTTTTGATTGTATGCTGGTAGGCCTTCTTAAATCCCAGTGAGTATTCACATCGTTGTTTGAATGCTTGCTGGGCCTTTCTGCTAGGCTTCCAATCCTTTGGCCTGACTAGCGGGTTGATATAGCTGCATTGATCAAAATCGTGATAGCCGTTGCTTGGTGGACCCTTGCATGGGCAGGTGCCCTTACCCTTTCGGCCTGGTTTCGTTGGTGTTTCTTCCGGTTCGTCATCAGGATTTTTGCCCTGATAGGTTTGGTGTGCAATCTGTCGCCTATTGTGTGTAGATGGTGCAATTGGTCGATATTGTTCAACAAAGAGATTAACCAATTCAGTGAGTGTAGGCTGCTGTAAGCCCTGAAGGATTGTATTGCACCAGAATGTGTAGAAGCCTTGGTCGCTTGGTTGAATAGCCTCTAGGAAGTCGTAGACTGAAGCGAGAGGGTCTTGGAAGTGAGAGATATTGGCCTGACTTCCTTGTGATTTGCAAATAATCCACCTTTGGCCCCATGTGGTGAGTTGAGAGGATTTAGATGGTGGTGCTTGGCGCTTGATTTCATCCCAATCACGCAGGATTTGCCGATTCTTCGATTGGTCTGATCGGGCGAATGTAGCGCGTAGCTGTATGATTGCGTCGCGTGGTGATAGGCCGTTGATTATCTTTCTTCCCTTAGGTGTGAGAGATGATTGAATACCTTGCTTAAGAGACTGAATTGATCGTATGTATTGCTTAAAATCAGATCTAGACGAATTGTATTCGTCAAGAAGGATTCTATAGATAGATACTTGATTTGGTGTAAGATCAATCAGGCGTGTAGGTGATGGTTCATCAGATGTGAAGGTATTAGACGGCTGCCTAGCTACATCAGATATCTGCGGCTTTATCGGTTCCTGCGGCGGCGTAGCAGGCGGTTGATCAGGATTAGTGTATTGCCACACACTATTTTCTACTGTATAGTCTTGCACAGCAGTAATCCAGGAGGTCCAGTGTGCGTGGCTTTTCAGTGGATATTTAAGCCATGTGGCTTGTAGATCGGTTGAATCCATCACTTGTAAGATGTAAGTGATAGAAAGGTAAGGTGAAAGTGAAGGTAAAGTGAGATATCCGAAAGCTTTAGCAAAGGGCTGCGGCAATCGGGCTCATAACTGTCGGATTTACGCCGTGTGCATAAACCCTGAGGCGTGTGCTTGTAGGCGCACACAGGTCGATCGAATACCACGATTATGGAAGAGTGACGAAAGTGCAATAGAGGTGGGTCAGCAGCGAACAGGTTGAACAGTGGAGGGTCAACACAGTTAAATCAGAATTGCCTTGAGCTCTATTGGTGAGTGAAAATAGTGTCAAACTTGTTCAATTTAACTAGGGAAACAGGCAGTATTTATAACTTTAGGTACATGGCAGAATGTCACAGGAAAAGACTGATAAAATCTCAGAATAACATGGGGGCATACAAGAGTGTTAGGAAACTTGTTGTTCTTTGCGTTATGATGTGATAGTTGATATCTTTCATCGTATTGTATAGTCGTGCTCTGTGGTGTTGATATGATTGGTCCGACCGTATTGCTTATAGTCGTGCACTGGGGTGCTTATCCGATTGGTCCGATGTGTATTGCTTATCAACACTTAGTGCGGGGTATTGCACATCCACATGTTGACAGTAATCTACTAAGGGCCCTACCTCCTAGGTGCCTGCCCTCCTAGGGGCCTGGCCTACTAAGGGCCTGGCCTACTATCTACTAAGAGGCCCACCCTACTAAAGGCCTAGCCTACTATAGGCTAGGCTATAGCTAAGATTAGCTATGATAGCACTATCTAGATATATAGCTTAGTATCTATCCTTCGCCCAATAGCCCCTAGCAAAATTATAAAACACCCAGGCCGCCAGAACCATCTCAGTATCTAACTCCCACCTAGCATCCGCGAAATCCTTTGGTAACCAACCCCTCGGCACCAAATCAGTATCTAGAAAGGGAATATCCATCTCATCACCATTATCCATCCAGCTCATCCTACATAGGCTCCAAAAGATCGTCAGCAGATCAGCTGAAAAGCAACCAGACCCCTTAGTAAGCAATCCACCCTTGCATAGCCTAGTAGGCAGGAAGCAGGTAAAGCAGCAGGTATTATCTGCTGGGTCTAGCCGGACCCGTAGCTTATTCGCCATTTCCCTTATTCCATTAGCCCGATGAGCTGTACAGGTTGTAAGGGAGTGGGCTGAGGCCTGCTGCCTATCTACCCTGTATATAGTCCACGTTGAAGTACAGCGTACTTCACCAACCTTACTAACAAAAGCTTCCCGGCGCTAAACCAAAAATCTACTAGCGCCCGCTGTTCTTCAGGGGAAATCCCGCTGTTCTTCAAAAAGCTCTCTCTACTCAAATCAACATATTTTTCGTATTCTGACCACAGGATCTGGATCTCCGACCTTTCTATTATGTCTATGCGTAGTTCTAGCCCGGTAGAGTCCGTGGTGGTCCTAGAACTGGAAGCGCTTCCCTCGTACCTCAGAGTCTTGCCAGCGTTCCATGTGGTACTCTGCACCACACACGGGGGTTGCTACACACGACAGAATCTCTCCCGTCATCTATTAGAGAAACATCACTTACAAAGCGGCCAGCGACGAAGAATTGCATCCTCCAGCGAGTTAGACCCGGTCGCCGCCTCCAACGCTGGTGTGGTTCACCCACGAGATGGCATTAACGAGGTTCGTGGCCTGCCGACCGTGCTGGGATTCCTCTGCCACCTCCCTAACTGCGACTTTCGTTCGACCAGCACCGATTGGATGCGACAACATTATAACAAAACACATTAATGGCAAGTTCTACGTCAAGGGGCTATCCCATGGCATGAGGCGTACCTTCAGACGTTATTTCAGCAGAAGCAATGCCAACAGTACTTTGCTGTGGTTTTGGCCGACCAGACCCACCAGTCCGCTACTCCACAATATATATATCCCTATGCCAATGCACCAGAGAATGCTCCATCATCGACCCACATCCCGTCTCCCCCCACTCCTGTACCAGATAATGCATGGAATCAAATTATGGGACGGTACCAACAGAGTCAATCTTAGCCACAACGAGATTGTGTAGAGACCGCGCGGCACGTTTCCGAGTTGACGCCGTGGATGAGGCGTACCGGTATTTACATCCATCTCCTTAGGCTGGAGCTCAAAGAACTCGGTCCTAGCTATTACCTCCCTCGGGTGCAAGACGAGCCGTTGTTATTCCTGATCTGTGAGAGTATCGGACGGGTTCTAGAGAAAACAATGACTGTCCTCGTGCATGACTAGAACGTAGAGGCCCGATGCCTTAGCCGGCGCAATGCACGACTACTGAATACCTTCACACGGAGGGAAACCTCCCAGGATCCTATCACTGAACTACAGAACTAGCAGTCTCGTCGAAAATATATCGACACTTGGCAGCGGTTGATCTGCTACTAGGACCGAGTCGTTGAGCAAGGCCATCTCCGGGACACACTCTTCCAGCTAAGCAGTCGACAGCTCGAAGCATAGTGCGAGGTGACTGAGGCCGCGAGCGAACTCACCAGTCGAACAGATCCCCAAAGCGGCGAGGCAGACACCGGGGCTTCCTATGACCGGCTCGACCGGGCTGTTCTCGAGTTTAGCCTGGCAGTTATTCAACACACTATGCGCCATCGCAAGTTCGATTCTGTCCTAGTGTCGTATGCAGCCGTGCGGTTCTGGAGCTATCAGCAAGGCGCGTGGATGCTTATCGGGAACTATACATCGATTCTATCGCAATTGATCTATAATTGTCAGATAGTGGTACTTGCCTAGGTGTTAGCCGAGACGGGTGATAACCAAGATACGGATATTAGTGCTATAATCGTCGAAATTCGGGATCAGTGGTTGTTGAATAACACAGAAGGCCCCGTCGTGGAATTGCTAGAGAATCGGTTACTCGGCTTCCGGATTAGCCAGACCGAAGTTCCACCAGCACAGCTCCGCTGGCATACTAATGAAGAGACGCTAGTATAGTCGGATGTGATCTTCCACCTCTCCGACCTCCATCGGATCGTCTTCGAAGGGATTGCGGAGGCTCGGCGGATTTTTAAACAGGAGCTATGCCTCAGCGGCCGGTCTAGCCCTGCGAGTGATATTCCTAGTCTTAACCTCGCACTCCTTGTCGATAACTGGGATGCTACCGCGCCGGGTCAGTCCTTCCTAACTGACTCGCGGAACGTATCGTATTTCGACCCACTTAAGGACTGGCTGGTCTCTCGGGTAGGTAAGACCTAGGCGTTATTCTAGACGTTCTGGTCGCAGACCGCCGCGGGTACGTAGGAGGTACGTACCGATACCGTGCAACAGTATAAGGATACCGTGCAGCGGTTTCTGCGCGCGCTGATGGTCCCTTTTTTTATTGGCTCCGGGCAATAAGGGCGTCGCACCGAGTTTATTGCACTTCGGTGGAGGAATACTACCTTAATCACGCGGGACCTATTTCTCTATGACGGGCAGATGCTGTTTATCCTTAGCTACTACAAGACCCGGAACCAGAATAATGCGTCTCGATAGCCGGTTCGTTTCCTCCTCCCGGAAGTCGCCTAGCTTGTGATCCAGTACCTCGCTCTCATTTAGCCGTTCCGAGCGTTCCTTCAGCACGAGACATTAGAGTCTAGGGCCGTCTCTGACTACCTATGGTGTCGGGGCCTGGATCCGTGGGGAGCGGATATAATGACGCGGGTTATTGTTGATGCAGGGAAGCTTACCCTAGGGAAACATATCTATGTCCAGGGCTGGCGACAAATCACAGTGGGTATTGCACGACGGAAATTCGCAAGCGCCGAGGCGAACCTACTGATCGAGGATAGTGGAGATAAGGAGGAGACGGATCCTGCGCTCGGTAGCATATCGGACGCTATCCACTGGCAGGCCGGCTATACCCCCCACACGGGCAATCGTGTCTATAGAGGAACGGTGAACTTTCGGGCCGGGTTAACGGATACAGGACTCTAGGAGTTTTAACACGTCAGTCAGCTTTAGCACTAGTTCGTGCGAGACCCTATCCATTTCTAGCCTACGCTCACCCAGTCGTATCGGCCGGTTGCGCCTCGAACGCCGTGGGTTTAGGGAGAATAGGACCAGAGCCCGAATAGTTATCCTAGCAATCCTTAGAGGAAGGCAGCCAGTAGTAGGGGCAGATCAGGCAGTGCACTGATTTAATCATCGATTACTCCGTCTAAGCGACACCGGGACGAGGAGCTAGAGAGTCCTATTGTACGGCGCATCGCGCGACGGGAGGCTCCTGCTCGGACTCGGCGGCAATAGCGTATAGACTAAGCGATAGAGGTGCTTCAGCGGATGTATAGCACGAATGCGCAGTATCGAAGCAGTGGGCAGCAGCAGGCGATAGAGTATATCCTGGCGGGCAGTGGCCAGGTCTTAGCGATCCTCAGGACTAGCGAAGGCAAGAGCCTGCTATATCTCCTTCCCTGTCAGCTCCCTAGTGCTGGAACGACAGTAGTTATCCTGCCCCTTGTAGTGTTAAAAGCCGAGATACGACGGCGATGCGCCGAGGCTGGCATCGAGGCGTATGTGTAGGAGGCAGACTCGGATCCGGATCGGTTACATTCCTGTCCACTAATCATAGTTACGGTTGAGCAAGCCGTGATACATCGATTCTGCGGTTTCTTAACTCGGTTGTATATCGCAAACGAACTGGACCGGGTAGTGTTTAACGAGTGCCACCTCGCTATCACAGCGGTGTCGTATCGGGCTGCAATAGGGCTTCTGCCTATGCTCCGGAAATTAGCGGTACAAATGATATTTCTGACGGGCACTATACCACTGTCTATGGTTCCTGAATTCGAGCAGGCGATATTGTTACGTAGTGCGCGGATAGTTCGCAGCCTTACGATGCGGCGGGATATATATTTCCACGTCAGCCGTTGCCCTCCGAAGCGTGATTTTGTTCGTGAATTTGCTGTCCCTAGAATCCAAGATGTTATTCGAGGCCTGGCGGTTGACACGCGTGCTATTATTTACTGCAGCCTGAAGGATGTGGCTGAGGAGGTTGCTCAGATAATCGATGCTCCGGTGTATCACTCTACGTCTGGCAGCGTCGAGGAGAAGGCTGAAGTCCTTCAGCAATGGCGAGCCGGGGAACCTTCTTATATTGTGGCTACGTCTGCGTTTAGCATAGGCATTGACCATCCGGCAGTCCGGTGGGTAGTGTATGTTGGGGTACCTTAGAGTGCTATCGACTTTGCGTAGGAGGTTAGGCGACTTGGACGGGACGGAGCTGGAGGGCAATCGATTGTTTTAATTCCCGCACAGTGGAAGGCCACGACAAGTCAGCGAAATGCACGACCACTGGACGGCGCTGAGGCGGCAATACAGAGTTATATCGGGGCCATTGGCTGTCGAGTGTTGGAGCTATCTCATTTCCTCGATGGTGACGGTAGTCCCTGCACGCGAGAGGCCCCTATGTGCGATCGGTGTCGGGATGCTAGTGCGGTCCAACTACCGGCCAGTCCGTCTGTGGGACCTAGGCAGCGTCTAGAGGAGACGGACGGGGATGATGATCTTGGAGATTTACAGGCCGGGGCGGAGCTCCTTCAGACTCGGATTCAGGAACAAGCACGTGGATTAGCGGACTATATTGGGTGTCTAGAAACGTGGCGCGGAGTATGTATGATCTGCTACCATCTCCCGCGGGTCGCATCTGGTCAAGTCGGGCACGCACGGCATGGGCTTGCGGGATGCGTGAACCCGGAGCGGTTTCGGTTTTTCGACGCTAAGCGGGAGGCACAGTCCCAGGGACAAGGACGTGGGGGATGGTTCCGATTTAGGGGTTTAGGGTTTAGGGTTTAGGGTTTAGGGTTTAGGTTT